>NW_016805059.1:3292371-3450500 GCF_001698545.2 Rhinopithecus bieti | reverse complement strand
TTTTTTTTTTTTTTTTTTTTTTTTTTTTTTTTTTTTGCGTAGAGGTGTTTATAGTATTCTCTGATGGTAGTTTGTATTTCTGTGGGATTGGTGGTGATATCCCCTTTAATCATTTTTTATTGCATCTATTTGATTCTTCTCTCTTTTTGTCTTTATTAGTCTTGCTAGCGGTCTGTCAATTTTGTTGATCTTTTCAAAAAACCAGTTCCTGGATTCATTGAATTTTTGAAGGGTTTTTTGTGTCTCTATCTCCTTCAGTTCTGCTCTGATCTTAGTTATTTCCTGCCTTCTGCTAGCTTTTGAATGTGGTTGCTCTTCTCTAGCTCTTTTAATTGCAGTGTTGGCTAGTCAATTTTGATCTTTCCTGCTTTCTCTTGTGGGCCTTTAGTGCTATAAATTTCCCTCAACATACTGCTTTAAATGTGTCCCAGAGATTCTGGTATGTTGTGCTGAGGACAAATCTTAAATGGATTTTTTGAGCAAGGAGAGGGAATAGGAGCTTGCTCCATCCACTCCACTCGTCAGCTTGATATTGCAGTACCTCCAGGAACGGTGCATTCCCCTCAGGGGAATAAATTTTTTAAAAAGAGCAAAATGAGTTTCTTCAGAATATCACATATACCCATTTTTCAAATGTAAATGTATCTTAAAATGAACTCTTAGGGTCCAGATTGTATTGATGGGTAGATATTCTATGATACTACAATTATGACACAATGTTGACTAAGACAATGCAGAATTCTATTACTGGTCAGACTAGGGAAGTTTTAAGAAGTTTTCTATTTATATTTGGACAGGTTGCTCTTAAGTTTGCTAACATAAAAAGTTTTATCTTGGAAAAGGGGGAGAAGTTAGCCATTTCATTGATGGGACAAGTGAGTAAAAGATCAGATGGGAGGTAGGAAGAACTGGCAGGTTGAACCTAATAAGATGAGATTAAGTTGATTCTAAAATCTGGTTACTTGATATAGGGCAGGGCAGATTTGAGGTTTTTGTTGACAGCATGCTGAATTTCAACTGACAATAGCATGCAGCTGTGTAGAACACCATTATGCTGTTTCTCTGTACTGCTGGAGTTTTCGATTTTGGCCAACCACACTTTTGAAGGAAGAAGAGACAGGATAATGAGAGAACATAAACTATGTCATATAAGAAACAGTTAAGTAGCATTTTCCTGTGGTTCTGTAGAAACGTAATAGATAGGCCAAGGACAATTAGGGTATCATGCCAAAACACTTGAATTAAAGCTGGAAAGTTCTTTTTAACTGAAATTGTTCTTGGCCTTAAATACACAGATGATCATTATGATCCTTTTAAGAGGGATGTGCAGTGATTTCTCAGATATGTTTAGACATGGAACACATTTTGGAGACCTGTTAATCACCTCTGGAACAATGTTTTAAGGGATGCCAGTTTAGGAAGTGTCTGGTTAAAATAGCTGCCAATGAGGTCTGGTGCCGTGACTCACGCCTGTAGTTCCAGCACTTTGGAAGGCCAAGGTGGTGGATCACTTGAGCCCAAGAGTTCGAGACCAGCCTGGGCAACATGTTGAAACACCATCTCTATAAAAAATTAGCTGGGTGTGGTGGTGCATGACTGTAGTCCCGGGTACTTGGCATTGAATCATCTTTCAAATGCAATTATATGAAAGAAGCAGGTTCTCTTTGGCCAGAAGGTTAAAATCAGGATTGATATATGAAAATTACCAGGAAAGAGATTATGATACATTATAAGAAGTAACTTTCTTAAATAGTTATTCAAAGTTTAGTTGCTCTAGAGGATGAGTTCTTTGTAAGAATCAAAAATAAGATGAATATCTTCTTTGTGGCAATATTATAAAGAGGATACACATCTCAGGTGGATGGTTGAATTAGATGATTTTAATATCTCTTAATAAATCTGAAATTATTTTATTAAGGGTTTTCCAAAAGTTTTGTTGCTGAACTTTTCCATCTAAGTTAATACAGTGTTTGGGTTGTTTTAAAAGCATGCAGTAGTTTTTCAAAGAAGGTATGAATAATTGATTTGATGTTATAATCTAAAAAAATTATGAAAAATATCTGGATTCAGGTACTTGTGTTGCTATTTGTAAGTTTTATGACCTCAAGTAAATCACATAGCTTTTCAGAGATGTGAATTTTAAATATCTAAAATTAGGGTAATACAAGTAGGGGTTAGGAGCCCAGCATTTGGGCAAACAGATTTCTGATTTGAATACCGTGTTTACCTTATCAATTTAATAGCAGTATGACTCTCTCTTGGTCTCGGTTTGCGTATTTTTAAAATGGAAAAGAAAAATACAGGATTACTAAAAGAATAAATGAGATAATGTATATAAAGTGCCTGTCATTATATGTGGTATTTAATATGCCAAATCATTAAATGTAGAAATAAAATGGAATTTCATAGATTAGGAAAGTAAAGGTCAGAGTTGTAAAGTGTTTGCCAAAGGTCTCCTGACCAACAACTGTAATTCAGGTCGTCTCCCACACAGTTGCATTATTTTTGGTTAAATCATGATGTCTCTCCTTCCCTGTCTCATTCATTGAATGAACATTCATCATATGCCAGGAAGTCTGCATGGTGCTTGGGATTCAGAAATGAAAGGCTAGACCCTTCTCAATGTCTGGTAGCAGGAGGGAGGTAGAGGAAATTGACAGTCATAGCACTCTGAAATGGATTCTGTGATATAAGGATATAAGTATATATAAGGGAATACTCGATTTAGAGTTGAGAGGGAGGGTCAGGGAGGGCTTTCCTGGAGAATATTAGGGGTAGGAAAGGCCAAGAAATTACAGAAGGACTATAGGAACAATTTATATAAAGGAACATATATGAGCACCTGGCATATTTGAGAATTTGCAAATAGGTCAGCATTGTTGTTGGCATATCATAAGAAATGAAGCTGGAGGGAGAGATGATTAAGAGATCCTTATGGCTTTCTAAAGAATTTAGATTTTATTTTTAAGAAACTGGAAAACCCCTGAAAGGACCTTTTAATTTTAACTAAGTAGCACATGCTCTTGATAATCACAGAAAAGTGAGAAGTAAAGGTTACTTGACTCCTTATTCCTACTCACCAATGATGGCTACCAGTAAAAGTTCCTTGTAAATTGTTTCAAGCTTTTTTTTTTTTTTTTTTTTTTTGTTGAGACGGAGTTGGCTCTGATCGCCCAGATGGGAAGTGCAGTGGTGCAATCATGGCTCACTGCAAGCTCCGCTCCCGGGTTCATGCCATTCTCCTGCCTCAGCTCGGAGTAGGCTGGGGAACTACAGGCACCTTGGCCACACTCCTTGGCTAATTTTTTGTATTTTTTAAGTAGAGACGAGGTTTCACCGGTCGTTAGCCAGGATGCGTACTCCATCTCCTGACCTCGTGATCCGCCCGTCTTGGCCTCCCAAAGTGCTGGGATTACAGGCGTGAGCCACTGCGCCTGGCCTGTTTCAACATTTTTATATTCCTGCACAGCCATCTATGAATGTGTACATGTGTATCTTTACAAGAACACATACACAGTTAATATGAAAGTAAATGTATTTTCCTACTTGCTCTTTTTCACGTACTTCTTGAATATTTTTCCATATCAGTACACGCAAATCTATGATATTCTTTAACAGCTGCATAACATTCCTTGTGTAGTCGTATCCTGATTTTTGATGCATCCTCTACTGAAAAGCAGCTAGATATTTTCTAGACTGTTATTTCTATATACAGTGTTTCAGTGAACATTCTTACTCTTACATCTTTGTATACTCTTGCAGTTATATCTGTAGGTTAAATTTTTAGTAATTATGAAGTATATGTGCATTTTAGATATTGATAACTGTTACCAAATTTCCCTCTAAAAGGATAATTTCAGTAATGCATACGTGCTAGCAGTGTATGAAGTCTTAAGTTTTCCCTTCTGGTGGACTTCCCAGCAGATAATTATTGAGTACCTTCTGTGTGCCAAGGCTATGGTGGGTACTAGAGTACTAGAGAAAGTGTTCAAGGCCGAAGTGGTCTTTGCCCTCATGCAGCCCAGAGTTTGAACCATAGGAAGCCTGCAGGTGTTTTGTTTGGTCTGTGCACTTTCGTTACTGTTTTACAATTAAATTAATTTTCAGTTTTTAAATATTGAGAGATTTTGAAAAATTGGAAAATTTGGTATAACTGGAGGCAAGCTGGATTCTCTTGTATTAGTTTGTTGGAGTTTAGTAGCCACTGCCCTTTTCGGATGGTGCATTGTACTTTCTAGGAGCACGGTCCATTCCATTTCTTATGGCCTCATTTCTTGATCTCTTAACATTTATTGCCAGAGTCTTATAAAAGCATTTGAGTGATTGTTTGATATTCAAATTTAAAATACCTAAAACTGAACTCTGATCTTACCCTTAAAACCAGTTCTACTCAGTCTTCATCTCCTTGTTGCTTAGGCCAGAACTGTGGTATCATCCTTCACTTGCCTGTTTATCTCACAGTATGTCAGAAAATTCTATTGGATGTACTTAAAAATACATCTCAAGTCAGACCACTTATCCTTTCCACCTCAACCTCTCTGGCCCATGCCACCATCATCTCTTGCCTGGATTTTAGTAGTAATCATCTAAGTGGTTTCACTGCTTCCACCTTTGCCCTTCTACTGACTTCCCCATGTAACAGCCAGATGATCCTTTTACAGTGAAAGAACCTGTTACTCGTATGTTCAGAATCTATAGTAGCTCCTCATTTAACTCATAGTAAAAGCTGAAGTTTATAAGAAGTTACCTAACTTACAAGGTATACCTTGTAAATACCAAGTACACCTTTATATAAGGGCTTTGTCTTGGTTTCTCCATTTGTATGGGATGTTCTTCCCAGATAGCTGAATGGGTAGGCTCCTTAATTCTTTGCTGGAAGGTTACCTTTTTGGTGAAGTCTGCACTAGCTTTCTTGTTTAAATTTGCATGTTCTCTTCCCTTGTCAACCTTCCACGGACCCATGTGCCCTATTCCTGTTCCTTTTTTCCCTAAGTATTCTTACCTCTTATTATTTGCTTATTTTTTTTATCGTCTGCTATTTTTTTCCCCATTAGAGTGTAAGCTATGCAAGGGAGAAACTTTGGCCTTTTGTTTACTAATAGTATCCCAGATGTAAGAAATAGTACATAGAATATAGTTGGTGCTTAATAAATATTTGTTGAACAAATGAATAAATTTTGAATTTGCAGGCTCTGCTGTGCAGTTTGTTTTTCTTACTGTTTTATTAGGTAATAATAATAGGAAATACATGTATAATGCTTATATTCTAAGACCTATTTTAAACCCTTTATTTTGAATCCCCTGAATCCTTCTACCCTGAGGTAGAAACTAATATTATCTACTTATTATAGACAGGTAAACATAGGCATTGAGAGGCTAAATAATCTGTCCAAAGTCAGAGCTTAGTAAACAAAGAACCAGGGTTCAGAGTTTTTAGCCAGTCTTTAACCCAAGTCTGCACTTTATAACACCATGCCAATCTTTTTATTTTAAGGAAATTAGCTCTTTATAACGTGTTTCAGATCATTTTTTATGTGTAATTTTTTTGACTTAGTTTTTGTGGACTTTTCTTTTTTGCCTTCTAAAGTATTTTTATGTAGTAAAAAAAACTATTAATGTATTTTTTTTTGAGGGATTTGTTTGTTTCAAACAGGATCTTGCCCTGTTGCCCAGGCCAGAGTGCAGTGATGTGTAGTCATGGCTCACTGCAGCCTCAAACTCCCAGGTACCTTTGAAGCTTTTAAACTTATTTTTTAGAAGGATCTCCCTGATTTAAAAATTAATAATTTAGTCATTTTCTTCCTTATTTTTTATTTGAAATAGAAGTTTAAATTAAGCAGATACATATTTTATATCACCTTGACAGCATTATGGAGATTTTGTTTGAGGGCAACAAAATTAAAAGTTGGAATAACATTTAGGAACCTAGCGGTAATTGAAGTAAGAAATAATTGAGAACAGGCTGTAGGGATGAACAGGAATAGACCGATTTCAAGAAATATTTAGGGCGGGCTGCAGTGGCTCACACCTATAACCCCAGCACTTTGGGAGGCCTAGGTGGGTGGATTGGTAGAGCTCAGGAGTTTGAGACCAGCCTGGGCAATGTGGTGAAACCCAGTCTCTACACACAACAACAATAAATACAAATTTAGCTGGGCATGTTGTGCCTGTAGTCCCAGCTACTTGGGGGACTGAGGTGGGAGAATCACTTGAGACCAGGAGGCCAAGGCTGCAGGAGCCACCTTCACACCACTGTACTCTAGCCTGGGTGACAAAGTGAGACTTTTGTCCCAAAAAATGAAATAAATATTTGATAAAGTCTTCAAGTCTTAGTGACTGATGAGCTGTGCATCAAAGGACTCTGGATAATACCCAGATTTCTGGTTGTGAGAGTCTGGAAGAGAGGAAATAATGTTTGTTGGGGTGCCATTTATTGGTTGAATGGATGAATCATTGAAATGAGGTAAAACAGAAAGGAACAGGTTTGGAAGATAAAATTATACTCAGTTTTTCATATGTTGAATTTGAGGTGCTTTATGAATATCTCATTTTCAACACTTAGGTTCATTGGGCAATTTGATAAATGAGAGTCTTAGGAAAGAAAATTGGGCTTAGAGATACTAGGTTTAGGGAAGTACTAAACTCTGTGAGTGCATGAGCTACTTTCTTGCCTTTTTTTTTTTCCGGGATTACTACATTGGATATAATATAAAAATAGCTTGGAAACAGCTTTAAACACTGTAAAAAGACTGTATGTTTGTAGTATGTATTATAGGATGTTTTTGTAGCTATATTCATTATCACTCAGAAGAGAGTATTAGTGTCTCTATAGTGGAGTCTGTCATGAAGGTGGGAGTGGAAAGGATATGTCACCAAGAATCACTACTCTAGAGCAAAAATTCAGATATTTTAAAACTAGGAAGGACTAGGCCGGGCACGGTGGCTCAAGCCTGTAATCCCAGCACTTTGGGAGGCCGAGACGGGTGGATCACGAGGTCAGGAGATCGAGATCATCCTGGCTAACATGGTGAAACCCCGTCTCTACTAAAAAATACAAAAAAAAATCCTAGCCGGGCGAGGTGGCAGGCGCCTGTAGTCCCAGCTACTCCAGAGGCTGAGGCAGGAGAGTGGCGTAAACCCGGGGGACGGAGCTTGCAGTGAGCTGAGATCCGGCCACTGCACTCCGGCCTGGGCGAAAGAGGGAGCCTCCTCCAAAAAAAAAAAAAAAAAAAAAAAACTAGGAAGGATTTAAAGACTACCTAATTTAGCATTGAGAGTTTATCATTTCTGAATATTCCATTTTCATAAAAGCCAACTTGGGGGGGACTTCCTGTTCTTTAGGAGACTCTCAGGTAAAGTTGTGACAGAAGATATGCCATATAATTTTGTTTTTCCATTATTTGTTCCTTTCTCTTTTTCATTGTTTGTGTCCCTTTCTTATAGCTTAGGCCTTCTAAAGGTACTGCATAATTGGTCAGTGACATCGAAAGAAGTTTCCAAGTTTCCACTGTAGGGAAGAGCTTTGGGGCAAAACCTCAGAGGACAGTGAAGGCTAATCCAACATGGCAGCCACAACTGTCTTTGTTTTGCTGCAACCCAAAGAAATGCCATATAGATTCTTGGTATTCTGTTGTAAACTTAACCAGTGTTATTAAACTTTATTTTAGGAACTGCAACCATGAATGAAGAAAATATAGATGGAACAAATGGATGCAGTAAAGTTCGAACTGGTACTCAGAATGAAGCAGCATTACTTGCTTTGATGGAAAAGACTGGTTACAACATGGTTCAGGAAAATGGACAAAGGAAATTTGGTGGTCCTCCTCCAGGTGTGGATTTGTTAACAGTCTTTTAAATTTAATCTTTAACCTCGTCATGTAGATTAGATGTGTATCCCCACAAGTATTCCAAAAAATAGCTCTCTCCTTGTAACTGCTTTAAGACATTTGTTTTTACTGTTGAGGAGAAAGAGTTAGATTATAAATGTTATTCATGTCTTACCCTTAAATTTTTTCAGCCCTGCTCTTCATCTAAGAAGCAGTTGAGAAAGAAGCTGGGCTAGGTTGAGAAGTCAGGATTGGGAAAGTAGGGAAAAGGGTGCTACTCTAGGTGTTAAAGAGGAGATCATCTGGGGAGGAATTTGAAACAGCACTTAGTAGGTGAGTGGTGTTTAAACTAGAAAACCAAATGAAAACAGGTAAATAGAATGTTTGACTTTTCTACCAATAGCCAGTACAATTCCTTTGCTCGAAACCCTTCAGTTTATCACACTTAAAATAAAAATCTGTCTTCTGGTTACCTCAATGGCTGCAGCACTTACCACTTTCTTCCTTTCTCAAGTACATGTTAACTGTACAGGCTTCCATAATCTATGTTGCTCTGACATGTAAAGCACTTGCTTTTTCTTCTTTCCGAATGCCCTTTTCCCAGATAATCCTCATGGCTCACTCCCTCATTCTATTCAGGTCTGTGCTTAAATCTCATGTACCCAGAGATTTGCCTGACCACTCCCTTGATTTTCTTCATAGCACTTATCACTCACTTGTTATCTCCCTTCTGTATTGAATATTAGCTTCATAAGGGAAGGGGCTTTATTTTGTCCACTGTTGTATCACCAATACCTAGAATTGTGAGTGGCACATAGCACAGCAAATTTGTTGAATGAATATATGATTGAATAGTGAGTACAAATATCTGATTCGAATTTATGTGTCTATTCCTATTCATTTTTGTTGTTCAGGTTGGGAAGGTCCACCTCCACCTAGAGGCTGTGAAGTTTTTGTAGGAAAAATACCTCGTGATATGTATGAAGATGAGTTAGTTCCTGTATTTGAAAGAGCTGGGAAGATATATGAATTTCGACTTATGATGGAATTTAGTGGTGAAAATCGAGGTTATGCTTTTGTGATGTACACTACAAAAGAAGAAGCCCAGTTAGCCATCAGAATTCTTAATAATTATGAAATTCGACCAGGGAAGTTTATTGGTGTGTGTGTAAGCTTGGATAATTGTAGATTGTTTATTGGAGCTATTCCCAAGGAAAAGAAGAAAGAAGACATTTTAGATGAAATGAGGAAAGTTACAGAAGGAGTTGTAGACGTCATTGTTTATCCAAGTGCAACTGATAAGACCAAAAATCGTGGTTTTGCATTTGTGGAATATGAATCTCACAGAGCTGCTGCTATGGCAAGGAGGAAACTAATTCCAGGTAAACTGATTCTTTTAAAGGTTGTTTTCAGTATTAACCTTTTACAAATATGGAGAAATGATAGTACATCAGGGATCAATATTATCGAAATAAATAATGCCACTTAAAGAGGAGTAAAGAATTGTTTGAGTAATGAAGTAAAATAAATCACATAATTCTAAAAGACAAGAAATTGTTCCTGTAAAATGAGTCCGATTTATGATATTTTGCTGGTTGTATACACTTTGAGCTATTAATTGTTGTTTAATAAAATCCAAAGGGCAACACTTAATTCTTCTGATAAAGTCTATCTTTGAAGTGTATTTGTTCTATTGACTCTTAAATTACATAGTAAGTTTTAGTTGTTTAGTAAAAATTTTTGTGTGAATAGGAAACAAATGCTAACCTAATTTATTGATGTGTAGTTGAGTTTCTGCTTCTCTGGGGAAACAGTTTTAATGAACATCTTTAACTTTTATTCTTTATTTTAATTCTCTTCAAATTATTTTTTTTTTTACAGGAACATTCCAACTATGGGGCCACACCATTCAGGTAGATTGGGCTGACCCAGAGAAAGAAGTGGATGAGGAAACCATGCAGAGAGTTAAAGTTCTTTATGTAAGAAATTTAATGATCTCAACTACAGAGGAAACAATTAAAGCAGAATTCAATAAATTTAAGCCTGGTGCAGTTGAACGAGTAAAGAAACTTAGAGATTATGCTTTTGTTCACTTTTTCAACCGAGAAGATGCAGTGGCTGCCATGTCTGTTATGAATGGAAAATGCATTGATGGAGCAAGTATTGAGGTAACACTAGCTAAACCAGTAAATAAAGAAAACACTTGGAGACAGCATCTTAATGGTCAGATTAGTCCAAATTCTGAAAATCTGATTGTGTTTACTAACAAAGAAGAGAACCACCCAAAAACTCTAGGCAAGCTGCCAGCTCTTCCTGCTCGTCTCAATGGTCAGCATAGCCCAAGTCCGCCTGAAGTTGAAAGATGCACTTACCCTTTTTATCCTGGAACAAAGCTTACTCCGATTAGTATGTATTCTTTAAAATCCAGTCATTTTAATTCTGCAGTAATGCATTTGGATTATTACTGCAACAAAAATAATTGGGCACCACCAGAATATTATTTATATTCAACAACAAGTCAAGATGGGAAAGTACTCTTGGTCTATAAGATAGTTATTCCTGCTATTGCAAATGGATCCCAGAGTTACTTCATGCCAGACAAACTCTGTACTACATTAGAAGATGCAAAGGAACTGGCAGCCCAGTTTACGTTACTTCATTTGGGTAAGTTTTAAAATACTTTAAACAGTGTAAAATATGAAATTAGGAAATATGTAGATTATTTTTTAATTCATTTAATTTGAACTCAACATTAGTGGTAAGTATGTAACATAAATTTTATCTCAATTTTATAAAGTCATAACTTTCTTGAAATTCGTGCCCTGTAAAATCTTCCTACATTTAGCTTTTTTTTGTTTTTTTTTGAGAGATGGAGTCTTGTTCTGTCACCTAGGCTGGAGTGCAGTGGCACGATCTTGGCTCACTACAACCTCTGCCTCCTAGGTTCAAGCGATTCTCCTGCCTCAGCCTCCCGCGTAGCTGGGACTACAGGCGCGTGCCACCAGGCCCAGCTAATTTTTTGTATTTTTAGTAGAGACGGGGTTTCACTGTGTTAGCCGGGATGGTCTCAATCTCCTGACCTTGTGATCTGCCTGCCTCAGCCTCCAAAAGTGCTGGGATTACAGGTGTGAGCCACCGCGCATGACCTACGTTTAGTTTTTTAAGCATTACCTAACCTGCGGGAAAATTTGATTTTGACTTACTACAGTGTTCATAATCCTGTTTTATTAATTTATTGTTTTTTAAATGACTAATTCTCAGTTGAAATAAAGAGTTTTTTTTTGTATAAGTTACAGGATATGTTAATTAAACCAATTTATAATAGAGTGTCCCTGTATCTTTGGTGAAGTCTACGTAATGATCTTTTTGAGGGGCAGGGGTAGGGAGTTAGTAAAATCAGTGGGGTTTCAGATGGGTGGTGTGCAGACACAGCTTTATGCTCACCAATCTGGAAATTTATATTATCACTCATGAAAGACAAAAAGCATCAGTAAGAGATGTTTGTGACCATTCTCTTTTTTAGCTTCATGTTTTTCAAACAGTAAATTTTCTTTAAAATGTTTGAAGGATAATTATGAAAGGTTTTGCAAAAGCATAAAAAGATATGCTAACTAAATATTTGACATTGTAAAGGAAGAGACATAATATCACTATGGTGTTTTCCTGCTTGCTGTTTTTTACTGTTAGTTTAGCCTCCCCTGCCCCCACAACCTGTTTATTTTTTTAATGCAGCTATAGATTTTAGTTGATGATTACTTTGTGTCCCAAATAATATTTATTGGAAGAGTAGTGATTTCCTGAGAATCAGAAATAAAAGAGAAAGATCTTTTGAGGGTTCTCATTGTTTCTTGTTTATAATTGTGAAACTCTTGCCTGAAAATTATTTTTTATATGGTTGCAGAACCACAGTACAGAAGCTTATATGTATTTAAAATTCGTATTCTCAAGTTTAAGAGAAAACAGTCAAAAAAGAAAAACATTCTCAGAAGGGAGAATAATTTTTATATATTGTTTAAGCTTGCTTAGGTACCACTGCCATAGTTTTATGATTTGTTTTTTTTGGGGACTGAGTCTTGCTTTGTCACCCAGGCTTGAGTGCAGTGGCATGATCTCGGCTCACTACAACCTCTGCCTCCTGGATTCAAGCAATTCTCCTGCCTCAGCCTGCCAAGTAGCTAGGATTACAGGTGCCTGCCACCACACCCGGCCAATTTTTGTATTTTTAGTAGAGACATGGTTTCACCATGTTGGCCAGGCTGGTCTCGAACTCCTGAACTCAGGCGATCCGCCCTCCTTAGCCTCCCGAAGTATATTACGAATATTTTTAGGAGATTCTGTTTTGGAGATACCAACAAACAACAAAACTTGTGGGACTAAAGGTAGGGTTCCGCTTGAAGACACATTTAAGTAGTGTCCTCAATTATTAGTTTGGAGATATTTGGGGATTTAGCATCATTGAAGCTAATAAATTCTTAGTTCTTACTTCTATTGATGTACAAAATAGAAGCGTTCAATTTTACTTTTAATAAAGACCATTTAAGTTAAAATTATTAGGTAGATAGCAAATAATTCAAATTAAGTTTCTTAGAGAAAAATGGGTCAAAATATTATTTTGGAGTGGGACGTAGTTAATTAGTTGCTGATCAAGTTTCTTCCAAGGGTACTTGTGTCTGATCTACCATGCTAATACTGAAAGATTTTAAAAATTTCTAGCCCCCCTCATTCCCTTACACGTTTAACTTAAACTTCTAAAATTCTTACAACATAGCCATGTTAGTTTAATTTATGGCAAATTTATATGTAGACATTGTTTGCCCATTTTATAAAGAAGATTCAGATTCTATATGGAAACAGAGTTTTTAACTCCCTTATTACCATAGTTAACTAGATAACATAAACAAACCTATAGTTCCCTAAGAAAACACCTAATCAGGTACAATATTTTCAACTTAATTATAGTTAATTAGTGATCAAGGTAGCATCAATAAATGAAGTCCTTAGTGGGCACATGCAGATTGCTTTAGTGGTCTATTCCAGATTTTATCAACCTTGTATCAAAGCTAATTTTAATAAAAAGTTGAACAATTTGTATTTTATGTATTTCCTCAATCTGTATTCAGTATCAGAACAGCTAATATAATGTAAGCAAAATTCACATATAAAAAAAAGATTAAACAAAACCCTAGGTCCTATTTCAGTGGAGTACACAAAGCCTGAGGTCTTGTCTATGGACAGTAACACAGAAATCCTTATGGTGCTTGACTACCTATGTAAGTGAAGATTGTTGAGTTAGAGGCAGGAAAATACATTTAGGCAGCTGAGAAGGAGAAAGAATTCAGGGAAGCAAAAGAGCTAGAGATCTGGGGTCTAGGAAACTTTGATCAGAAAACAAATATCAACCCTTCAGAGATCATTAAAGTAGGGCCAGGAGCTGTAGACAGCGAGAAGTTTCCATGTTGCCACATGGCAGGTTAAGAGTAGATTGAGTGTTGCTAAGCAGTTTTCTGGATCACTTCTTCCCTTCTGTTAATGTTGGAGCCTCTGGGTTTTAAAAGGTTAATGCCTTTCTAGTTACATCTTCTTTTAGTTAAAGGTCATAGGGTTTCATCGAATAGCTCAGAGTTGAGATCAATTGGTGGTAGTGGTGTATTCTTGACATCCTGGTAAATACTTACGTAGTCCAAGGATTGAATTGTTTTGAAGTCTTGAGAGGTTGTTATTAGTTCCTAGAGTCTCTCAAATGAAGTTCCTTACCTATTAAGTAATCTTTTGGCTCTATTTTCTTAAATAATTTGAGAAGTCAAATTTTCTAGAGAATGCATTTAACTACTGTTTTTAAGGTATTTTCTTTGGGGATAGTAATTTTTTTAAAGAATTTGCCTCAGTATCCTTATTTTAACCCTTTCAGTTTGATACTATTTTGAGAATTATCCAATCTTAACTTTGATGATCTTTTACTGTTATATGTGATATAAACAGTCATTTTTAAAAATTAATATTTCAGATCTCTTTAAGAGTGTACTTTTAGTATCCACACTGTTTTGGTGTTACCACTTCTGTTTCCCAAGTTTGAAAAATAAAAGAAAATAATTAGGCTTCATTTGCTTAAATGGCCATCATTGCTGTTATGAAAAAAAAAAGTACGTCCTTTTAGGGATAACAGGCATCTACATGAGAACTAGAAGTCATGGAGTTTACTTCTGGTGAGCATTTAGTGATCTTATTAGCATCTCAAAAGTTCTTGGTTTACAGGTCTTTGAAATCAATTTTTAAAATATTTGGTTCTATCTAAAGCATGCTCTATTTTAAGCATAATACCCTTAATAAAAGAAAAGCTGGAAGTTGGGGTTAATGCCAAAATAGAACCTTCCTTATCCTTTTCACTTACTTCAAAATTAGAGACTATCTTCATCTTCATAATGGCAAAGAATGACCTCTCTTATCTCACTGAAAACTCATTACCTAACCAGCAGGATAAGAAATTATGTATTTACTGGGTTATTTTTAGGGATCTGTATCTGTAGGATAGTAAATGAGTTTAATGGGTAGAATCCTGATATAGTTTGGACATTTGTCCCTGCCAAATCTCATGTTGAAATGTAATCCCCAGTGTTGGAGGTGCAGTCTGGTGGGAGGTGATTGGATCATGGGGGTGGATATTTCATGAACAGTTCAGTACCATTCCCTTGGTTCTGTCTTCACAATAGTGAATGATTCCTCGCCACATCTGGTTGTTTAAAAGTGTGTAGCAACTTCTTCCTTTCTGTTTCTTGCTCCTACTCTTGCCATGGGATGTGCCTGCCTCTGCTTCGCCCTCAGCCATGAGTAAAAGTTCCCTGAGGCCTTCCCAGTAGCCTAGCAGATTCTGGCACCATGCTTGTAAAGCTTACAGTACTGTGAGCCAATTAAACCTATTTTCTTTATAAATTACCCAGTCTCAAGTATTTATAGCAATGCAAGAATGATCTAAACCAAATATAGACTTGAAGGTTAGGATAGATAAGTTCTATATTAAATATTTGCTATATGGAGATATCTTGGGTCATTCAGTATCACTTACTTTTAAATAAGCCTTTTCTATTTTCACAATCTCATTATCTGTTACTAATAAAGCAAACTGTCAAGGCGAATAGTACTGCTCTTTCTAGGAGTCAACTCTGTTTTGAATCTGGGTCTTTCAGTATTGCCACTGCTTTTCTTTGGAGGATTCTTTGCATTGTAGAAGTGGAATAAACAAAATCAAGGAGATCAAGGAACGTCCTGGAGAGTTAGAGTTTTGAAGAAGAAAGTCCTGGAGAATACTTAGTGGAAAGAGGAAGGTAGTCTTACCTGTATTGATAATTCACCTTGTTATATAATTTGTTAGCAAATAATTTTTTTTTTTTTTTTTTTTTTGAGACGGAGTCTCGCTCTGTCACCCAGGCTGGAGTGCAGTGGCCAGATCTCAGCTCACTGCAAGCTCCGCCTCCTGGGTTCACGCCATTCTCCTGCCTCAGCCTCCCGAGTAGCTGGGACTACAGGCGCCCGCCACCTCGCCCGGCTAGGTTTTTTTTTTTGTATTTTTTAGTAGAGATGGGGTTTCACCGTGTTAGCCAGGATGGTCTCGATATTATAATTTTAAGCAGGGCATCTCTTCTATGTTTGTGTAATACTGATACAAGTGGTTTTTTTTTCTTACTTGTATGGCTATCTGAAACTTTTTAAAACAGGGATGAAGAACCTGTCACAAACTAACTTGTGCCACTGATTTAATTTCATCTGATTTGTGTACTGTCGTTCTGACCATAAATGATTAAGGTTTTTTTTTTTTTTTTTTTCATGGCTTTTTTGAAAGCCCTCTTACATGCTAAATGTTCTTTCCTAAGCGTTCTGGAGCTAAAGATAAATAAAACATTGTTTTTTTGTTGTTGTTGTTTAAGGAGTCACAGTCTAGTGATGAAGGCACATACACAAAGTCTTTGCATAGGTTATTTTGGGAGTAGAAGAGGAAAAAGGTACGCTTCCCTTACCTCAGTTATAGAGTTTGTAGAGTTTGTGGTCAGAGAGGGACACGACGTGAGCAAACTACTCTTAGAAAAATAGCATGGTGGTGGTTTAATGGCAGGTAGTTCTGTATATTGTTTGCTTTGATGATTTCAGTGAGATTTTAGGAGGAATTAAAGGAGTTGAAAAGATGTAAACATTAGTTAATTAAAATGTCATTAGTCCTGTTTCTTAAAACTTTGCATTTTTTTTTTTTTAGTGCAACTATGTTGGATATGTCTGCTTTTCCTCTGAGCAAATATTTTTTTCCTAGATGAATCCATCTTGATGTGCGTGGACCATTTTGTGTGTGAATATTCATTCTTACAATATCTTTTGTACTTTTTTCAATATTCATTTTGTAATGGACTTGTATATTGCTTCTTATATTTGACTTTGAAATGGTGTACATCAGTAGAGTCTTGCATTTTTTTCTAGTAGTTGAATAGTATTTAGTATATACTAAACATGATAGTCACTGTTAGCTTATCCTTTTATTCAAATCAATCTTTTATTTCTGTTATCACTTGTAAATTTGTTGAAAGTTATACTTTTGTGAAAGTATACTATTGTGAGAAGTTTTAATCTGAAAAATATTTGGTGCTTTTTTTCTTATGAGCTATTATTCTTTCCAGATTGATGGGCAGAAATGCAAAATAAAAGAATTTCAGATAAAATATTCCAAACCATTTCTTTGAAATAAAGAGAAACAGGGCGTTTTTTTAACTTAAGACAGGCACTTAAGCAAAACATAGAAAATAATGACTTTCTGATATTAGTATGGACGTTATAAATTATATACTTAGAAGAAAAATAATACTTTTCAGAAGAGTATTTTTTTCCAGTTTTAACTACAGCTCTAACTTTGATGATACTATTCAAACTGGTATTTTAAAGAACAAAGGTAATTTGCAAAATTTCTTTTAAAATTCACCTACTTAAATGAGAAATAGGTATCAGGATCAACATTTTACACATTTGTTTTCATAAGACCAAGTGGTGAGACCAAAATTCCATTAACTCAACTATGTGTCTTTGACCCTCTGTGAGGGCTTAGTCCTCATGAAAATGTATTTGTATTGCTCTTGAAATTTACTTTTTTTTCCTGAAAGACCATTTGAATGAACATCTAGTATTATAATTCTCATCTTACACTTGTATTAATGCATCATAAATATTATGGAGTTAGTACAGTGAGAGAAGCAGCTTACTAGAATAATGATTACTAGAACAAAAGTATAAGAATTAAGAATCCTTTCTCAGCCATCGAGAAACTGTGTGACCTTAGAATGGCAAATAAATTGTTTCGTCATTGGACTTCAGTGTCCTCAGATCTAAAATATCAGCATTTTATTTAGTAAGTTTTAAGGAATCTTTTTTCTAAGAAGATTATGGTTTCATTTAAAATATGGTCAAAAATCCTATGTAGAACCAAAAGTAATACTTTAAAATATTTTATGTCTGCAGAGATACATATTTGAGTTCAAATAGTTTAAAACCAAGAGCTGCTTTTGCAAGAAATAATCCATCAGTTTAATATCCCTTCCTTTATAGAATTCAAAGCTTATGCCTGCCTATTTCACAGCAGAACAGCTGGACAAAAAAAAAAGATTCAGTCAATCAACTGTTACTTGCATGATGACATGTAATTGTTTTTCGGTTATTTTCTTCTCTGAATTTGCTAACCGATTACTACAGCCAAAAGCAAGGTTTTTATAAAACAAGGCAACTACTTAAAAGTTTGGAAATAGTTTTCTTTTTGTAACAGAGGATCTAGGAAAATAATGATGTGTATCGAAACATGCCATGAGGGGAGTATCTGTCCCATAGTTAGATTTATTAACTGTTGAAAGTGATCCTTTGTATTTTATTTACTTCATAAATCTATATAATCATGCTTGATTCTTTACCCTATAACTTCCTAATGTCTTTGGTTAATACAGTCCTAAAATACTCCTTCTAATAAACTAGTTTTAATAGCAGCTACTGCTGTATTAATCTGTCTGATCTTATTTAATTTATATTTTAAAATGGTTTTAAAATTTCCCTTTATATCAGATGACATTAGAAATTGTGTGTATATGTTCCATTCTTAAATGTTAGTAGCAGTTCATAATTTTGCCACATGATGTCCCTAAATACAGATTTTTTAATGTGGCTTTGAAAGAAATTTTAATGTTACATTGATTTTTAGCTCTTTCTTTCTTACCTTTTTTTTTAGAATCAGAAAAATCTCTCTGAAACGCTCTACTTAGTGTTCTTCAGCCTATCATGCCCTTATCTCTGCTTCTTGTTTAGTATTTAGTAGACAACATTTTTTTTATGCTATAGCAGTGTAATTAAGTGAATGGACTGGTGAATAAGGAGACAGAAAATGTAGAATGATGATTTCACTGTGACAAATTTAATTTGTGCTTTAAACTACTTTAAAATTCAGTGTTTCTTCCAGGCCTTTTAGGTAAAATCAAAAATAGTATCTGCCCTTACTAGTTAGTATCTGATAGTTCATCAATCTCAGAGCATTTCATCCTCTTTCCAAGACTTGGTAGTACATTACCTCCAAGAATGGTTCACTTTCCTGTGAAACTTCAAAATAGTAGGACAAAAATTGAAAATCTTAGTATCCCCAAATAATTAGAAGCTTTAAATCACCAGAATATTAATAACTCCTTGGATTTTCATGCTCCTTAAAGTGATAGTATTTGGTCAATGATGTATTAATGACATGTGGGTCCTTATTTGTCTTATATTTAGCAAGTAACATTTGAGCTCTAAGAATGGATTGCATATGAAATTTTATGTACACAGTAGTTCATATTTTAAGAAAATAATTTGGGTAACTAAATAAATTTAGTTTGCCTATGTATTGCTTTGATTCAGTAAATATAATCGTTATACTACACTAATAGTGTTATCAGCTCTACTATAATTCTGTTTATAACTTTGGATTAAAAAGTATATAGGAGCACAATCATCGGAAAACATCAGTCTCTTACAGTTGTATTGCTTGGTAATTTGGTGTGTGTACTTTGTTACTGTTCTTCCGTGTTTAAACAGTATACCTTGATTTCTGTACACAAATTCAAGGGATTGGCACTTATTTAAATAAAAATGTAAACCATGATGTAAAACTCCAGCTTCTTTTAGTAGAGTAGATAGATCTTTGTTGACCTATGCTTTTCTTTTTCTTTTGTGCAGTTTAATTGTCCTTCCATTCATTATGTGGTCTAAGTATGTTTTTATTAGTTACTTTTCTTTTTTGTACTTTTCTTTAATCCTGTTTTGTATGTGGATTTTTGTAAGACTGAAGCCCATTTACCTAATTTTTTTCTTGTTAACTTTGTTTCAGCAATACATAGTTCCAGTCAGCTTGTTTACTGACCAGATTATGGGGTAAATGAATATTCACAAAATTTGAAGCGTATGTGCCATATATGTGGATGGCTTTTTTTTTCCCCCTGCTGCTGCCCAGTTAATTTTTGGTCCAAGGGTGGCCAAATCTGTAGTTACGAATTTATGAAAGTATTGGATAATTTGGGGCACAGAATTTATAAGGTTCCAGGTGAGCCATTATCAATCTTTGCAAGACAGGTTAAGGTTGTATTCAGAGCTGTAAATAATTCAAGCATTGAAATGCTGGTTAATTTAAAGGCTTTTCGTCTGCATGTATGTGTGTACGTGTGTTTCCTTGAGAGAATAAGAATCGCTTAAAGGATTCCTTGGTGTGAACTTAGGTGTGTGTATCAAGTATAGAAACAGTGATAATACCAGAACATTGAAAGATTATTTCTTTTCACTTAAGAATTAAAGGGAAAGAGGCGATACTAAGCAAAATATGATTGCTTTCACTGTGAAGGCACTCACTCAGTTTCAGAGAGGGATTTACAAATGAGATAATAATGATTTTCTCTTTATTGCTTAATATTTTCCCTATTTTACTTAGTAAATAGACTTAAGATTTTTAAGTTATTGAAATACCTATATGTATGTGTGACTCTGCTATTTCTCACTAATACACTGGTGTTTTAAAACTCACTTTTATTGATTTTTAAAAGTCTTTACATTTTATTTTCTTATTTATGTATTATTTTTATTGTGATTTATGCTCCAAGCAGGGAGTTGCTACATTAGCTAATGTGGCTTGGGAGAAGGATGGACAGGGTTTTCATCAATCCTCTGAGGCCTTGGAAAGCAGCTTCATGCTGTCACATGCTCTCATTTGAATTAATACATTGGAAAATTATTTCATTGCCTTTAGATTTAATCAGTATTTTCTGTAATGATTCTTAATTTTATTTTTTTATTCTGAAATTCTTTATAATGAATTTTCTGTGACAAAAACTTCTATAATCAACTCCCAAATATTTAGATAGCAGGCATGAATAAATGGAAATGAAATAATCTGAATATAGTTAGCTTATTTAATTGTTTATCCTAGAATGCTCTTTAAATATATGATATATTGATTCTAGAAATTTACACAAATTCAGTACAAAACCCAGCTCAGGAAAAGTTGGAAAGATGTTCAGTTTCTCCTCCACTCAATTTCTTATCCTGCAGAGATGACATTGTTTCATACTAATGCAGTGCACTTACCTAAGTATTATATTAGTCACCCTCTGTCTTTTATTCATCCTTTTTACTGGTAAGGGTAGGTTATTCACTTTCATTCCTGCCTTATTCCACAAAAGATTTGACGTGGCTCCTTAAAAATATGTAAAATACAAAAGGATTCAGATTTTAAATTGAAGACATTGAGACAATTGGAAATTATGATTAGGAAAATAAAGCCAGGCAAAACCAAACAATAGGTTGTTTAGGGATAGACGATTATGAGGTAAAACCATAAAAATGCCAGGGAATTACTAACATTTAAAAGTTACTACTTGGAGGGAGAAATTGGAAAGGATTCAAAGGGACTTCTGAGGTATTGATAACTTCCTTTTTCTAAACCTGGGTGATGAGTACATATTTTCATTTTTTTGATTAAGACATACACATCTATATTGTTTATATATTTCTCTGTTTGTATATTTCATTATTAAATTGGGAAAGAATGAAAGCCAGCCAAGGGTGAGAACTTGTGTTATTTTGTCAAAATTTGAATAAGAGTCTTTACTCTAGAGATTCTCAAATTAATATAACTCAAGGTAAAATAGGAAAGTTACATAGTATCAAGACTAAATAATTTTATTTTACTCAGACTGTTTGGAATGTTTTGTTTGCTTATGGGCATCACAATTTAATTCAACCTTGACAACTAGGGTGAGCTTGGAAACTCCCTAATATGTAATAGGACAGTGAACAACTGAAATATTTGGAGCTGTTTAGTGTGTAAATACTAATACAGAGGAAATGTGATTGCAGTTTTCAAATGTTTGAAGTGCTCACACATGGAAAAAAGACATTAGTCTTTATCTTTGGAGCTCTAGGAAGTGGTATTAAGTCTAAAAGAGCAGAGTTTTAAGGAGGTAGATTATGGCTTAATGTAAGTCAGAACTATGTGAGCCTTTCAGCTACTAAAAATTCTGTATTCCTTTCAGTACAAAATAACAAAAATAATTTTTTAAACATTTATTTTAAATCTGTGAAATATATGGCAGAAGGAAGGAGTCTTTACTAGACTATATTAGCTCAGAATTATGTTCCCTAATACCACTTGGAATTTGGGAAATTTTATTCTTATAAGAATATCCCTTTTGCTTATTCATTCCTTTAGGCTTCTATACTCGTGTTTAGTTTATTAACTGGCAGATGGCTGATTGTTAAATCTTGTTAAAATGTGTTCCTTCAACAAATACTTACCTAATGCTCTTTTGTGTAAAGTTATAAGGATCACTCTAGTGAATTAAACACAGTTGCTGCTTTTATAGACCTTACATTCTATTGAGACCAATATTCAGTTAGAGTTCTGATAAATGCACTGAAGTAGTACAGGGTGTTATGAGAACATACAACTGGGTGACCTGACCTAAACTGGTATGGGGGGTCAGGAAATGGTACATTGCACTTGAGAAAGAATTTCGGGAAAAGGAAATTAAGTACTATGGCATAGCATATAGGCAACATAGGAAAAAAGATTATGGCATTTGGAGCCAGATTTCCTGGGTTCACATTCTAGCTTCACTACTTACTTGGAAAAGTTACTTCTCTGTCCTTCAGTTCCATCATTGTAAAATAGGAATGATGATAACAGTATGTATCTCATATGGTAATTACATGTATTAAATGAGTTAAAATTGTAAAGGGCCCAGAACATTCCCTTTTATATATATTAAGTACCACGTAAATGATGAAGAATAATTATTCAGAAAACAAATCCAAGACACCCCTTTCCAATCATATATAATATAAATATTAGAAAAATAATAGTTAAGATTCTTTGAACACTTATTATGTGTGAGATTTTGTGCTAAATACCTTTACATGACGTATTCTCACAGTTCTTTGTGGTAGATAGGGTGTGTGTGTGTGTGTGTGACAGAGTCTCACTCTGTCACCCTGGCTGGAGTGCAGTGGTGCGATCTTGGCTCATTGCAACCTCCGCCTCCTGGGTTCAAGCAATTCTCCTGCTTCAGCCTCCCGAATTTGGGATTACCGGCACGTACCACGATGCCTGGCTAATTTTCGTATTTTTAGTAGAGATGGAGTTTCCCTGTGTTGGCCAGGCTGGTTACGAATTCCTGACCTCAAGTGATCCATCTGCCTCAGCCTCCCAAAGTGCTAGGATTACAGGCGTGAGCCAACATGTCTGGCCTGTGGTAGATAGGATTTTAATGTTGACAATTCTTATTTTTTTTAACAAACAGGCTTCAGTATGTTAAATAATTTGCCCAAGATCCTAGTTAGCTTAAGAGGCTGTGCTCTTAACTGCTATCCTTTGTAAATTCACGTGATTCCAATGAAAAACTGGTTTTTGCCTAATATTAAACATTGGATAACAGACAGCGGACTTGTGAAATATTATTGGCAAATTATGTTTCTGTAAGTTAAAATACAATGAGATGGGCTTTCGGTCCTGCCTTACCTTTTTTCCAGAGACTATTTTGGCTTTAGGAAACCTGCAGGCCCATGTACCAGACCCTACTCCATTGTAATGTTGACCTGAGACATCTGGTTGAACTCTGAGTTATTCTGAGTTAGAAAAATCTTGTAAACATATCTTGTTTACAAGGTAGCTTCTTGATTTTTAAATGTACCCTAGAATCAGCATTGCCAACCAATGAATGGCATGTGTCAAGGTGGCAGATGATATTATATGTCTTTCCCCCATTCAGATTCTAGACAGAACATCAAACAGGCAAAGTTTGTTTGTATCTATTTCCTGGTCCCCTGTTACTTGGTACTCATTTTACTCTGATTATATTCAAAATATCCCAATACGTAGTTTAGCCATATAATTTATCAGTCCAATATGTTTATACTTTTTCGTTGTTACTTCCTTGGTCAGGAACTTATCGTGGCTCTTTTGAGGTATTATCAAATACTCTGAACTCCACATTCTCCTGTTCAGAATGCTCTACTGTTTAGCCCCACCTAACCTAACCATAGCTTACATTTCCTGCTGTGATCATCTGAATTTGCCATGCTCATTGGTAGGTCTAGGCCCTTCCTATTGCTGTGCACTCTGCTTAGAATATTCTGCTTATCCTCATCTACTTTTATATTAAGCTTTTATTGGACACAGTAACCCAAAATGACTTTTTCTTTATGATATTACTCAATAATTTTTATATTTTTATTTACTCTTAACATTGTTCATCCATCAGTATGTATAAAGCCAGTGGACTTTGTACATGTATGATTTGTTGTTATTCCCTGCATTATATGGGGGAGTACTGTCTCCTTTAGTACTCAGCATATGGTGCTTTTCAAATAAGTTTAAGCAATCTACATAAAATATAAAGTTTCCAAGGAAAATACATTTGGGCTGTGCTTTGAGCAGAAAGAAGAAAAGATTGGTAAAGAAATATATGAGATAGGAAGTTGACAGGTATAAACACAGGCACGGTTAAATTATGAATGGTGGTTGATGGGTTGAAATATCTGTATATACGTCACCAAAGTAAAAATTATCAGTATATAATTTTTAACATGTTCATGTTGGAGGTTTCAAAATAGTAGAAACCCTTAAACAAATGATAATACAAATAAAACATATCAAAATGTATGGAACGCAAGGCCAGGCGCGGTGGCTCACACCTGTAATCCCAGCATTTTGGGGGGCCAAGGTGGGCAGATCACCTGAGGTCTGGAGTTGGAGATGAGCCTGGGCAACATGGTAAAACCTGTCTCTACTAAAAATACAAAAATCAGCTGAGTGTGGTGGTGCACACCTATAATCCCAGCTACTTGGGAGGCTAAGGCAGGAGAATTGCTTGAACCCAGGAGGTGGAGGTTGCAGTGAGCTGAGATCACACCACTGCACTCCAGTGTTACTTAACTTCTCTGTCCTTCAGTTCTATCATTTGTAAAATAGAAATGATGATAACAGTATTTATCTCATAGGGTAATTACATGTATTAAATGAGTTAAAATTGTAAAAGGCCCAGAATATTCCCTTTTCCAATAACCCTTCTTGAAATATTTAGCTGGGTTGGGGATGATTTTTATATTGATATGTTAATATATATTATAATATATATATAATATATATGTATTAAACTTTGTATAGTGGAATAGAGAGATTTAGGTTGTAATTGTTATTTTAAGCCCTCTGAGAAAATCTTTGTCTTTATATCAACCAAATATAGTATAGAATATAATGATTTATGTTAGGTGCAATTTTTAAATTTCTTTTAGAATTCATTATATAATCCACAGTTATATCTAGCATAATCTATTACGTTTGATCAAGGCTTCACAAATAGGAAATGTCAATCACTTATTGTATGTTATTTCTAATTTTTTATTACTAGCATTATACTTTTATATTCTTTACACAGGTGTAGACTGAGAAGATGGTGGTGTTCCTTTCAGTTTAGTTTCCTAAAGACAGGAAAAAACCTTGAAAATTCGGGGTGCTAATATAGCAGGCTTATTTGGAATACATCGGAATCCTGTGCACTCAGTTATTTTCTGTCTTCAAAGAAGAAATAGTATGACATATCTGAGAGTCTGAAAATAATTTTTATCTTTCATATCATTTACTTTAAAATTTATGTGGAATTTTCTGTCAAACTAAAGACCAGTAAAGTCTTCTTCAAAGATATAGAATATGCTTTTGTAATTAGTTTTCAATGACTTTTAAAACTTCGTCACATCTTTGTAGAACAAGTCATCTGTCTACATTGTTGTTTTCTTGAAAATAATGAAAATTAAGAGTCTACTTAGATTTTTACTTAGTTTTCCCTTATTTTGGCCCTTATTCCTACATAACTTCTAGAAAACTAAATATAAAACATTTAATGATTCGCATTTTACAGAGAGGTGGTAAAGATGTTGACTCTGATCTTTGAAGTTTAATGTATCCTATTCTTATTCTCCACTTTTTGACATGCCTTTTCTTCCCCTAGTCTCTTTCTTATTGTCTTACTTACTAAATAATCACTTCTGAAATAATTTCTCAGAATATATTCATTAACAGTTGTTGCTTTTTAAAAAGCGATGACACAAATAAGATGATAAATTGGGTGAAAGTACCAGTAAGTAGCAACCTTGCATTTGACACTAAATTGAGACTCTGCTGATAGTTTTTGCTTTTGTTGTGGGAATTATCACCATCTCTTCTATATGCTGACAGAAATTTAATTCATATACACTGGTAATTTAAATCCCAGCATCTTTCCTGTTAAATTTGATTTCATTCAAACCAAAGATTAACAAAGCTAATTCTAAAACTCCAGGTGGTAGATAGTGAAGGCATTATGAAGAAAAGAATTATTCTGTATTTAATAATATTTCTATGTAGCATCTGTACTGAGAATCATTATAGTTTTTAAATTTGTCTCAATCACATGTGCTCTAGTTTGGTAGTAACTATAAAGTGATTTTATATTTTATCATAATTATACATTATCAACTTCTCCTTTATGTGTATCACTGGCAGGTTTTTATCCCTCCCCACCACCCCGTTTTAAAAGAAAACTCCTTAAGCTGTAACATTACATACAAACAGAAAAGTGCACAGATAATGAGTGTAAATTCAGTAAATTACCATGAGGGACTATGTCTGTATAACTCACCACCGAAGTAAAGACATAAAATATCAACACTCCAAAAGACTCCTTTTTTTTTTTGAGACGGTGTCTTGGTCTGTCGTCCAGACTGGAGTGTAGTGGCGCTATCTCAGCTCACTGCAAGCTCCACCTCCTGGGTTCTTGCAATTTCCTGCCTCAGCATCCCGAGTAGCTGTGACTATAGGTGCCTGCCACCACGCCTGGCTTGTTTGTTTGTTTGTTTGTTTGTTTGTTTATTTATTTTTGGTAGAGACGGGTTTCACCGTGTTAGCCAGGATGGTCTCGATCTCCAGACCTCATGATCCGCCTGCCTCAGCCTCCCAAAGAGCTAAGATTACAGACTTAAGCCACTGCACCCGGCCCCAAAAGACTCTTATATATTCTCCAGACATTACTTTTCTTCTTGCTCAAAGGAGGCCACTCCTCTGACTTATTCTATGTATTTTTGAATCTTATATGACATTTTATATCATCTTGTCTGGCTTATTTTAACATGTTTGTGAGATCGATTCATACTGTTTCATGTAGCAGTACTGTTCATTTGCTCTCATTGATGCCAGTGTTTCATCGGAATGTTATATATAACTTGCTGTTTTTGTTGGTGAAAATATAAAGAACTATCAGTTTGGGGCTGTTTGAATAATGACACTCTAAAGATTCTTGGACATAGTGTTTTTGGTGCTCATTTGCTGCACACATTCCTGTTGAATATATAGGAGTGAAAGTGGTGTGGGTCATGTTTTTTAAACTGTAGTAAATAGGGACAAATAGTTTTCCAAAGTAAGGACACTGATTTACACTTTACTAGCAGTAAATGGGAGTTCCAGTTGTTTCACATTCTTGCCAGCACTTATGGTATCAGTCTTTTACATTTTGGATATTCTGATTAGTGTATATTTCTTATTGAGATTGTAATTTTTATATAATGATAACTTATGATATTGATCATCTTAGGATTATAGGGCATTGCACTATTGTATTGGTGAAGTATCTTTCTTGTTCAAGTCTTCCTCATTCTATTGGTTTGTCTGTTTTTTACTTAATTACTTAATATACAAGTCCTTTATTGAATATATTTTTAAAATATCTTGTTCTACTCTATGACTTACCTGTTTATTCAGGTATGTTTTGAAACATAGAAGTTCTTAGTTTTAGTATGATTCAATTGATCAATCTTACTAGTGCCATTTGCATCCTTCTTAGAAAACTTTTACTCACCGCAGGGTCATGAAATATTTTCTGTATTATCTTTTAGAAACTTTCTATCATCTAAATTTAGTGACAATACGAAGTATCAGAGTTTCCCCCCCCCGCATATGAATATTCACTTAACACCATTTTTTGAAGACTTGCCATTTTCCCATGACTCTGCAGTGCCACCTTAACATAAATCAAGTATGTGTATATACACTGCCTTCTAATACACATATACATATATGACTTATTCTGGATATTAACATTCTGTTTCATTGAGCTGTTTGTTTTTGCACCAATACCGTATTGTCTTAATTCTGTAACTTTATATTTTGTAAATAATATTTTCTCACTTATTTTTTCTTCTTCACAATTACCTTGACTTTTCTCAGCCCTTGAATTTCCATATGAATTTTAGAATCCGCTTGTAACTTTATACCCCAAATCAAAATCCTAATGGGATTTTGATTGGAACAGAATTGAATCTGTAGATCAATTTGGGAACAATAACATTTTTATAGTATTGGGTCTTCTGATGCATGAACATGATACCTGTCTTCATTTACCTAGGCTTTTAAAAAATTTGCTCTTTCAGTAGTTTACTGTTTAAATGTCTTCTACATCTTTCTCCAGACTTATACCTAGTTTTAGTTTTTCATAATGTCATCATAAAAAATAACTTATCTTAATTTCAGTTTCTAATTGTTCCTGCTTTATGTGAAAATTTATTTTTTAATATATTGGATGAAACTACTTATTTGTGTCAAACAGTTTGACTCTACAGTTATTTATCTGCGTACACTTTTATCAACTAAATGTAAAGATCTTTTTCTTCCTTTCCATCCTTTATACATTTCCTTTTTTCTCTTGCCTTACTGCACTGGCTAGAACTACTTTTTCAACATTGAATACAAAATGATGATAGGAACCATCCTTATAAACTTTCAGTATTTCTCCATTAAGATATGGTGTGTGTTGTAGCTTTTATTGTAGAAGCCCTTTATCACTTAAGATATTCTCCTTTATTCCTGCTTTGTATGTATTTTTATCATGAATAGGTAATGAATTTTGTCAAATACTTTCTTGCATCTAGTTAATTACATCATTTTTGTCTTTTATTCTTTTAATGCAACAAGTTGCATTGATTGATATTTGAATGTTACATCAATCTTATTTCTGAAGTAAACTCAATTTGGTCGTGGTACATTATACTTTTATATATTGCTAAAATTTATTTGGTATTTCCTTAGGATTTTACATCTGTGTTCATTAGTGAGATTGGCTCATTCTTTTCCTCATAAAAATAGTAGGGAAATGTTTTAAATTTCACTGTTCTCTGTAAGAATTTATGTAAGATTGGTGTTACATCTTTTTTTGAATATGTGGAATATTATTTAAAAGACCATCTTAGTTTAGAGTTTTTAGCCCCTCTTTTATTAAGGCTACCAATATCCTAAGTATGGTTAGAGCTGCATCCCATACATTTTCTTTTTCTTTTTCTTTTTTTTGGCACTGGGTCTCACTCTGTCACCCAGGCTAGAGTACAGTGGCGTGATCGTGGCTAACTGCAACCTCCACCTCCTGGGTTCAGGCAGTTCTCCTGCCTCAGCTTCCCAAGTAGCTGGGATTACAGGTGTGCACCACCACACTCAGCTAATTTTTGTATTTTTAGTAGAGACAGGTTTTACCATGTTGCCCAGGCTCATCTCCAACTCCAGACCTCAGGTGATCTGCCCACCTTGGCCCCCCAAAATGCTGGGATTACAGGTGTGAGCCACCGCGCCTGGCCTTGCGTTCCATACATTTTGATATGTTTTATTTGTATTATCATTTGTTTAAAAATATTTTCTCTTTTATGTTTTGATTTCTTCTTGAACCGTCAGTATTAATTTCTAAATATACATTTAATGTCCTTATCAACATGTTAGGGATTAGGTCTCTCATTTTGCCATTTGCATTCTGTTTTCTTTGCTTGTTCTATATTACTTTTCTCATTTGTTGCCTTTTTTTAACATAGTGTTTATTTTGACTTTCTTTCCTTTAGCTGTATTAATTATAGAGTCTTTAATCTCTTAGTCATTACTCTATAGATGCCAACATGCATTCCTAACTTACTGAAGTCTAATACTAATTAGTATTTTATCACATCCCAGACAATACAAAGAACTTAGTACACTTTGACTTTTTTCATTTCTTTTACAATTTATGTAGTGTCATTGGTACTTATATATATTTTGAACCTTATACATTTAAAACCCCACAATACCCAATATAATAAAAATACCTAGCTATAATCGTTTTTAGACTTAGTATACATTGATATTGATTTACACATTTATCATTTCCTTTGCCCTCTGTTTCTTCCATCTCTAAGGTTCCACTGGAATTGTTTGTTTATTCTACCTAAAGAATACTTATTCATATTTTCTTTTGTGTGGATATGCTTATGACAGATTATCTCAATTTTTGTTTGTCTGAATGTATTCTTAGTTCACCTGCCATTTGAAAGGGTATTTTTGCTAGGCCAGCAGTTATTTTACTTCAGCCCTTTGCAGTTATTTTACTTCAGCCCTTTGCAGGTATGATTCCACTGTCCTTTAGCTTCTATTATTTCTCTTGGGAAATCTGTTGTTGATCAGCTTGTTGCTCCTTTGAACATAAATTGTGCCATCATTCCCTGTACCCAGCTACTTTTAGTATTTTCTCTTTATCTATGATTTTCAGAAGTTTTATATTATGGATGTGACTTTTGTATAGTCTTCTTAGTTTTCATCTTGCTTGGTACTTCTGGAGTCTAGGTTAATGTATTAGTAAGTTCTGTGTTACTGTGTTTTCAAATACTGCATTTGTTCATTTTCTCTCTTTCTTTATAGTAATCCAACTCTACTTATGTTAAACCTTTTTATTGTAACCTGTATATAGATTATATTTCTTCTGTATTGTCCATCCTTTTGTATGTTCAGTCTGTGTATTTTCTTACCTGTTTTCTGGTTTGTAATTTTTTGATCTGTAAAGAATTTAAAAGGTTTATCATAAGAACCATTCAGTAGATTCATTTCTCAGTTCTAGAATTTCACTTGAGTCTCTTTTATGATTTCTACTTTCTTCCAAAAATGTTAGTCTTTTATTTTCTTGAGTGTATTAGACATTGTTATTTCAATACTCAGTTCTGATCTAAATACCCTGTGGATCTGTTACTGTTGTCTGCTGTTTCTGTTGGTTTTAGGTGATACTAGTTTACCTCCTTGTATGACTAGTTATTTTTTATTCAATACCAGATATTGTGTATGAAAATTGTAGAGACAATTTGAAGGCTAGCATGATGTTATATTTATTCATAGAAGATTTATTTTGGCTTCAGAAAGGTGGCCAAAGGACTGACAAACCCAGATTGCTTTAATCTAGACAGGGATTAAAGTTAAATTTAGTCTCTGTTAAAGTTTGTCTGTTTCTGGTTCATTTTTCCTCAGTTCCAGTCATTCCTTGTTAGTAGCTCTTTAGTTCTAATTTTAGTCTTCCTAGCTTCATTTGTCTCTTGGCATCTTCTGTTAATCCCCAAAAGGGAGCTTTTGGGGATTGGCCAACCCTTCCAGGGGTAATGCACCTCCCAAAGAGGTGCACATACCTTTGGGTTTTCTTGTCTGAGATCACAGCCCCGTAATTCGTCACTGTCTTGGTTCTCAGTGACTTCGAACAAATGTTTTTGATTTTAATCGTTTCTTACATTTTCTAGTTCTTACCAAGAGGTTTGATTAATGTTACCTAGTTCATCATGTAAAAGCAGAAGAAATTGTGACTGTTTTTATACTGAATTATAATCTTTAGATGGTTATTTTAAAATCTAGTTTTGTATAGATTATCAGACATTTTTCATTTGTTTATACTTTTATGCACAATTTCTTAGCATAGATTTGGATATACATCCATAACAGAAAGTTTTAAGGCATATGAAGAGATAACCACTAAAATAAATGGATGCCTACAGTTGTACTGTATATGACCAAATTAGATTTCAAGTAGATAAAATTTAGCTGTTAGGAAGAAAGATTTAAGTTTAGTATTATTTTGGCCATCTATCTTTTTTAAGACAGCAAGGAAATGCTGTTTCATATGTAAAATAACTACACCTTATACAACATTTCTATTTCCCAAACTTGCTTAGATTCTTTGGCTTTCTACTTATCAGAAATTGGGTGATCTCATTAATTTTTAAAGTCTCTTCTTTATCTTAGCAGGGTAGTAATATTTAGAAAGATAAATGATAATTTGTTTAGAAAGATAAATTTTTTTCTGATAATGTATTACTCACAATTTTCATTCAAATATCAAAATATTCTTCTCTTTGTTCATCTTTGTAGAGCTCCAGAAATAACTATTTGCCCCTTACTTCTTTTTCTGTGAACTTGTTTTTTTATTTACTGATCAAAAGGTTTTTAACTAAAGTTATCAAGGATTCCATGCACTTCCAAGATAGGGATAACATCAATCTAAAGACTCAATTATTTTCTGTCTTCACTGCTTACAGACAGGGAACACAATCCCTTCAGCCTGGACCTGTGTAGAAGAATTTGGAGAAAATAAACAGGTAAGAGTTTATTAGGTAAAAGTCTCTTAGGAATATTATGTAATATAGTTAGTTGTCAAAAAACCAGTTGTAAATTGTTCTTTATAATGAAACTAATGAAACTTTATGAAGTATTTTGTGTAATAGCCTTGTTAATTATAGACTCATTAAGCATATGTTTTAAAAAGCTAAAGTGGTTTTCTGTATTTCAGGTCTTCTCAAAACATTTAATATGCTAGTATACCTTGAACCACTAAGATGGCAAACAGTATTATAAATTAGATATATTTGGAGTTAGTGTGTTATTTATAGATTATCCAAATATTTCTCAAAAGTATCTGAAAATAGGACTCTCTTGTTTTTCAACCTTAAACCCAAATCTTATTGCAACAATTTGGAATAAAAGTTGTTTTACTAAGACTTAGTGTTTAGTTTATTCAACAAGGTACTTCTTGAGGAACACAAGTTTTAGTAAGAAGTTAAAAGATAGCTTGTTATTTGAGTCAGGATTATTACTTTACCAAGTCTTTTTTTTACATGTAAAGGGAAAAGAATGTGGTGTGTTCTAGGATGTAATTCATGTACTACTACATCTGTGTCCTTGAGTTAACTTGACCTTTTTGTGCTTCACTTCCTCATTGACAAAGGGGATAATAATAGTACTTACAAGTCTGTTATGTGGATTCAGTTGTACTAATTTTGTGTAATTATTTTTATCACTTAATATGTGATAAATAGTGGCCGTTAAAATTAATATAATCTGTTCTCAGACTCAGAGAAATGCTTACTATACTGGAGACTTAAAATTTTATTTTTAAAAGATCTTAATCTTAGCATAAAATTCAAATAAGTGATGCCAGTCTTAGAGATCCTTACAACTTTTATAGTTCAAAATTTGAATTACAAGGACTGATTTTACTCATAGAAATAAAACTTGAAAAGAATTGGGTTTTTTTTGTTTGTTTGTTTGTTTTTACTGAAGCCTACCTGGATTGCTGCAGCTCTGATTGTAATTTTTTTCTCTCATAAGGCTACTGTTCTATTACTCACTTTCCAAATGGCTTAGAAAGTAGCATTAAAAGGAGTTGGACATAATTATCTCTTAATACAAAGGTAGCAAACTAGAAGCTGTAGATGTGGTTTTTTTTTTTTTTTTTTTTTTAATAAAAAACAAATAGGTTTTTTTTCAGTACAAATAAGTATTTGTTGTTTTATTCTTGACGCTCTTTGTGTTCTTTTTGTGTGTTGCCTTGCCTCTGAAGGCATTTGAGCTTTAATTGCTGCATTTAATATATTTGAAGATTTTGTTCTGTTTTTAATGTTTTCCCGTTATATATTAACTCTATTAAGATTTCTTCCCTGATATTCAAAATTCAGTGAAATAACTGCTTCTAACGTCAAACAGGTTTGGGAAAAACTATACTAAATACTTCCTTTGGAAAATCATAGTGCATACTAGCATCCTGGGTAATTGAGGTAGCAACCTGTTTAATGTATAAGCCTGTCTGTTCTGAATTTTTCTTGAGATTATTTGGCTATAGGATGCTTGTTTTGAGAAATTCTTGCACTTTAATTGTATGGGATGTAGTTTGGAAAACGCTGAAGCTAACCAAAAGACACACTTGAGTTTTGTTGGTTTTTGTTTAATATGTTTCTGACTTTATTGAGGTATAAATAAAATACAACAAAATGCCCATATTTAAACTGTACAATTTGTTTCATTTTGATTTATGTATGCATCTGTGAAATGACACCACAATTAAGAAAACAAACATTTCCTTCACTCCTAAAAGATGCTCTATGCCCCATTGTAATCCATTCTTCCTTCCATTCTCTCTCAGGCAACCACTCTAGATTAGTTTGTGTTTTCTAGAATTTCAAACCCTTGCTTTCGAAGATTTAAATTGTAATCTTTAGATAATTTAGAATTTCATTTTAAAGAAATTTCATTTCTTTAAATATTTTCTCTGCTTATTTAGCTCTTGATTTTCTATACTGGAATAGAAAGTCACAAATAAATGATAGATATTATTTATACTATATGATATTTTTAATCTCTGTGTTGAACCCAGCCGTATTTTCTGTTCTGGACATGGATTAGTAGTACAGCTAAAAAAAAAAAAAAAAAAAAAAAAAGATTTTTTTTGCAGATAAAATTTAGTGTTTCAGTGAAAGTAAGTTATTGAGATAGTGATTTCAGTTGTGGTTATTGAACGTTAGAAATTGAAATAATAATAAAATGGTACAATAAGGATTTTTTTAAAAAAATTTTAATACAAATCCCATAGTAATCAAAAGAAATGCTTAAAATATGTGTTAAAGGTCTGATAAACGTACTTCATAGATGAAAAGATCAGGTGTTTCATCCTTAACAATGGTAGGAATGTAAAGTAGTATAGTCTTAACTACCTTGGAAAACAGTGGAGCAATCTCTCAAAAAGTTATACTGGGAATTACTGTACGACTCAGCAGTTTCATTCCTAGATACTTACTAAAGAGAATTGAAAACATATGTTCACACAGACACTTGTGCAGATTATTCCTTAGCAGCAGCATTAATAATAGCCAAAAGATTGAAACAACCCAAATACCTATCAACTGATGAATGAATAAATAATGTATAATCTAGCTGTATGATGATATATTATTCAGCCATTAAAAGGGATGAAGTTCTGATACATGCTACAACATGTATGAGCCTTGAAAGCATTATGTTATGAAGTCAGTTCCAAAAGACCACATAAATTTATACAAAAAGTCCAGAATAGGCAAGTCTATAGAAATAGAAAGGCTAGTAGTTGCTGGGGCTGAGGGAAGAGAGAATGGGTGTGACTGCTAATAGATACAGGGTTTCTTTTTAGGATGATGAAAATGTTCTGGAATTTTATAGTGGTGTTGTACATGTGATAAAAACCACTAAGTTGCACACTTAAAGATATATCAGAAAGTGGATGGGTGTGGTGGTAGAACTCACATAGCTAACAGAGAAGAAAAACCAATTAGGAGGAATATTTTTTTAATGAAAAATTAGTCTAAAGAATAGTCAGAAACAAAAGAAAAATGGAGTCAAAATTAATATGAGAAGACACTTTATCTCACTTTAAAGTCTCTATTAAGGGTTTTCTTCATCTTTAAGACAGAAAAACAGCTAAGAATTAGTGATGTTTGGTCAAGATGTGTAAGACGAATTAGAAACGAAACAAGAAATACATTGAAGCAATATATCTATCCACTGTTTACATTTTCACTGAGAAACATACTGGTGTTATTTGCTACCAGACTGTCTTTGTGTTGAATACAGAAAGGTGGTAGACCAAATTACAGTAGCTACATAAACAGGCCTGACAAGTGTGTGGTATATGTACTGCCAGTCTCTACTCTTGCTCCTGTGTCAGATGTGGCATAAGTCATCACTCGCTTTCCTGTTTATTCCAGACACACCACCAGAATCTTTCTGAATCTAAAATTCCTATTAGCCATTACTGCTTAATTGGAATTGCCACTTAAGGTTAAGCTTATTTGCTATTCTTTGTATATATCAAATTTGTTCTATGAAAATATTTGTATTCCATATATAAATATGAAATTAAAGATAACATTTGATCAGGTTTTCTGTAATAATCCACTGTGTCAGAGCAGTTGTTCTCTTTTTTTTTTTCCCACAAAACAACCTTTTCTTCAAGTGAAAGTTTAGCATATAAAACAAGGGAGTTGAAATAAGAAGTATGGGAATGGGCAGTGCAAGTGAAAACCAGGTAGCTTAGAGACCAGCACTGTCTGCTTTAGTTCTGTCACCCTCCCCATAATAACCTCTTCAGACAGTTTCTCTCAACCATATTTGAGAAGATTGCCAGAGTACAAAAAGCTTAAGCAAGTGGAAATAATACTTTCCTAGGAATCAGGAGGTGTGAATTTAACTTGTTGTTTGTCTGTTCAGCTTTTGTCTCCGTCATTCATCAGTGAAAGAGGTCATTTGATTTAGAGTTTAATAAGGTCTCAACCTATTCCTGGTTTGTGATTTTGAATGAGTGAATTTGACTCATCAAAACTATCAGTATCAACAAGAAAAGACAAAGCCAATAAAAATAAACAAGAGGCTTAAACAGATACTTTACCAAAGATATTTAAATGGGCAATAAACATGTTGTTAGTCATAAGGGAAATCAGAATTAAAACCACTGTGAGATACAATAATTCACTAGAATAGGTATGATTAAAATCGCTGGCAGTGCCAAATGTTAAGATGTGGAGCAACTGGAAGTCTCATATTTTACTGGTGTGAATATAAAACAGTCATACTGGAGAACTCTTAAGCAGTATGGTTCATCTGTCCTATGACCTAGCAATCCCATTCCCAGATATTGACCCAAAAGAAATTAAAACATATAGCCACCAAAAGATTTGTATAAAAGTGTTCCTAGCAGCTTTATTCATAATAAAACTTAGAAACAACCCAGATATTCATCAGTAGGCAAATAGATAATGAAATTGAAGTATATTCATACAATAATACTCAACCATAAAAAGGAAGAAACTACTGAAATACACAACATGAATGAATGTTAGAAATTATATTAGGAGATTGTCTGGATTAGCTTTCTGGAATAATTTTACCAAAACAAGGTATTTGAATTTTGACTTAGCAAGGCAAGATATGTCAGTGGATTCTCTTTGTGAATGGAAAAAAACGCATTCTTACTTTGTATAGAGGCCTCCTCTTTTTGTAACTAATTTTTTATTGGTAAAAATTAATTCATATGTACTTAAAATTATGTTGAGAGAAAAGGTAGACATAAAAATACTTAATACTTACTATATGAAGTCTAAGAACAGGCAAAACTAATCTATTGGAGTAGAAATCAGAAGGTGGTTGCCTCCACGTGAAGGTCTGTTGGCTGGAAAAGGGCACAGGAAATTTCTGGATTGGGGATATGTTTTATATCTTGTTTTGAGTGTTCATTACATAGATATATACAATTATCAAAACTCATTGAAATAAACATAGGATATATGCATTTTATGTGAATTGTATATCAGTGTTCAAAGTGTTAAGGCAATTTAATAACACTTAGTGTATAACTTACATTCTGAAATTGGCTCTGTGTCATTCCTTAAGAAGGGATCGGAAGTACAGATCCCAGTCTGAGGCAGAAACAGTGGGATTGAGGAGCTAAGGATGTTCATTGGGAAGAAAAACTAGGGGTGGACAAATAAGTATATGCTAGGAATTTTAACTAATTTATTTATGTATTATTTTCTTAAAATTAGAATTCCTTTTTATTTCCTATGATGTGAAAATTATATGTTATAATAGATCTGAGGAAAACATGATTGTACTTTTAGGTTCATTCCACTAAGCATTTTCAGCTCACATTTCATTCATTGAAGTTTGGTTTGTATTGTATTTTCTAAACAGCTAGATGTCTTCCTGAATATATTTAGATTCTTAGTGATTTTAGTAATAAAATTTATTTTTGAAATGCTTGTAAAATCTTACTTCTGAAACCTTTTGTTTCCTAATCTTTGTTATTTGTGAGGGATTTTTTTTCTTTGGATTTATGCTACATGAATAAAGTCATAATCAACTTTTAATTTTGTATTTAATTTTGTCTCCTTGAAAATACACAATACAACAATTGATCATTGTATATATTTAAGGGGTTAAGTTCAAGGTTTACAGTGGGGACTATCAGGAATGCGGAGAAGCTAAGCATTTTGCTAATAGCCAACTGCTTGGCTATCCACTTTCTGAAATTTTTCCCTGAAGATACCTTCAGTATCCACATTTCATGAATATGCTGCATTACCTCTTGAGTGGATGTAAACGCAAAACAGAAGTGATTTCTCTTCGAAAACTACATTTCTCTGTTTGCAGTAGCCTGCTCTTCTAAATTGAATTGTTGATGACCACATTGTTAAAATTTGAAAAGCTAGGTGTATTACAGATAAATGGCTAATAAGGAATTGACTGTATTTGCATAATAATTTTCAGGAGAAAAGAATCAGACTTTTTAAAATAAAGCAATTATTTGGGAATACATGGAGCCAGTAATGGTCCTGTTTACACTCTACCAAACCATTCAGGTGAAGTGGATCCTTTAAAAGAAAAAAAAAGCACCAGGCACGGTGGCTCACACCTGTAATCCCAGCACTTTGGGAGGCTGAGGCAGGTGGATCACCTGAAGTCAGTAGTTCAAGACCAGCCTGGCCAACATGGTGAAACCCTGTGTCTACTAAAAATACAAAAATTAACTGGGTGTAGTGGTGGGCGCCTGTAATCCCAGCTACTTGGGAGGCTGAGGCAAGAGAATCTCTTGAACCCAGGAGACAGGTTGCAGTGAACTGAGACCGCACCATTGCACTCCAGCCTCGGCAACAAGTGAAACTCTGTCTCAAATAAATAAATAAAAATAAAGAAAAAGATTGTATGGTACATAGTCATCCTACTTTGGATGTTAGAAAAGTAAATGGTATCAAAGTAATTTCTCATTCATTTTCAAAATACTGAAAATATTTGGAACCGGTTACTCTAAATGTATTATGTGTTCCTGGAACAGATCACTTTGTTGATCTTATGGTACCATTCATAAAAAGGTCATAAAATTTGTCTAATTAGAATTTTATAATGCTGGAAATTAAATGTATATTTAACTGATTTTCATTTTCCTTTTTTTTTTTTTTTTTTTTTCCTGAACTAGGTCCTTTCTGATGTTGCTTGAGCTTACTCTCCTGCAGTTGATCTCATTCCTGTTGGCTAAACATTAAGTCCCATGACAACATTAAGTTAATGCACCTATGGCGTAGGCATCATTTATAGTACCAGGACAGTATTATAGAAAAAAACCTTACCTGTACATTAGATGACCTAATTTCTTTTCTTCCATTCCTAGAAACACCATAATGTTTCTAAATAATGATTTTATAGTCATTGTCACACCCTTGGCTTATTTTACAGTAAAGAACATAGTTGAGTTTTTGGAAGGTACAGGATTTAAAAATTTGGTCTGTAACATATATGCACACATAAATGTTGCAGTTAATGAAACAGGAAATTATTGATGCATAAGATGAATGTTTATTGTGAAACAGCAGTATTTCAAATACAATTATTTTTTAATAATTTGGTTTAATTTTGGGTATTTTTCTATACTATAAGTTGATAATGGTTTTTTGAAGTAACTATAAGTTGATAATGGTTTTTCGAAGTTTATTTAATAAAGATGATTCATTTTACTGTTTTATCGTACCAGTAGGACTTTTAATGTTAGTATGTTGAGTTAGGTAAATGTTTATATTAGTGTTTAAATAATGAAATATTGGCCAGCTAGTTTATACCAAATGTTTTTGCAGTCCAGGGGTGAATATTTCTGCTGGTTTGATGCCTAATACAACTTCAAAGAAAAAAAAAACAAATATGAATTCACTGTTTTTTATCTTTTCTTCATGGACTACCCCTTAGAACCAAATTTAAAAGAAGCTTCTTTGTAGAGCAAGAGAAATGAGATGTCTCTTTTTCTATAATCAAAACCCCAAGAAATAGTAGATATCCAAGAATTCATTCTGGTAAGATCTCTGAAACATTGTGTGACTAAAGGAAAGGTAATACTGACAAAACTCTTGAGGATTTACAGTGCAGTGAATGCTGAAATAATCTTTAACCAGCAATATAGTATCATCAAGATTTCCAATGTTAGAACATTATGTTAAAATGTGATTATTGTTTTAATGCTTTGTCTCTTTAAATTAAATTTGTGTCCATAAAGATGTGCAGCATAATTGTTCATGTATTTATTTACAGACTACAATTTCCATCGCAGCTCAATAAATAGTCTTTCCCCTGTTAGTGCTACCCTCTCTTCTGGGACTCCCAGCGTGCTTCCTTATACTTCAAGGCCTTATTCTTATCCGGGCTATCCCTTGTCACCAACAATATCACTTGCTAATGGCAGCCATGTTGGACAGCGACTATATATCTCCAATCAGGCCTCATTCTTCTGAAGAAAATACTAACATTAGTACGAAAATTTGTGTAAATTTGTAGTAGTAAACTTGCAAATTAAAATACTGTTTTATTTTAGAATCGGGTTTGCACATTTGGTTTTAGAAAGATATTCTAAAGTACTAAACATCAGCTATAATTCAGAATAACATGGAGTTGCAGAATTTATAAAAATGCAAAGTTTAAAAGTTATTCAGTGGTTTCTCTTGATAAAAGTACAGCAAACTACTATTCTTTTTAAACTTTTGGGATTTTCTTCTAATTCCTGAGTGGGCAATAGAACCTAGTCATTTATGTTAATTTTTTGCATAATTTTACTAAATAGCATTTCACAAAAAGCACTTGAAGACAATGGTTATAGTAGATTTGATTACCAAGGATCACTATCTGTACTGGAGATTAGAACAATTATATGACCAGAAGCATCTAACCATTATGTAGAAAGAAATGAAGAGACAAAAAGATTAAGATACAAATTTTCTGCAGTACTAAAGAAAAAGCAGTCTACCTTTGTGGTCCTTGAAAATAACTACAGATATTTTTGTTATTTGTTATACACAAATTATAATTTTGCTGTTAATGTATTTAAGGAGTTTATAGTTATGCTTCATTTGTGTTTTTGATATTCTTTGTATTGTTTTAATAACAAGTGTTACGGGTTTTAATGTTGAAATCATGTGTTAATTTTTGTACTTGAATTCAAATTTTTTGACATTAAATATGTGATGCTTCTAATATGTGTGTTTTCTTTTTACTAGAGTGACAAAACCTTTAGCTCTCACAATCACTTTGAGCTTTTCTTGAGAACATTTTCACTTGTTACACAGTCATAGGCTCAGTGCTTTCATGAGACTCAAGTGAAGGATGTTGAAGAAAGAAAATTGTTTTTATATACTCAAAGGAATGTAAATCATTCTATAAAGACACACGTATGTTTATTGCAGCACTCTTTACAATAGCAAATACATGAAATCAATCCAAATGCTCATCAATGATAGACTGGATAAAGAAAATATGGTGCATATACACCATGGAATACTGTGCAGCCATAGAAAAGAATGAGATCATGTCCTTTGCAGGGACATGGATGAAGCTGGAGGCCATCATCCTCAGCAAACTAATACAGGAACAAGAAACCACCACATGTTCTTGTTCATAAGTGGGAGCTGAACATTGAGAACACATGGACAAAGGGAAACAACCACACCAGGGCCTTTTGGGTGCTGGGGGTGAGGGGAGGGCATTTAGCAGACAGGTCAAAAGGTGCAGCAAACCATCGCACATATGTATCTGTAACCTGCACGTTTTGCACATGTATCCCATTGTTTTTTGGAAGAAATAAAAATAGTTTTGCAGAACAGTAAATTATTTTCAGGGACTAATAGAGATACTTTGTTAATAGACCTACTGAAGTTTCTGCCTTTCAGTTATGAATAATTAAGTCATTTTGACTTAAATATTTTAGTATACATTTATAATGATTTCTAATGATAGTTTTTATAATTGGTGTCTGAGAAATCAGATAAACTTTACCTTTTTTTATCAAATTGTGCAGCTGTATGGGACATAGGATTTGTAAACAGAATTTGAAATAGTTGCAAATATCTTTTTCTGCCCAAGTTTCAAGCAGAAGTTATGTGGAAATTAATCTCAGTTTTTTCAACCTTTAAATGTTCATTCCATATAAATCATATGCAATACTTCCAGTTTACTGCCTTAGATTTTCTAATTTAAATGAGTATAGACACTGTGCTTAACAAATGCTATATTTCTCTTTACTCAACTGTTGGAATTGCATAGATTCTGCTCTTTAATTGCCAGGTATATGTGGCTCACAGGTGCGTATCACTCAGCAAGCATACAGTGAGTGTTTTGTTGGTGACTGTGGTAATACCCTTGGAATACAGAGGTTATTCAGACTCCAAGCCGGAAGAAAAAGTGACACTTAGTTTTCCATAGAAATGCTTGAAATAGCCCATCATAACAATTGCAAGTTTCCATATAGCTTTTTCACTTTCAAAAAAAAAACAGTTGAGCTTACCAACCACACATTGTATTTGCAGATCCATGGTGATTGGATGAGAAGCATATAAGCTGTGTTAGATCCCACTCCATTAAGTAACATTAGGTCCCACTCCAACTATAAAGTGGTACACATAAGTAAAACACCTGGCAAATGGATGACATTGAGATGGTGGGTGGTATATTATATGGGTATAGTTGTATGAAGAGCATAGTTTTTCATCCCTACTCCCTTTAACTGGAAGTATAGAAATTAGTACATTCACGTCAAACACTGTCCCTTTCTGTGATGTTCGAATGAGCAGTTAATCTTATTTATACTGAATAAAATTTTGAATTGTGAACATAGCTACTAATTATTTGCTACTGTGATTCTTACAGAATAAGCTGTATAAGGCATTTGCTTCAAATGAGGGTTTCCTTAGGTGATCACAAACTATTGATAAGTCTTAGCCATATGATGTATCTCATTAGTCAGGGAAACAGTTCTAAAGACAGACTTCAAATTTTGTGTGCAACATTATGCAAAGAACCATGGCGGAAATGTGGAAGTTTATGACCTATGATGATGGAGCTAGGACCTGTCTTGCTTAAAATCCCTTGTAAGCGGAAAGATCAGAAGGTATGCAGAAAGTTTAACCCTATCATTCTTCCCTAGTTTTATAATGTTAGGGAGGGAAAGACTTCTTTATGACTTAAAATGTAGAAACCATAATAGAAAAGGTTGCTAAATTCAATTTAAAAAGAAAAGTATGCATGACAAGGAAGTAACAGGTATGTCAAAAGACGATAAATGAACATGTTGTTTTACAAAGGGCTAATCTCTAATATTTCTAGATACCAGTAAGAAAAAGTCCACTCATGAAAATAATAGATGAAATGTCTGAATAAGCAGATGACAAATGACTCCCAAACCTATTAAAAAGATGGCTTATGTCATGATAGGAAAGGCAGATTAAAAGTTCACATTGGTGGAAATTCATAGTTTGATAAACTTTTGGCAAGCCTGTAAAGAAGTAAGTATTCTCATACGTTGTCATTGGTGTTAAAAATTGGTATTTATATAAGAAGCAATTTGGAAGCTATTGTCCAAAATTACATAACATTTTGATCCAGCAATTCTACTTCTGGGATATACTTGGATGTGTGTATGTGAAATGATATATGTGTAAAGGTATCCATCATTAGAGGACTGGTTAACAAATTTATCAGTACATACTAAGAAGCTATACAAAAGAGAATGACTATTCTTGATACAGGAAGAGAGAATGTTAAGTGAAAAAGAGCAAGGCTTATTTAGGAATGTATGTATAATGCAGTGTTCTATGTTTTGGTAAAGAGGAAAAGAACATTTGTATGTACTTATATTTGCATACAGAACTCTGGAAGGATATCCAAAAAAAAAATTATGAGAGAAGTGGATAAGATCACACTGTGACATCTCTTTCACTTTCAGACAGTGGAATGAATGATAATTTTAAGTAAAAAGACACATAATTGTTCTCAGAAACAAAATGAAGAGCTCTAGTGAACAGTAATCTGAACAAAAACACATTAGGAAAAGTTGCATTGGATCTCTTTACTGAGGGACCAGAAGTTAGTGGATTTTGAGTAGAAACCCAGGGCAAAAGGTCTGCAGATGGTAAACAGCACTGCAAACAGCTGTGAACTTCACTGCTTTTGACTCAGTGGGTCCCAATATACTTGAAGTGTCTTTCACAAATTATGATGTCTGTGGATATGAAGCACGTTCAATCTGGTAGGAAAATCACAGTGAGGGCCTGCAGGATATGATGCAAAGCTGTGTTCTCTTAGGCAAAGAATTAGTCTGCTTTTGAGAAATAACTCTTAGCCAGTTATTAAGCTCTACTAGATACTGACTACGGGATACCAAATACATTGAGTTGCCCATGGTGAATTGGGTGTTACTTGATCACCAAATCCATAAAGTTGAGTATGTTCAACAGCACTGCTACAAAGTGGAATATGGTGACAGTCTAGAGGCTTCTTTCTGCCATACTACCATCCCTTGGCCTGTTACATCATGGAATGTACCTAAGATCAGTTGGTTGAGGGAGAAAATTTTGGAACCTAGTATCCTGAGGATAATGGAAGTCACCAAAAACAAATCTCTTTACACATCCTATACAAACTATATAGAAAAATAATAAAAAGCAAACGAAGCCACACATGATCCACACCTTCAGCATAACCAGAGAACACTACAACTTTTCAAATTACCTGTTAATAAAAATAAATACGTATATGAACATCAAGTTCCAGCAATTATGTTTTTAACTCTTGCCACAAGCTTTTGGAGAAGAAGGGGTGTCTTAAGGGGCTGGAAAACTACGCAAGAGAGAACGAGTGCACAGGGCCTGAGGGTGAGCTAACATCGTCCATCCTAGGTGTGAAAATACTGTAAGAGTACCCTGGTAGATAAAAGTAATGACTAACGGAGAATGACTTAAAATCATGTAGACTTGAGATGCCAGTTTTGGAAAGGCATGACTTCTGGGAGAAAAGAGTTAAAAAGAACTGGGAGGTACCCTTTTGTTGTGGATGGTGAAAGGGAAAAAAGCAAAGGGGAAATTCAGAATCCTGCAAGACAAAGAGAACGAAAAGAGCATAGGTGACATCAGCAAGGTGGCAGAATAGGAATCCCTAGACCTTTCTTCCCTGATGGAAATGTGGATTTAGAAATACATGGACCAAACTGAAGCCCAATAGGAAGATTTGTGGCATTATCACCAGAGCCCCTAGCCCCAGCATGGTGAGGCTGAATTGGGAGAAAATTCACAACTCTTGCTTTCTTCCTGGAGAGGGAAAAGAGTAGAATGTAGGTCCAGCGTTTTGACTTTCAGAGAGATTTACCAGAGGAGCCAGTATTTATCATGGTTGAATCCAAACACAGGAATATATCATGTGGACAAGGGGTGGCGGGGGGCTGTCTGAAAACAAAGTACACCAAAGTCTGCACTACCACAGAAACTATGTGGAGCTTCAGCACTAAGGCTTATTATAGCACCGGAGTTGCCACAGTGTGGCAGAGAGACATCAGGGTAGAAACTGGCAAACCTCTTCAATTAGGAGATTACACATACAAGACCAGAGAGGGCACATTTTCAGAAAGGGCTTGAGATACCTTCAGAATTTCTAGCTGGACTGAGAGAAGAAAGTTCTTGTTTTATGAAAGTAGATCATAAAATTTGAGAGAGGTGGCTGATTCTTCAAGTGGCAAAATCCCAATGAAAAATAAGACATACAAAGAAATATGACACATTCAAATGAATAAATATCCAGAAACCAACCCTCAATAAATGTAGAAATATTAATTACCAAAGAAGTAAAAATTACCATTATAAGGATGTTCAGTGAATTAAAAGCACAAATAGACAGCTAAATGAAATCAGGAAAACTATAAAAAAATGAAAATATCAACAAAGAGAAACTGTGAAGAAGAACCAAACAAATTTTGTACTGAAAATACAGCAGCTGAATTGAAAATTCACTAGAAGGAATCAACAGCAGACTTAACCAATCACAACAGAGCATCAGCAAATTCTCAAGACAGGACTTTTGAGATTACCAAAGTAAAGAAGCAAAAAGAAAAAAAATTACAGGATAAAAGTGAAATGGTTAGAAATATAATTTAATGTAATTAGGAATATAAAAAGAGTAGGAATTCCATACTTATATCAGAAAATGTAGACTTTAAGAAAAAACTGTCACAAGAGGCAAAAATGGATTTTACATATACATATATATAATCATATATATATAAATATATATATATGACTAAAAGGATCGATTCACCATAAAAATAACACATATGCATCTGACATTAAAGCTGTCAAACATATGAGGAAAATACAGAACTGAACAGAGAAATAGATAGCAACACAATGGTTTTAGGATACTTCAATACCCCACTTTCAGTTGTAGACAAAACAGATAGAAAAGCAACAAGGAAACAGAAAACTTGAACACTGTAGACCAATTGGAACTAAAAGATACACATAGAACACTTTGCCCAACAACAGTAGAATGCATATTCTTAAATGCAGATGGAGCATTCTCCAATATAGACTACATGTTTGGCCATAAAACAAGTCAACAGATTTAAGAATATTGAAATCATACAAAGTATCTTCTCATACCACAGTGGAATGAAACTAGCAATCAATAGCAGAAGGAAAACATGAAAATTCACAAATATGTGGATATTAAACAATATACTCTTAAGCAACCAATGGGCCATAGAAGAAATCACAAGATGTAGAAAGTATCTGGAGCCAAACAAAAACAAATCATACCAGAAGTTATGGGATGCAGCAAAATCAGCACTAAAAGGGAACTTTATAGTAGTAAATGCTTATATTAAAAAAGGATCTGAAATCAACAACTTAACCTTACACCTCAGGAACTAGAACAAGAAAAATAAATAAAACCTAAGGTTAACAAAAGGAAGAAAATAAAGACTGAAGTAGAAATAAATAGAGGATAGAAAAGAGAAAACAAATTAGTTAAACCAAGAGTTCGTTTTTGGAAAGATCAAGAAAATTGATAAACATGTAGCTAGACTAAGAAAAAAAGAGGACTCAATTAGCTAAAATTAGAAATAAAAGGGAAAATTACAACAGATGTCACATAAATAATAATAATTATGAAAGACTAACTACTATGAATAATTATACACTAACAAATTGGCCAAACTAGAGGAAATGGATAATTTATAGAAACAAAACGTACCAAGAGTGAGTCATGAATAAATTAAAAATCTGAACAGACATAAAAGTAGTAAGGACAATGAGGCAGTAATCAAAAACCAATCCCTGCTACTAGGGAGACTGAGGCAGGAGAATGGCTTGAACCCAGGAGGTAGAGGCTGCAGTGAGCCGAGATCATGCCACTGCACTCCAGCCTGGGTGACAAGCAAGACTCCATCCAAAAAAAAAGAAAAGAAAAGAAAAGCCCAGGACCAGATGGCTTTACTGAAGGATTCTATTAAACATTTAAAGAAAAATTAGGGCTGGGCATGGTGGCTCATGTCTATAATCCAAGAACTTTGGGAGTCTGAGGTGGGAGGATCACTTGAGCAGAGGAATCTGAGAGCAGCCTGAGCTATATGGTGAGACCTCCATCTCTACAAAAAAATAATTTAAAAATTAGCCAGGTGTGGTGGCACCTGTCCCTGTGGTCCTAGCTACTTGGGAGGTTGAGATGGGAGGATAGCTTGAGCTTGATAGGTTGAGGCTACAGTGAGTTGTGATCATGTCACTGCACCTGGGTGACAGAGTGATACTCTGCCTAAAAAAAGTTGCAAAGAGGCCAGGCGTGGTGGCTCATGCCCATAATCCCAGCACTTTGGGAGGACAAGGTGGGCGGATCACGAGGTCAGGAGATCGAGACCATCCTGGTTAACATGGTGAAACCACATCTCTACTAAAAATACAAAAAATTAGCCGGGCATGGTGGTGGGCACCTGTAGTCCCAGCTACTTGGGAGGTTTAGGCAGGAGAATGGAGAATGGGGTGAACCCGGGAGGCAGAGCTTGCAGTGAGCCAAGATCGCATCACTGCACTCCAGCCTGGGTGACAGAGTGAGACTCTGTCTTCAAAAAAAAAAAAAAAAAAAAAAAAATGTTGTTAAGAAAAGTTAACATCAATCCTCAGATTATTTGGAGGAATTAAAGAGGAGGGAATCCCAAACTAATTTTACGAGGCCAAATTTACCCTTGTACCAAAACCATCAAAAGACATGAAGAAAACTACAGTACAATATCCTTGATGAATACTGATGCAAAATTTCTAAACAAAATACTAGTAAACTGAATTCAACAGCACATTAAAAGGATGACACACCATGACTGCAGGGATCTGTCCTGTAGACCCCAGCTGCACGATGGATAGGACATGTACTCAGACACTGATATTCACTGAAAGAATGGGCCAGGGGGCTGCCACAGTGGCATCCAAAGAGAGTTTGCAGCCCCTCCAAGCTGGCAACCATTTATTTAGTACAGATTTAATTGACAAAGGCTTTGAGTCAACATATGTGTGGGTAATTAACCTGGTCGCCCCCACTCCGGAGAGGGCCATCCTGCTTGTGAATGACCAAAGGTTGGTTTTAGGCCACGTGAGTAAACAAGCTATTTAGATGAACTACTCTATGTTCCTTTGTATCTGCACCCCAAGCTATTAACTCTAGGTAAGAATTAGGTTGCCTTCAGCCATAATCCTATCCCGAGACTTGCAAAACCTTCTGGCCTTCCAAGAATGTTTGTGTCTACATCCTATAACTTCATCTTAAAATTTTTCCCACCAACTTGACTGAACTCCCACATCTCCCTCTTCTCTGTTTTTTTTTTTTCATTGGGTTCTGTTGACCGAAGCATGCAGATATGTGCAACAACAGGTCTGTCGGGTGAGGCAGTCATTGCTCTTATTCCGGCTTTGCATCCTACAATTAGCAAATAACATAAGACAGTTATGAATATAATTAGCAACATTCTTTTCCAATCAAGGAATGACCTGCAGCATTGCTTGGCTTCAGTTTGATGTATCCTGTTACTAAGGAACCTCACTGGGGGTATGTTAACCCCTTCCAGCCAAACAGTCTCATTGTTAGAAGCTGGGAAGGAAGTGTCTGCCCAGATAACGGGGCTGAAAAAAGGCAGATTTAGAAAATGAGCTTAATTGAGTGTAGCAGGTAGAGGTAGCAGGCACAGGAAGAGAATAAAAAAAAATACATTATCTGGAGTGAATGGTGTCTTTCCCCAGCAGGATTTGCTCAGTCTTCTGACTTGCCTTCTTCAGCATAATGTCTGGGGCCTGTGTTGTTTGAGGAAGCAGCATCCTCTGGGGCTGCAGGTCCTATAGGGTCAGTTCCTTCATTTCTGGTACTGGCTTGGCTCCTAGCCATGCCATGGTATGGTTTGATGCGTCATACTGGAATCCAAAGAGGACCTGAGGGGGTATGGACACAAGCATACCCTCTTCCCCAAGTTACCAGTTCATTTGGACCACACCGTTTACATCTTTCCATAGAACTGCAGGTTTTATGTCTTGAGAGGTTTCAGTAAAGTGCTTTTCTACAGCTGATTGAAATTTATCATCAAAATTTAGAAAATTAAGGGTAAATAAGACTTGTGCCAATAGTGTTGCAGGGTCTTTACGCATAATCCCCTTTTTTTATTTTTTGAGCGTATTTTTAAGGGTTGAATGTGTACGTTCTACTATGGCCTATCCTTGGGGGTTATACGGGATGGCTGTGGAATGTTGGATGTTCCATGTGTGACAAATTTGGCGAAATTGTGAGCTGGCATGAGCTGGACCATTATCAGTTTTAATTTTTGTGGGCAGTCCCATAAGTGCAAAAGTTAATAGAAGATGTTTAATGACATATCGAGTGGACTCTCCAGGAAAGGCATGGGTACTAATTAGATCAGTGTTGGTATTAATGATACATGTACATATCTTAGTTTTCCAAATTCAGGGATGTGTATAACATCTATTTTCCATAACTGATTAGGTTCTAATCCTCTAGGATTAACACCTGTTCAAGTAGGGGACATGCCTGTGAGCTGGCAATTAGGCGTTCTAGGATTTGTTTAGCCAGTCTCTGGGTAAGTTGAAATTGTTTAGATAAGTTTCTTCAATTTTGCTGGGAAAATTGATGCAATTGGGTGGCTTGGTCAAGCAGTGATGTCATAACCTGAAGGTCTGCTTGCTCATTGCCATAAGCCAATGGGCCAGGCAGTGAGCTGTGGGCTTGAATGTGTGTAATAAAAAAAGGATGTGTACATTGATCTAGCAATTGCTGAAGACAGAGAAAAAGAGCACACGGTGGGTTCCAGGGTGGATTTAATTAGGACTGTCCCAAAGTTCTGCAATAAATAGAGTAGGCAAAATCACTAACAATATTGAGGGGCTAAGTAGAAAAAGTTTCCAAAGCCAATATTAAGGCCCCAATTTCAGCTTTTTAAGTGCTAGTAAACCTAGATCAAGTGAGTGAATTATGTGGTCTCCACCAGACTGCTGCCTTTCCGTGTTTACCAGAACCATCAGTAAACAGTGTTAAAGCATTAGGTAGGGGGAGTGAACTATTTTTGTAGGCAAGATCATAGGAGTACAAGATAAGAAATGTCCTTCCTTTATCAGCAGGAAGGACATGCTCTATTTGTCCTGCATAATCGGAGACTGCTATTTGCAGATCCATCTCCATCGATAAGGGCAATAATGCTTCAAATTGCTTTTTACTTAAAGGAATTCTGATGATATCAGGATCGCAACCTAGCAACTGACTGTATCATTCTATATGGTTAGCTTTTAATTGCTCCTCAACTAATTTATGGGCCCTTTGTAATTTCTGTCCCTTTAGAGGTTACTATTTTATTTAAATTGGATTTGGAGAGAGTTAAGGATAGAAGAGAAGTAACAATAGTGGCCATTATTAGGTATTTTAAATTCTTAAATTTTATTTAGATCTTAGCAGAGAATTATAATCTGGGATGTCATTTGTATACAAGGAACACATGAAATTTTGCCCTGGGCTGCCTGCGGAGTTGGAGAGCCGAGCAGGTGGGTCCTGGGATGGTGGCCGTGTTGTGCCCGCCTAGTTGCTGCTTTTTGTTTGTGCTGGTTTTTTTTTTCTTTGCTGCTCTGTCCCCCTGCCACCGATAGGCTGCTGCTGGCTGGGCAGACCTTCCTGCTCATGCCTTCTGCCCCTCCCTAGCAGGCTAGCTCCAGCATGCTGGGCCTGGCTTCTGGTTGCCATCACCGCCGTGCAGGCTGAGTTCTTGGGAGCACTTGCCAGCTTTGGGCTTGTGAACTTAACCACCGCTGAGCCTTTCCCTCTACCTACCGCTTGCTTGGCCATGCAGTTCTGGCCTCTAATGTCTTCTCTTATCTTTTTATAGATGTTAAAATATATGGGTTTATATACCTGATTGCCTTGTCAATCTTGCATTATTGGGCAGGCTAAGAGCTCCCCTTCCAATGCTGCTTGCTTAAGACAGTGTCTTATAGCTATAGTGTATCCGTTGTCTCTTTTCCAATTCATTGGAGGAAGTGGTTCAGGAAAGACCTCTGTTTCCTTTTTGTTATTTTGATCTGGTGATACTGGGGCTGAGGGAAAAGGAGGTGGTAAGAGAGGTGATGGTTCCTCCTCCTTCCCTATTTTAGGCTCTTCTGTGTATAATGGAGTCAAGGCCACCCTAACTAAAGCCCATAGCATTAAAGATGACACTGGGACCCATTGCTCTTGCACACGATATTGTAAAAGATTTCTCCCCACTTGTTCCCAGAGCTCTATGTCTAGTGTGCCTTCTGTGAGGAACCACAGGTTATGGGATTCAACAGTTTGCATTAGGTCCCTTAATTGAGCCTGTGAAATTGAGGCTCCACTAGCTTTAAGCAGATGTTTCAACACTTTTATATACTGCTTCTGTTTAACTGATAATTATCCCATGATGAAACCCAAGCCTGAACAATCCCCTCTGAACTTGGAAATCCTGAGCGAGCACCAATGGCTTATTGACTTACTGACTATGCAGTCCTTCTCACCTTCATTTTCAAGGGGTATGTTGCAATCCTATTGTAGCCCCCACTTGTGGGGGTCTGTCCTGCACACCCCAGCTGCACGACAGATGAGACACATACTCAGACACTGATATTCTGTGAAAGAGTGGGCCAGGGAGCTGCCAGCGCTAGGGGCCGAAGAGAGTTTGCAGCCCCTCCAAGTTGGTAACGCTTGCATTTATTTGGTACAGATTTAATTGACAAAGGCTTTGAGTCAACACACCTGTGGGTAATTAACCTGGTCACCCCCACACCGGAGAGGGCCATCCTGCCAGTGAATGGTCAAAGATTGATTTTAGGACCACATAAGTAAACAAGCTATTTAGATGAACTACTCTACATTCCTTTGTATCTGAGCCCCAGGCTATTAACTCAAGTTAAGGATTAGGCTGCTTTCAGCCATAACCGTATCCTGAGACTTTTGCAAAATCTTCCAGCCTTCCAAGAAGGTTTATGTCTATATCCTATAACTTCATCTTACATTTTTTCCCACCAGCCTGACTGAACTCCTACACATGACAAAGAAGGAATTATATCTGGAATGCAAGGATGGTTTATTTGACAAAATTCATCTTTTCATGAAAAGGAAAACATCAACAAAGTAGGAAACTATCTCAACATAATAAAACCATATATGAAAAGTCCACAATTAATATTACACTCAATAATGAAAGTCTGAAAGCTTTTTCTCTAAGTTCAGGAACAAAGCAAGGATGTCCACTCTCACAGCAACTATTTAACATAGTACTGGAAGTTCTAGTCAGAACAATTAAGCAAGAAAAAAAATTAAAAGGCATCCAAGTTAGAAATACAAAGTATAATTAACTCTTTTGGCCACTGACATGATTTTATACGTCTAAAACCCTAAAGATTCCACACACAAAAAAACTGGGACAATAAACAACTATAGTAAAGTTGCAGAATACAAAATCAACACAAAATCAGTAGGTTTTCATAAACTAACAATGACCAATATGAAAAAGAAATTAAGAAAATAATTTCATCTGCTAAAGCATCAAATAGAATACAATGCTTAGGATTAAACAATCAAGGAGGTGAAAGACTTGTGCACTGAAAACTACAAAACATCGCTAAAAGAAATCAAAGAAAGTACAACTGGAAAAACAATCCATGCTTGTGGATTGAAAGGCTTAATATTGTTTTTGTTGTTGTTGTTGTTGTTGTTGCTGTTGTTTTTGAGACAGAGTCTCACTCTTTTGCCCAGGCTGGAGTGCAGTGGCTTGATTTTGGCTCACTGCAACCTCCGCCTTCTGGGTTCAAGTGATTCTCCTGCCTCAGCCTTCAGAGTAGCTGGGATTACAGGCATCTGCTACCATGTCCCCTAGTAGTGATGGAGGGTTTCACCATGTTGGCCCGGCTGGTCTCGAACTCCTGACCTTGTGATGCACTCACCTCAGCCTCCCAAAGTGCTGAGATTATGGGCATAAGCCACCGTGCCTGGACATATTATTAAATATTGTTAATAATGTGACTTAATACTGTTAAAATGGTCATTCCACCCAAAGTGATCTACAGATTCATTGCAATCTCTATCAGAATCCCAATGACATTTTTTACATGAATAGAAAAAACATTCCCAAATTAATAAAGAATCCAAAGGGACTCCAAATAGCCAAACAATCTTAAAAAAGAACAAATTGGAGGCTTCACATGTCCTGATTTCAAAACATATTACAACGCAACAGCAATTAAGATGGTGAGGTAGTGGCATAAAGATAGCTGTTTAGTCCAATAGAAAAGAATATAGAACCCAGAAATAAACTTTCACATGTATGGTCAAACTACTTTCCACAAAAAATGTGAAGACTACACAATGGGATAGAACAGCCTTTTCAACAAATGGTGTTGAGAAAACTGGACATCTGCATGCAAAAGAATGATGAATTTGAATCTTTACACCATATACAAAATTAAAATGGATTAAAGACCTAAATGTAAACATTATAGCTATAAAACTCCTAGAAGAAAACCTAGGAGAAAAGCTTCAGGACACTGGATTTGGCAATAACTTCTTGGATATGATACCAAAAATACAGGCAACAAAATAAAAATAAACAAAGGAGGCTACATCAAACTGTAAAATGTTTGCATGTCAAAGGAAACAACAGAGTGAAAAGGCAACCCATGAAATGGAAGAATAACTGTAATCAGATATGTTTTTAAAAAATTTTGTGGGTACATAGTAGGTGTATATATTTATGGGATACATGAGATGTTTTGATGCAGGCATGCAATGTATAATAATCACTTCATGAAGAATGGGATATCCATCCCCTCAAGCATTTATCCATTGTGTTACAAACCGTCCAATAACACTTTTATTTTAAAATGTACAATTAAGTTATTATTGACTATAGTCACACTGTTGTGCTATCAAATAGTAGGTCTTATTTATTCTTTCTGTTTTTTTGTACCCATTAGCCATTGCAAGTCATATATCTGATAAACGGTTAATATCCAGGATATATAAGGAACTTTTACAACTCTACACACCACACAAAACACAGTTATAAAATGGGAAAAGGACTTGAATATACATTTCTCCAAAGATGATATGCAAACAGCCAATGAGCACATGAAAAGATGCTCAACACTAATAATTAAGGAAATGCAAATCAAAACCAAATGAGATATCACTGCACAGCCATCAGACTGGCTACTATCAAAAGAACAGAAAATAACAAGTGTGTTGATGAGGATGCAGAAGTTGGAACCATGGTGCACTATGGGTGGGAATGTAAAATGGTGCAGCCATTATGAAAAACAGTATGAAGTTAGAAGTATCAGTATGAACTTGTGTTTTTAATAGAAATCTAGCTATGGTTGTGTAAATATGTTTAAAAAAAAAAATGAGATTTCCCAGCTGTGTCTACTAAAAGGACTCTGAGACAATGACACTCAAGTAGATATAAGCTTACCTCGCACCCATTTAGCGGCTTCTAATTGCCATTTCTCAATAAAACAGGCCAGGACTCCTGTATGATTCTCAGTCTAGGCGGGGGAAAAATACCATGTCTGGCCTCGTCTACTTTTTGAATATAAAAGAACCTTGATGATGACAGTGTTCATAGATTAACTTCATATGTGATTTCTCAGTTTCTTTGTGAAGCAGTGATTCATATTTACTCCTGAATTTATGTTCTACAAGCATCTAGCCCCAGCTCCTGCTTAGCTAAGACATGGTGTTACATTAGGTTAGAGAGAATTATACTAAGGACTAAGTTTACAAAGCTTGCTATTAGACCAAAAAATAGTTCTAATAGATAAAACACACATGAAAGTCACAGTTGCTTCATTATTTCAACATTACAGAGGGCTTTTGATGATTGGAAAGAGTATCATGAGGGCTAATGACCCAAGATGAAAGCTGTTTACATTCAATTCAACAAGCATTGATTGAACACATCCTATGTGCTGGGTTCTAGAAAGATACTTTTAAATATGGTTCCCAACCTCAAAGAAATCATAGTACTGGAGAGCAGATAAACATACAAACAAATAAAATATAACATGGTGATATGGTTTGGCTGTGTCCCCACCAAAATCTCATGTCGAAATCCCATGTGTTATGGGAGGAAACCGATGGGAGGCAATTGAATCAGGGAGGCAGGTCTTTCCTATGCTGTCCTCATGATAATGAAAAAGTCTGTTGGGATCAGATGGTTTTAAAAATGGGAGTCTCCCTGCACAATCTCTCTTCTCTTGCCTGTCACCCTGTGAGATGATGTGTCTTTCACCTTCTGTCATGATTGTGAGGCCTCCCCAGTCAAGTGGAAGTGTAAGTCAAATAAAACTCTTTCTTGGTTATATCTTTATCAGCAGTGTGGGTGGGGTGCTGCTGAAAAGATACCCAAAAATGTGGATGTGACTTTGGAACTGGGTAACAGGCAGAGATTGGAACAGTTTGGTGGACTCAGAAGAAGAGAGGAAAATGTGGGAAAGTTTGGAACTTCCTAGAGATTTGCTGAATGGCTTTGACCAAAATGCTGATAATGATATAGACAATGAAATCCAGACTGAGGTGGTCTCTGATGGAGATGAAGAACTTGTTGGGAACTGGAGCAAAAGTGACTCTTGCTATGTTTTAGCAAAGAGTTTGGTGGCATTTTGCCCCTATCCTAGACATTTGTGGAACTTTGAACTTGAGAGAGATGATTTAGGGTATCTGCCAGAAAAAATTTCTAAGCAGCAAAGCATTTAAGAGGTAACTTGGGTGCTATTAAAGGCATTCAGTTTTATAAGGGAAGCAAAGCATAAAAATATGGAAAATTTGCAGCCCGACTATGTGATAGAAAAGAAAAACCCATTTTCTGAGGAGAAATTCAAGCTGGTTGCAGAAATTTACATAAGTAATGAGGAGTTGAATGTTAGCCCCCAAGACAATGAGGAAATGTCTCCAGGTCATGTTAGAGGTCTTCACAGCAGTCTCTACCATCATAGGCCCAAGGCCTAGGAGGAATAAGTGGTTTCTTGGGTCAGGCCTATGGTCCCCATGCTGTATGCAGCCTAGGGACTTAGTGCCTGCATCCCAGACACTCCAGTTGTGGCTGAATGGAGCCAACATAGAGCTCAGGATATGGCTTCAGAGGGTGCAAGCCCCAAGCTTTGGCAGCTTCCATATAGTATTGAGCCTGCGAGTGCACAGAAGTCAATAATTGGGGTTTGTGTACCTCTGCCTAGATTTCAAATGTATGGAAACATCTGGTTGCCCAGCCAGAAGTTTGCTGCATGTGTGGGGCCCTCATGGAGAACCTCTGCTAGGGCAGTGCAGAAGGGAAAAGTGAGGTAGGAGCCCCCACACAGAGTCGCTACTGGAGCACCACCTAGTGGAGCTTTGAGAAGAGGACCACCATCCTCCAGACCCCAGAATGGTGGATCCACTGACAGTTTTGCAGTGTGTAAGAATTAAAGAAAGTGGAAAGAAACACAAAAGGTGGTTCATCAGTCAAGACATTTTTATTTTAGAGAAAACAAACCTGAGAGGAGCTTCTGGCCGAGTTAGGTCAGAGGCACACTCTCTTACAGACTAAGAGTTTTTAAGGATTCAGGGTGGGAGACTTTATCAGAGTCTTGGACTGCTTCTGTGTCTCTTTGTTGTGCTTCTCTGGGAGAAAGAGTTGTGTGTCTGTTCCGATACATCTTTCTGCAGCTGCTGGCATACCCCTGAGTCTGCTTTTAGCTTCCTTATCTTAGTGCACCTGAAGGGAAAGGAATGTGCTTATTAAGGCCCACTGTTTTACTGGGACCCATTGTATGAGGGTGAAGTTTGGCAGCTACCCAAAAGATTCCCTCCCGACCTCACTCTGAGCTCGAGCTGTCTTATTTGTGTTTTACTGTCTGCTCTTTCTGACTGCTTGTAGTTAGAAGAGAAGTGATTTTCTTGAAATGCGTAAGGCTAGAAAGGGGGCTGGAACTTAAAGTGGAGGTGTTTGTCCGAGATGACGGTGCTCCTGCTCTGTCATTGTGCACCTGGAAAAGCCGCAGACACTCAACCCCAGCCTGTGATGGCTGCCAGGAGGGAGGCTGTACCCTGCAAAGCCACAGGGATGGAGCTGCACAAGACCATGGAAACCCACCTCTTGCATCAGCAAGCCTGGATGTGAGACATGGAGTCAAAGGAGATCATTTTGAAGCTTTAAGATTTGACTGCCCCCCATGGATTTTGGACTTGCATGGGGCCTATAGTTTTGACCAATTTCTCCCATATGGAACAGCTCTGTTTACCCAATGTCTGTATCCCCATTGTATCCAGGAAGTAACTAACTTGTTTTTGATTTTACAGGCTCATAAGCCAAAGGGACTTGTCTTTTCTTAGATGAAACTTTGGACTGTGGACTTTTGAGTTAAGGCTAAAATGAGTTAAGACTTGATGGGACTGTTGGGAAGGCCATGCTTTGTTTTGAAATGTCAGTACGTGAGATTTGGGAGCAGCTGGGGTGGAATGATATGGTTTGGCTATGTCCCTACCCAAATCTCATCTCAAATTCCCACGTGTTGTGGGAGGGACACAGTGGGAGGTAGTTGAATCATGGGGGCAAGTCTTTCCCATGCTGTTCTCGTGATAGTGAATAAGACTGTTAAGACTTATGAGATGTGATGGTTTTAAAAAGAGGAGTTTCCCTGCGCAGGCTCTCTTTTCTTGTCTGCTGCCACATGAGATGTACCATTTCCCTTCTAACAGGATTGTGATGCCTCCCCAGTCATGTGGAACAGTAAGCCCAGTAAACCTCTTTTTTCTGTAAATTATCCAGTCTTGGATATGTCTTTATCAACAGTGTGAAAACAGACTAATACACATAGTGAGGCCAGAAAATTGTCAAAGGCATCTGGATAGAAATTACTGGAACCAGAATTCCAGGGTCATGTAGATTAGTCTGTGTCCCGAATCATAGAAAATGTCATGATTCTTCTGTTGCCCAGTGTGCCATCAAGTGTAGGTGATAATATATTTTAGACTAACATAAAAATTTTAAAAACTATTTATATAAGCTAAGCCTCGCTTCACATTTAAACATTCCTCACTGTCCCCTATTATACTATGATAATGACATTCTAAAATAAGCAATAGGAGCAATTCTCAAGAAAGATAGGAGCAGCAGGTTGTAGGTTACCTCTTATCCCTAATTTGAAAGGTTTCATCCTTGAACATCTTATATGTTCATTTTGTAAACCTCTTATATTCAGATACTCAGCAGATATTTAATTTATGCCTACTACATGCCTGTGGTAATTAGTGTTGGATATACAATGAGGAGAGTGCACTGTCCCTCTTCTCATAGGGACAGCACTGACTAATCAATATATAAAAGCCCCCTTGACTCAAAGCTTCTGTATTTCTTGATGACAGGGATATTCCTGAGAACAAGTGTCTGCATCAATATCCAGTCCTCAATAAATAAGGTGAACATCACGATTGCATGAAATCCTATAGAGCACAAACATTCAGGTAAATTACCTCTGCTCTGATTATGTACCTATGTACCTGTTCCAAAAGGGCTCTGTAGAATCTTTTCCAACAATAGATAATGCTATTTAACATTTAAGAGAGGAATGCAAACCAAATTGTCATCCACTGAAGGATCTTTGACCCTTGAACTGGATGCTTAGTCTGTCTTATGTCAATTCTACTTGCGAACCAGTTTCCTGGCCTTTTAAATTCCTCAACATGCCACTGAAATAGTACAAATGATTAACTATCTGGGGTGTCAGTAAGAAATTCTGGATAATATGCTCTGTAAAGTAGGGAAAGTAGTTTTCTAAGCTGAGAAGGAGGCATGGTTTTTCAGTTAGAAAAAATAATATATGCAAACATGGCATTGTGAGACAGCATAGCACTTACAGAGAATTAGAAGAAGTTTGGAATGAAGGAAGCCTCACTTGCAGAATTAGAAGAAGATGAGAATGAGATAATCAAACATAAACCTGGAGAGGAAGGCAGAGATCAAGTCAGGAGGAAATTTGTGAGCTTGTGCTTTGTTCTGTAGTTCATGGGAAACTAGATAACAGCCTTAAATAGAGAAAAGAAGTAATACTTGAATTTCTGCAAGTCACTTCAGTTGCCAAGACAAGTTCTGGAAGACTTGCAGAAGGCAAGCTGGTAATGAGTGAGGTCTTGAGGAAGAGATCCAGTTAGAAAGCTTGTTTTAGTAATCCAGGTGATAGATGGTTAGCCTGAACTAGGACATGGCAACTGAGGTAGAAAGGAAAGGATGGGTTTGAAAGGTTTGGAAAGGGATTAGCTATAGACACTGGGGATGAGAAAAGAAATCAGGGGAAGCTTTAGTTTTCCTACTAGTAGAATTAGGTGGTATGCAGGGTATGATATATTGGCAGTGAGTTTTATTTACGCTCTTCTTTATTCCCTCCTGTATTGTAAGGGCAGGAAGGCTAAAAACTACATTTTCCAGATTCCTTTGCAGTGGTAGTTCTGGGTTTGATTCAGGTAGTACGAATAACATGCACTCACAAGACCCCTGGAATTTGAAGGTGAGACAGAGGCCCTCTTTCGATTGCTGTGCTGGCTGGTGACAATAGTTAGATATATATGTTTTCAGTAGCAGATGGCAATTTCTAGTGTCTAGCCATGAGCTTTGTGGGTGTGAGGCAGTTGTGGTGGCAGTAGTTGTGGTGGCAGCAACACTAGCAACTACCTGACTAAATTGCTGCTGGGGATAAGGGGGTGTGATCTTGAAATCCAAATTGTCCAGGGGTGGCCTCCTTACTTAAAATTCTGTCTAGCAATTTTTTAAGCAGCCAATTTCCTGTGCTAAGTCCCCTTCTGTGTGAAATATCTAGAATGGTTTCTGTTTCTTGTGCTGAAGCTTGACTGGCATGGTTGGGAGTCAATCTCTTGCTATATTTGGTATGTGGCAACCATCTCTACTAAGTTATGTTCATCAGTCACTGAGTACCTGAAATTTTAATCTTTGCAGAGAAGTAAGCTGAGACATTGAAACCTATGTAGGTCAATATAGGTGAAATGTAAATTAAATCAGAAAAAATACTTAAACATTTAGAAAATACCATGAGATACTTGTCTTACAATGTATTACACACTGCTAATAAAGATATACCCAAGACTGGATAATTTATAAAGGAAAATGTTTAATTTACTCACAGTTCCACATGGCTATGGAGGCCGCAGTCATGGAGGAAGGCAAATGAGAAGCATCTTACATAGTAGCAGGCGAGAGAGTGTGTGCAGGGAAACTCCCCTTTATCAAACCATCAGATCTCATGAGACTGGTTTGCTATCATGAGAACAGCATGACAATGACCCACCACCATGATTCAATTACATTCCACCGGTCCCTCCCATGACATGTGGAAATTATGGGAACTACAGTTCAAGATAAGATTTGGGTGGAGACACAGCCAAACCACATAATTCCACCCCTGGTCTCTCCCAAATCTCATGTCCTCACATTTCAAAACCAATCATTATTTCCCAACAGTTCCCCAAAGTCTTAACTCATTTTAACCTTAACTCAAAAGTCCATAGTCCAAAGTCTTATCTGAGTCAAGGAAGTCCATTCCATCTATGAGCCTGTAAAATCACAAGCAAGTTGGGTACTTTCTAGATACAAGGGGGGTACAGGCATTGGGTAAATAGCTGTTCACAATGGGAGAAATTGGCCAAAACGAAGGGGCTATAGGTCCCATGCAAGTCCAAAATCCAGGGGGGCAGTTAAATCTTAAAGCTCCAAAGTGATCTCCTTTGACTTCATGTCTCACATCTAGGTCACACTGATGTAAGAGGTGGGTTCCCATGGTCTTGGACAGCTCCACCCCTGTGGCTTTGCAGGTTATACCCCTCCTCCCTTCTGGCTGCTTTCACAGGCTGGTGTTGAGTGTCTGCAGCTTTTCCAGTTGCACAGTGCAAGCTGTTGGTGGATCTTGCATTCTGGGGTCTGGAGGATGGTGGCCCTCTTCTCATAGCTCCAGTAGGCAGTGCCCTAATGGGGACTCTGTGAGGAGGCTGCAACCCCACATTTCCCTTATGTACTGCCCTAGCAGAGGTTCTCCATGAGGGTTCCACCCCTGCATCTCACCTCTACCTGGATATTCATGCATTGCCATACATCCTCTGAAGTCTAGGTGGAGGTTCCCAAACCTCAGTTCTTGACTTCAGTGCACCCACGGGCCCAACACCATGTGTAAGCTTCCAAGACTTGGGGCTTGCACTCTGTGAAACAGTGACCTGAGGTATACATAGGCCCCTTTAAGCCACGGCTGGGACACAGAGCACGAAGTCCCTAGACTGCACAAAGAGGAAGGCCCTGGGGCTGGCCCAGGAAACCAGTTTTTCCTCTTAGGCCTCCTGACTTGTAATGGAAGGGGCTACCATGAAGACCTCTGAAATGCCCTGGAGACATTTTCCTCATTGTCTTGGCAATTAACATTTGGTTACTCATTACTCTTGAAAATTTATGCAGCTGGTTTGAATTTCTCCTCAGAAAGTGGGTTTTTCTTTTCTATTGCATAGTCAGGCTGCAAATTTTGTGAACTTTTGTGCTCTGCTTCCTTTTTAAGTTCGAATTCCAAATCATATCTTTGTGAATACATAAAAATGAGTGCTTTTTAACAGTACCCAAGTCACCTCTTGAACACTTTGCTGCTTATAAATTTCTTCTACTAGATACCCTAAATCATCTCTCTAAAGTTCAAAGTTCCACAAATCTCTAGGATAGGGGCAAAATGCCACCAGTCTCTTTGCTAAAACGTAGCAAGCGTCACCTTTGCTCCAGTTCCCAAGAAGTTCCTCATCTCCATCTGAGACCACCTCAGCCTAGACTTTATTGTCCACTTCACTATCAGCATTTGGGTCAAAGCCATTCAATAGGTCTCTAGGAAGTTCCAAACTTTCCCACATTTTCCTGTCTTCTTCTGAACCCGCCAAACTGTTTCAACCTCTGCCTGTTACGGAGTTCCAAAGTTGCTTCCACATTTTTGGGTATCTTTACAGCAGTGCCCCACTACCCAGTACTACTTTACTGTATTAGTCTGTTCTCATGCTGCTAATAAAGACATGTCCGAGACTGGATAATTTATAAAGGAAAGGAGTTTAATTGACTCACAGTTCCATGTGGCTGGGGCAGGGGGTGGGGGACGCTCACAATCGTGGTGGAAGATGAAGGAAAAGCAAAGACATGTCTTACATTGCAGCAGGCAAGAGTGTGTGTGCAAGGGATCTTCCCTTTACAAAAACATCAGATCTTGTGAGACTTATTCACTGTCATAAGAACAGTACGGGAAAGACCTGCCCCCATGATTCAATTACCTCCCACCAAGTTTCTCCCATGACACTTGGAAATTACAGGAGCTACAATTCAAGATGAGATTTGGGTGGGGACACAGCCAAACCATATTATGTATGATCCACCAAAACAAAAACCCTGGTGGATGAACAAATAAAATGTTAAAAATTAAACACATAATCATGTGCACTCCACAATAAGAGAATAATCCCAGACATAAAATGAGTCTCAAATTGTCAATCCATTTTAGGAAACAGTCACAAGCCAGCCTACCTTCTCAACCACCTCCTTAGATATTCCTGCCCTATAACTCTATATAATCACAGAACCCATAGCTATTCTAAGGGCAGACCAGAAGGAGGAAATTTCGTGCATCATGCTTCTTTTTATTTGAGGTTTATGGGGAAGAGAAAACAACGGGTATGTCCTCTGCATCTAGATTTGCCAAAATTTATGCAAAAGAATGCACCTCAGTGGCTACTTTTTCCAAGCTGCCTTCTCTCAGAAGCCCTGAAAAGAGATGGGATCAATGCTTTTTCCTTCCCCTGGCAAGAATAATGAATGTTCCAGAAGCTGTTAAAGGTTATGAAGTTACCTGAGTTTTCCTGCAGGGGGAAACATCCTCCAGTTTATGAGGAATAAAATATATATCAAACCCTACAGCATCAGCAATCTGGCTTAGGAAAGATTGTATGTGCTTTTCAAAAATAAAAGTTGCATGTGCTTGATTCCTATACTATTTTTATTTAGTGAAGGATAATTCTGTGCCTTTTTTTTTAACAAAAAGGAGGAACTTTAAAAGGATATGTGTTATCTTAGATAACTCCTAGTTGACTCTTGTGTAATATTTATTGCATGCACAGTTCTTGGATGGCCTGCATCATCTGTGAGCATCACTGGCCACCTATAATTTGTTATTATAATTGCAGAGCTAGAAAGAGCGACTAGAATCACAGGTAAAGGCTAAAGGAATGAGTGAGATATTCAGAAAGGAATAGGGTAAGAATTGCTGTTCCTTCATGCGTTTACTCAAATTTATTGACTGCTTCTCATGTGTAAGAGACTGTGCTACGTGCTAGAGATACAAAAGTGAATAATGTTTTTGACTTTGAACTCAAAGTGAAAAAAATTAATGTTTGTCAATAAGCATTGTAAACATTTCTATTCAATTTGATTTTACAATTTTATTTTCAGAAAAGTAAATGGGTCGTATTGTTGTCATCTGACTTTGCCTTTGAGCCTAGAAAGGAGAGGTCACTTTTACTTTCTTTATGGTATTTTACCTGGTCCTCAACCACTTAATGGCAGTACCCAGAGGCCTTTGCCAGATCTTCACTTTCTTTAACTTTTCTGCATCATTTAGTGCCATTTCTTAGAAGGTTTTACTTGTATGCAATTTGCAAAGTGGTTACACAAGTGCTATTTTTAAATTCTTCTTTCAAGTTCTCTGATGTTAACAGTTCAGTGAAGCTGAGTTACAGTGAAATTACATGAAATGACAAGTATCACTTCTCCCACACCTAAGCATGTTACCAAAGATATTATTATTACTATATAGATCTTCTTCATGGGACCTCTAGCTATCTGATGGTTATCTAAAACTCAACATATCTATAACTTGACTAAGCATGACTCTTATCTCTTAAGTCAATCATTCTTTTTCCAAATGTGTATAAGCACTAAAGTACCTTCATTCTTCGGGTCTCTGAGGTTTAAAATCCCGATCCTCTTACTTCCATCAGTCACAAAATCTTCCCTTTTCACTTTCAAATGTATTTTACTTTATTTCCATTTAGTTTACCTTCTGCTGACACTCTCCAGAACCTGAAACAATGGTTCAGGTTAGTTCTTGCCTGGACAATTGTAGTAGCTTTCAAATTGAGCTTGATAATTAAAGTCTTTTTTTCTTTAATAAACAAAACTTATAATTACATATTGTTGGTGAGTGTATTTTTTATTGCCTATTTCCTTGAAGGCAAGGAAGGCCCCGTGTATATACAGCACTTAGGATAATACATAAAAGTTTCTCAATAACTGTTAGTTGAATGAAAGTTGGACTGATGAATGCTGCTGTAATCTTCCTGGATGGGAGCAGTGGCTCATGCCTGTAATTCCAACACTTTGGGAGGCTGAGGCAGGTGGATTGTTTATACTCAGGAGTTTGAGACCAGCCTGGGCAAAATGGCAAAACTCCATCTCTACAAATAAACAAACAAACAAACAAAATTAGCTGAGCATGGTGGCACATGCCTGTGGTCTCAGCTACCTGGGAGTCTGAGGTGGTGGGATCACCTGAGCCTGGGTGGTTGTGGCTGCAGTGAGCCAAAATTGCACCACTATACTCCAGCTTGGGTGAAAGAGTGAGACACTGTCTTAAAAAAAAAAAAAAATCTTCCCAAAGCCTAGTTCTGATTATATCAACCTTGCCCCAAAGCTTCCACAGCCCACCCAGGTCTCAACTCCATTGTCACTGTCTGCCCTATACCTATTTTTCCAGTTGTTTTTGAAGGGATCTTTGTTTATAAGACACTTAAATTAATGAAAACTAGTTTAAATAAAAACAGGCATCTATTTTGGAAAGTTGCAGATGTATGTATCTCACAGAACATGATATGTAAGAGCATATAATGCAGGCTAGTCTCATGAGGGATTATAAGCAGCTGTAAAGAACTCATTCAAAGTCAAGGTTCCATCTCTCCTTCACCTAGTCTCTTATCTGTTCTTTTCTTTTGGTGTCTGCTTCTTTCTTCACCTTTTCTGTGGACCGGCTTTCATTCATTCACTAATTCAACAAATTCTTATAGAGTAATACTATGTGCTGGGTACTGTTCTACACTATTCTAGATATAGGTAAACAGCACAAATCCCTGCCCTCATGGAGCTTATGATCTAGTTGGAGAGAAACCTAATTAATAACCATAGAAATATACTGTCAGGTAGGTGCTTTGAAGAAAACAGGGATAAGGAAAAGTGAGTGAAGAGTCATCTTATATAGGAGGAAGGGTGACATTTGGGAAGATAATTGAATAAGGAAGTACTGAGCTCCAGTGACGGATCAAGGTGGGAGTCTAAAGGCACAACAATTTTAGCCCAGTGAAAGATAATAATGAGGTGCCATTCAGTGCCAGAGCTTCCTGTGGTGTTGGCATAAGATGTCAGGCTTGCACAGACATCTCCCTCCATTCCTTTCCCCACTTCCCTTCCTTGCATAGGTATTGATCCCAATGTCACTCCTTACTGAACATTCTAAGCACTAACCTCTACCCCAGAGTCTGCTTTCTAGAGCCTACTACCTACTCTTGGTTAGTACCAAGAGTCTGCAGAGAAAGTAAGTGATAAGATTGAGTTCTGGAGTTAGACTACTCCCTGCTAAGCTGGCAACAAAGGCTCCATCTCTGGTAGGTAGGGTGCGAATAGCTCCTGATACCAGCATATGCTGCAACTGTTTAAAACTAACACTGTAGGTGAATTGGGATGGTATGCTGGTGAAATGGAATATGGTTACTGGTGCAATGTATCAACTATTTGAAAGTAGGGAGGAAATGTAAACTTTAAGAACAATGGAATTTGATGGCTGCAGGTGAATTTGATGGATGCTCTAAAAATTATGAAAAGCTGAAAGCATTTAACAGGCAATTGAAAATCAAATGTGAAAGCCAGAGGGCCTAAATGTCTTACAAAGGGGCTCTCATCTTTTGGAGAGGGAGATCAGATAAAGCTGTGGACCCGCCCAGGACTTAATTGTCAGAGTAGCTCAGCTCCAGAAAGGGTTAAACTTCTAACCTAGGCAGGTGGGCTATACAAAGTTAAGAGCCCCCTGGTTGAGACAGAATGGAACCCTGACATATAGACTGGTGACATCTCAGGGGATTCCCTCCATCTCCAAATCTTGAACACCCAGATTCCCCTGAATTAACCCCTCTCCATGCCTGGAGATAATGCAAAGGCCCCTCTCCTCAAAGTCAGTGTGTTCCCTACCCCCACCCCTCGACCCACCCAGGATCTTCCCCTATGTCTCCTCCTGGCCTTGAGGCCTAGACAGACCTAGAGTTAAGTCTCAGCAGAACCCAGCTGGGAAGGTCTGGGCCTGATGAGGGAGGAAAGGGAATATACCTCAAAGGCGTTGCAAGACTGAGTCACTGGTACCAGCAAAAGACAAGATCCCATAAATGGGAAAGTATTCTAAGGGTGCTTGGTCAGTCAAGGAGGCTAGCATATAAAATTGATGAATGTAGAATTTATTGATTTGTGAGCATTCTTCTACGATACAAGATTTGCTAAACCAGAAAGGATCCCAGAAGATGGTGTGAACTCATTACCAGGATGGTTGCTACCAGGATGGATGCCAGGGTGGTGATGCACAAGCTGAAATGTGAAAAAGCAGTGGCAAGTAGCCAAGTCAAGGGAGGTTGTGGGTGGCTGGCATTGGGACAGGGCAGTGTTAGGAGGCTCCTCCTGGGTTGTTGGCCAGGGCTCACTGCTGTTGATGCTGCTCAGTCACTGTTACAGATGGTCCTGTGCTCTTCAAAGAGTCCACTTCTCAAACTCCTGCTCCCCAAGGCACAGCATTTAAGCTTCTAAGAACTTTCTACCTCCAGAAAATCTCATCCTTGCCTTATATGCATGTGGTGGAAGTAAATATAAATCTGCTTTAAGTTTGTTTCTAAATAAGAAACTTAAGAATACCCCAGTGGTTTTCTCTAAGCAGCAGATGTCCTGGTAGCAATTCAGACCTGAGCATCCAAAGCTTATCTTAAAAATCGTGGTCTATTGCCTCATTGTCCTCTATCCGCTCACCTTCAAATGAATATTCTAAAACTTAATCTCTTACCATATCTCCTTAAATATATTATATGTGAGAGAACAGAAGGTTTTAGGCTAGATATTCATTTGATTGGAGATTTCAATATGAATAGTCTTTGAAAAAAAAAGGGGGGCCTAGAAATAAAATATACAGCTCGAAGAGCTCTGTGGCTGGAGCATAGCGTGCGATGATTGTAAAGGCAAGGTATGAAGCAGGAGAGCTAAGTAGAGGCAGATGATGCTAGGTTTTATAAATCAGGCCAAAAAGTCATAACCTAGGGTAGTGATGAGCAAAAGGAGGGCTTTATTCGGAGCTGCATCATCGTCAAGTTACACCTTTTTGTAGTCTGAAGAATAACTTTGAAAGGGGGGGATTTTACTGAGTACATTTTACTTGGTAACTTTAAATATTTATTGAAATAAACATACATACAATATTTATAAAAGTAAAATATTTATGAAATTAAAAATACATGTTTAATAATCATAAATTTTATTTTATAAGTGAAAATAAATAATATTTATTAAGTCCCTTTTAAATATAAAACATATGTTAAGGCATTGAAGATGGGGATGTCAATAAGAGCAGGTCCCTGCCTTCCACGTTAGGATGCTTCCTGGCTCCAGTGAGGCCAGTGCTAAAGCTGAGCATACCGCCTACATTTTTTGCTAACAAAACAAAAGCAGTAACAGGTATAATGACCTAGAGGTCGCACAGGAGGTTGAAGGATTCAACTCCTTTATATTGGATAAATTTCCTAACATATCATCCTTAGTTTTATTTTTGTTAGAGCTATGGATGGGAAAGAAGTTCATGGATGGGACAGAATGCACATTGAAAGAATTAAACCACACAGATTTCCATCATAAGTAAAACCAAAGTCAATATAAGCAAAAGTGATAGACATTTAAAGAGGTTCAAGTTTGCATTGTAATTTAGTGATATTATTGGGCTGCAGTAGACAGTAAACAAAAACTTTCACTGATTTGATATTTGCTTATTATGAGTTTCTTCTTACATCTTCATAAATAGAGTATTTTCATCAAGAAAGGAGAAATCCTGAAAGTTGGGCTGAATTGCAAACCAATAGCCATTTTTCGTAGATGTGAGTGAAGATTTAATTATCTAACGATAATTAGTAATTATGTCACCACAAGCTGATGCTCTGCTTCAGTGAAAATAGTGCTCTTTTCACCCATGTCTGTGCATATGTAATTTCAAAATAAATTTTATGTTTTTTAAAGTAAAATCCGTGTTGGTGAATTTCTCACTGAAAATGCAACGTGTAAAATATAGATGTATTGGTTTTCTCTTTATTGAAGGCAGTAGTGTATAAGAAGATCTCCAAACCACAATGTATACAAAATATGACTATAAAGTCATGAATGAATAGTATAAATAAATATTTCAAATCTGTATTCAGATCTACTATATGGGCCATATAAGAAAAATTAATCTCATTATCTTAGTATCTTCTTAAAGCCTCAAACAAGATTATTAAAGTTTATTCAACTCATTTACCCTATTACTTCCAAATGACTTTTGGATTTTTCAAAAATCAATCTATTCTTAGTGAATGAATGCTCTCACTAAGACTACCTTGAATACAGGATCTGTTTTTGAATCATTTTATCACATAACAAATTGTCTGGCTCATGGTAGATGTTCAACAAGTGAATACCTGTGCAACTAAGGAAATTCCTCAGGAATTCCTAAACCTTTTCAGTGCAGAGGACATATCTCCTACTTCAATTCCTGAGATGTCAGATCACTCAGCAGTTATGACCCACAACTTTGAGATGGAAATGGAAACTTATTGATGGAAGTCTGTACCATGTGTGGAAGTTTTAGGTAAAAATGAGTCATAGTAAAAGTAATATATAATACCAACACTTTTCAGTCCTTTATTTCTTTTTACTTTTTCAAGTTGTTTAAAATGCATTTTAAAATTTTGCCCTCATAACAATCACATAATATGAGTATAAAGTACAGGCAAAGGAGGTTTTATAGTGGAGGCTAAAGTTTAACTTTGGAGGTGCTCTATAAGAAAAATAATATAAAATTAAGTAAGAAAATATATTTATTTAGAATGAGAAAAGAAATCACAACAAATTTAAAATTTGAAATGATAATACCATAATCATTACAAAATCCAGAAAATAACATTTTATATATGTATACTTAATACATATATACATAAATATTTATAAATATGTGTATATATTTTTAGAGACAGGGTCTTGCTCAGCTGCCTGGGACAGAGTTCAGTGGTGCTATCACAGTTCATATCAGCCTTGAAATCCTAGGCTCAAGCAATCTTCCCACCTTAGCCTCCTGAGTGGGACTACAGGTGCACACCACCACACCCAGCTAATTTTTACATTTTCTGTAGAGATGGGGTCTTGCATGCCAAGCAGCTGTCAAACCCCGGGCTTCAAGTGTTCCTTCTGCCTCAACTTCCCAAAATACTGGGATTATAAGTGTGAGCCACCTGACACATATTTGTAGGACAGTTTCCTTATATCTTTGGCAACATAATTTTTTATTGCCTATTCATATGACAATAATTAATATAATTTTTATGGCAAAGTCAGAAAGATAATTTAGTCTTTCTTTTAGCTTGGCTTTTATAGTTTTCATTATTGGTAGTTGAGATGCATAAAATATGTGACTTCATACATAGTTGGATTTGTGGTTTGTAGGCTGCTACAAATTTGTGCCCTTTTGGCAAATTCTATGTTGCATGATTCTTAATATAAAGGAAATATTTATGGCTCATTGATAATTGTGTATATTAGATTACAAAGTAAATTCCTAACAGGAGAAAATTTCCATTTGGACTTGATCAGTGTCCTCCAAAAAGTTAAGAATTATTACAATATTTTTATAGTAATTAAAACCATTTAAGTAAAACTATTCTGAAAATTATGCATAAATTAAACATTAAAGACTTTACATCACATAAAGAGATATAAAATTTAAGAGATTGACTTTTTTACATTTTGCTTCTTTCTAAAAAAGTTTAAGATAGACCTATTGATATATACAATGCAGTTCTGTGACATACATTTTAAGCAGATGATAAAATGAGGCAGAGGAAAAATAAGGCCATACGGAAGCAATATGAGAGCAAGGCAGTGACTTCAGACAAGGATATTATATGAATGAACTAAGCCGAGTACACTTGACTATTATATTAGTTGAGCAAATTACTTAACTGTTTAGAGCCTGTTTTCTTATCTGTAAAATATGAACATTAGTAATGTGTTAGGCTGTTCTTGCATTGCTATAAAGAAATACCTGAGACTGGGTAATTTATAAAGAAAAGAGATTTAATTGGCTCATGATTCTGCAGATTGTACAACCATGGCACCAACATCTGCTTAGCTCCTGGTGGGAGCCTTAGTAACCTTACAACCATGGAGAAGGGGAAGTAAGTGTGTCACATGTCAAGAGCAAGAACAAGTGGGTGGGGAGGTGCCACACATATTTTTATTTGAGACAAGGTCTCTCTTTATTGCACACACTTTTAAACAACCAGATCTCAAGAGAAATCGTTCACTATCACGAGGACAGTACCAAGGGGATGGTGCTAAACTATTAATGAGAAGTCTGCCCTCATAATCCAATGACCTCCTACCAGGCCCCACCTTCAACACTAAGGGTTACATTTCAGTGTGAAATCTTGGGGGACAAATATACAAACTGTATCATTCCTCCCTGGCTCCTCAGACTTCATGTTCTTCTCACATTGAAAAATACAATAATGCCTTCCCAACTTCCCGATAGTTCCCCAAACTTTTAATTAATTCCAGCATTAAATCAAAAGTATCAAGTCCAAAGTCTCATCTGGAGATGAGTTCCTCCCACCTATTACCCTGTAAAATAAAAAACAAGTTATTTACTTTTAAGACACGATGGGGCATAGACATTAAGTAGACATTCTCATTCCAAAAGGAAGGAATTGGCCAACAGAATTGGGTACAAGCCCCACAAAACTTAGAAATCCAGCAGGGTAGTCATTAAATTTTAAAGTTCCAAAATAATCTTTTCTGACTCCCACATTCAAGACACACTGATGCAAGGGATGGACTCCCAACACCTTGGGCAGTTCCACCCCTGTGGCTTTGCAGGGTTCAGCCTCTGTGGCTGCTCTCACAAGTTGGAGTTCAGCACCTGTGTGTCTTTCCATGTGAAGGGTGCAAGCTGCCAGTGGATCTACCACCATTCTGGGGTTCTGGAGGACAGTGACCTCCTTCCACAGCTTCACTAGACAGTGCACATTCTGTGTGGGGTCTCCAACCCACTATTTCCCTTGCACTGCCCTATTAGAGGCTCTTTGTGAGGGCTCAACCCCTTCAGCAGATTTCTGCCTGAATACCAGCCTTTTTCATACATTCTGTGAAATCTAGGTGACACTGCCAAGTCTCCTTTACTCTTGCACTCTGCACACCTGCAGGCTCAACAGCATGTGGAAGTCTCCACGGCTCACAGCTTGCACCCTGTGAAGCAGTAGTCCAAGCTGTACCAGTGACCCTTTGAGTCACAACTGGAGCTGGAGCGGTGGGGATGCTGGGAACAGCCTCCCAAGGTGGTGCACGGCTTTGGCACTCTGAGCCTGGCCCATGAAATCACTCTTTCCTCCTAGGCCTCTGGCCTGTGATGTACAGGGCTGCCTCAATCTCTGAAATGCCTTCAAGGCCCCTTTTCCCATTGTCTTGGCTATTAGCAGTTGGCTCTCTTATAGTCATCCAATTCTATCTAGCAATGGTTGCTCTGCAGACTGCTTGGATTTCTCTCCCAAAAGAGCCTTTTCTTTCTTTGCTACATGGCTAGAGTGCAAAATTTTCAAACTTTTACATTCTTCTTCCCTTTTAAATATAACTTACAACTTTAAGTCATGTTTTTGCTTCCGCACTTGAGCATAGCTTGCTAGAAGCAGCCAGGCCACATCTTGATCACTTTGCTGCTTAGAAATTTCTTCCACCAGATACCTTAAGTCATCACTCTTAAGTTCAGACTTTCACAGTTTGAACTTAAGTTCCCTAGGGCATTAATAGAATGCCGCCAAGCTCTTTGCTAAGGCATCACATGAGTGACATTTGCTCCTGTTCCCAATATGTTCTTCATTTACATCTGAGGCCTTGTCAGCCTGGACTTCACTGACAGTATCACTATCAGCATTTTGATCCCAACCATTTAACCAGTCTCTCAGAGACTCATTCAAAACTTTTCCTCATCTTTCTATCATCTTATGAGCCCTTCCCTTCCAACCTCTGCCCGTTACCCAGTTTCAAAGTCATTTCCACATTCTCAGGTATTTTCAAAGCAGTGTCCCACTTCTTGGTACCAATTTTCTGAGTTAGGACATTCTTGCATTAAGAAATACCTGAGATTTGGTAATTTAAAAAGAAAAGATGTTTAATTGGCTCATGTTTCTGCAGGCTGTATGAACATGGCACCAGCATCTGCTCAGCTTCTAGTGGGGACCTAGGAAACTGAGAATCATGGAAAAAGGTGAAGGGGAAGTAGGTGCATCACATGGTGAGAAGTGGTTAGGGAGGTGAGGGGGAAGGGCAGGCTACCACAGGCTTTTAAACAACTAGACATCAAAAGAAATCATTCACTCTCATGAGGACAACACCAAGAGAATGGTGCTAAACCATTCATGAGAAATCCGCCCCCAGGATCTAACCACCTCCCATCAGACCCCATCTCTAACACTGAGGGTTACATTTCAGTGTGACATTTTGGGGGACAAATATCCAAACCATATCAAATAATATCTGCCTCATAGAGATTTTGTGTGAGGATTAAATGACTTAATACATGGAAGGGACTTAGCACATAATTAACACTACATAAATTTGAGGTAATATATTACTTAGTTTGTGAGCTTCAAGTATTATTATAGTTTTTTATTAGTTATTCCTTTAAGTAATGGCCAGCAGATAATGCATTTTTTACAGGTTAGATTGTACCCTGCTCTAACATTTGAGTTTCTTCAAAATGGTATAACCAGGGAAACCAAAAACAGTGATAATTTTTCTTTGTGCTGCAACAACAATTACTTGAGGTCTGTTTGAAATGAGTTTGAAGATTTGATTTAGTTTGAAGGTGGGATCTGTCCAATAGCCACCAAACAATTTCAAGTATACTCTTTGGTGGTTACCTGCTATATTAGTCAGGGTTCTCTAGAGAGACAGAACTAATAGGATAGATACATATATAAAGGGGGGTTTATTAAGGAGTATTAAACTCACACAGTCACATGGACCCACAATAGGCCATCTGCAAGCTGAGGAGGAAGGAAGCCAATCTGAGTCCCAAAGCTGAAGAAATTGAAGTCCAATGTTTGAGGGCAGGAAGCACCTAGCACAGGGGAAAGATGTAGGCTGGGAGGCTAAGCCAGTCTTGTCTTTTCACATTCTTCTGCCTGCTTTATATCCTAGCTGTGGTGGCAGGTGATTAGGTTATGCCTACCCAGATTAAGGATGAGTTTGCCTTTCCCAGCCCACTGAATAAATGTTAATCCCCTTTGACAGCACCCTCACAGACACATCCAGGATCAATACTTTGCGTCCTTCAATCCAATCAAGTTGACACTCAGTATTAACCATCACACCTGTATCCGTAAGCCAAATTTCAGAGACCAGGGAAAAAGTAAAGAGAGATATAGAGAAAAAGCAGTGGGTGTGTGCATGGAGTCAGTGTTTGTCTTATTCCTGATTATTTTCCACAATCTCATCAATGTCTACTACAAAATACAGGCACTTGAAAACTGCTGTTAGGATTGAATTTAGTGGAAATGTAAAACTAGAAAATGTTGGAACAATCAGTTAGATTTACTAAAACCTACTTCCAGTATTCTTTCCCTAGAGAATCGAATATGTTAATAGCTTTTAATGGAAATATTGCAAAAGAAATTTTACAATTAATTCCTTAACTCTTAATTTATTGACTGATGGTAAAACATATTTCCTAAAATGTGACTATGCTAATGGAATGGAGGAAGCAAATTAAAAATATGTAAAGTAGTCTGACTGTGGTGGCTCATGCCTGTAATACCACCACTTTGGCAGGCCAAGGTGGGAGGATCACTTGAGCTCAAGAATTTGAGGCTGCAGTGAACTATGATTTCATATGGGTGACAGAGTGTGGCCCTCTCTCTCAAAAAAAAAAAAAAAAAAGAGAAAATGTCTGTTTGACAGCTGCTCTGCCACCTCCTAGGTCATGATCTTCATCTGCATACTCACAACTGGGATGCTGGCAGGTCTGTCTTTCAGTTTCATGAAAGAGAAAAGAGCCAGACTCCTGGAAAGGAAGCTTGTCTATGAAACAGAGATGATCTGGAAGTTGTGACCTTTCCTTTCTTTCACTTCCCATCTTCTCAAACTAAGTCACATGGCCACAGCTGGCTGCAAGGAAGGGCTTGAAATTATACCCCCTAACTGGGCAGCCATGTGCATGGGAAGAGGGAAGGACAGACTTGGTGGGTTCAATTTGCAATCTGCCATATTTGATATGATCATTTTAAGCAGCATCCATGATTTTTGTATTGAAATACATCAAAGCAGTAGTACATATTTTCCTTTCTTTAGGTAGTAAAGTCTTTGGTGTATTCTAAAGAATCTCAAGTGGATGACAACATGAAATAAAGCACTGCTGACAGGACAGTCAGACTGCTGTGTGGGAAACAAAGCATTTCATTTAAACTGCTGGTGAGCTATGCTGGTTGGCCAGACTTCTTCAAACCACTACACTCTAGCATGGGCGACAGAGTGAGACCTGTATCTAAAAAAAAAAAGAAGAAGAAGAAGAAGACATAAAATAAGACATAAAATGCTGTGTGGTGAGAATTCTTTTTGTTAGAACAGTTTAACTTTTACCCTACAAATTCAGAAACAGGTATCTGGGTGTGGTGTTTCATCAAAACAACACATTATGATATGTTACATATTAGCGATCAAAAGGTAGGTGAACAAAATAACAAACAAACAAACAAAAAACCAGACACTGCAGTCTAGGATGATGATGTCCATTTATCACCATATAATAAGACATTTGGAAAACATTATCCTGATAAAATCTTTTAGCAAACTGGAAAGAAAAGAGAACTTTCTTATTATCCAAAACAACTATAGCAAGCATCACAATTAATGGTGAAATGCTGAATTCCTTCCTCTTTGAGATTAGGAATCGGACAAGTGCATCTTCCATCACTATGTCCATGCAACACTTTACTCGAGGTTCTAGTAAGACCAACAAAGCTAGAAAAAGAAATAAAAGGTGCAAAGATTAGAAGGAGGGAACATACCTGTCATTATTCACAGAGAGTTATACAAGAGTTTACAAAAACGATATGCAAACATAAATTGCATTGTATAAAGACACCATTCACAAAAGCTTAAAATATGAAGCATTTTGGAACGAATCCAACAAAATATGGACCAGACTTATTCAAATTATATTAAAAGACTATGGAAAAATATTATAAAATGGATATATATGTTAATGAATAAAAGAAAAGACTAAATACTATATATGTTGTTTCTCCCTAGTTGCATTTAGAGTCAACACCATCTTAACCAAAATCCCCACAGTGTTCTGTGTGTACCTTGGTAAGCTAATTCTAAATTTATATAGAAATACAAAAGGTCAGGATTGCCATGAAGAAGAGCAAGTTGGGAAGATTTTCTTACTAGCTATCAATTTTTTTTTTTTTTTTTTACAATATAGTAACTAAGGCAGCATGGTATTAGTGTGGGGATAGACAAACCAGCGGAACGAGCTAGAGAGTCCAGAATCAGACCACACACTAAAGATACTGGATATATGAAGAGCTGGACTGCAGGTCCATGGAGAAGGGATATCATTTTTAATCAACAGAGCCAAAACAATTGGATATCCCTGTGGGGAAAAAAATAAAACTTGACTCTACTTCACACCATATACAAGCACGTTTGAAATAGTCACATATCTCTGAAATCAGGATTTTTTACAATGTACAACATGTCATAGTTTACTTAGCAAACATTTTTTCTTTTCTTGTTTCAAATAAAATAATGGTGGGTGTTACATTTGAGATGACTTAAGTTTTATGAAATATGGTGCCAAAGTTTGAGTTTGGTCAGGAAAATAAAAGTCAATCTATATAGGCTCCCACAGTCGATGCAAGGACAAAGGGAGTGAAGAGTAAGGGATTTGTCACTGCTGATCTTACCAAGAAGTGCTTGAGAGCTCATCTGTAAGTTGCTAGAAGCCTTAGAAACCTTCAGGAAGCTACTGACAACTCTCTCAGTCTGCAGCATCAGAGACAGAGCGATTCTCAGAAAGCTTCCACCAGTGACCTAGGCTAGACCTGGGCACCTAGAGGTGAAAAAGCGAATCTGAAATGTGCATTCCTATGCCCCTCTGATGCTATTAGCAAGCTATTGTAAGAAAGATATGATCAGGTTAGAATTAGTGGCTTTCATCCAGAGGAAGAGATTAAAAATTCAGAAATTTTGGGCTTTACAGGTAAGAAAAGCTAATGTCTTCTGTACCTCAAATAGCAGGTGTAAGACTTCACAATGAGCCTTTCCCTGTGACCTCCCATTAAGACTTCTCAGCCAAACAAAGGAACAGAGCCCTGTGATCAAAGGTCAGAATAAGAGCATTTCCTTCTCACACAAGTTTGTTTCAGGTGCCTCAATGTGGCATCCATTAAATAAGGGAAAAAACTATGAACCTAGCAGTATAGCAGTACACAAAGAACACTGAAGATCTATGTCCAGAAAAAGAATGTGACTGAAGTTTCCTGGTACATAAAACTGGTTGGAGGCAAATCAGATGAGAAGCCTACCAAGCTTTTGAAGGAATTATAAAGACAGAGAAGTTACAAGCTTAATCTGCGATTATTCAAAGCTATTCACAGTGAAGAGTATATTTATGTGTCAACTTAACTGAATTACAGGCACTCAGATAGTTGGTTAGACATTATTCTGGGGTGTCTGTGTGGATGTCTTTGGATGGGATTAACAGTTGAACTGGTGGACAGAGTGAAGCAGACTGCCCTCCCCACCGTGGGTGGGCCTCCTCAGCTAATCTGCTGAAGCCCTGAATAGAACGAAAGGCTGAGTAAATGAGAATTTGCTCTCTTTGCCTGGCTGTCTTTGTGCTAGGACATCGGTATTCTGTTTTTGACTCAGACTGGAACCGGAACTTACACCATCAGCTCTCCTGATTCTCAGGCCTTCAGATTCCGTCTGCAGCTATATCATCAATTTTGATACTGGTATAAGAGCTTTACATTATTTTATAATTAACTCTTCCCAACTACATGAATGAGGTGTTTTAATTATCTCCATTTTGTGAATTAAGATACTGAGGCATACAGGTAATTTGCCCAAGTCCACACAGCTAGTAACTGGTAGAGTTAATGTTCACACCTAGCGGCCCTCCCTCCTCTAGAGCTGAGCTCCTGCATCCTGCCCTGTGATAAGAATGCTGCTCCATTCCCCGCAAGGCGGCTCCCTGATGCCTGTTCATCTCTTTCCCTGCAGTAAGCTCTTTCCATAATCTAGTAGCAACTTTCCCCTCCTCATATCTGCCAACATTCACTCTGCTTCAGACTGGTTCACTAGAAGACTCATTGCTGGTTCTTACCTATTTGTCAGTGGTGATTTACTTTTTAAAATCCTTCATCAGAAATGGTGTGATATAGGGACGTGTTCATCAGTTTTAATCCACCTGGGCAATGTTTAGTTGCCTGAAGAGGGAATACACAGTTTGGGGGTGGTGATGTGGCGTCTAATCAAAGCTCTCTCAGAGGAGAGAGCTCCTATGAGCTCTTCAACTCTCGTCAGCTGTAATCAACACTAGATGCTTTGTTAATTAGCAAAAGGAATGTTAGAAATTAAATTTTCATTAGTGAAATGAATTGTGTTCAAGATACGTGGATTGGCCAGAAATCTGGACAGCACATAAGAATCTAGCAGGCCCAAGAGTCTGTGCCCTTTGGAATGGTGCCCCTGGCTTGATTCCAGAATGTTGCCTATGGGCCGCCTCATGTTCAGAAATGTCTTTTTGCCTAATGCTGAACACAAGGTCAGTTGACCCTGCCTCTGGAACATGATCACTTTTATCTCTATTGACCCTGTCTTGCCAGTTATGGTCAGGACAACTAAAAAGACAAAGAGCTGGGACTCGACTTCATGAAACAGGTTTCTGTTTATTTGTCTCCTTGCTAATAAATGTTTATAGGTATAAAAACATTTAGTTTAAGAGTTATTTTCATTGGAAATTGGCAGTGAGATGGTGGGGAGGCTCCACAGAGCTGTTATACCTGATAGCTGTTACCTATCTGTTATACCTGATAGCTGTTACCTATGGGTGGCTACTGATATCTATTCTAAACTTCCGATAATTGCAAATGACCAGGCTGGCTTAATCAGTTTGCTACCAAGCCCATTCCAAGTTCATTTGTCTTCTTTAAACTCTCTCATTGGTATTTTTTCCTGCTGAGATACTGTTCATTTCATCTATATACATCTCACATATCATTTCATTGCACAGCTTAAAATTCCACACCTCATAAAACCTTTGCTGACTCTTCCAGTATTTTTTGATTATTGTTATGAACTCTTAAGGTACTTGTGTATGGCATGCATTGAAAAAACTTTTGGTGGCACAGTGGTTCACACCTGTGATCCCAGCACTTTGGGAGGTCAAGGTGGGCAGATCACTTGAGGCCAGGAGTTCAAGACTGGCCTGGTCAATATGGTGAAACTCCATCTTTGCTAAAAATACAAAAATTAGCTGGACATGGTGGCACACCCCTGTATTCCCAGTGACTTGGGAGGCTGAGACACAAGAATCACTTAAACCCGGGAGGCAGAGGTTGCAGTGAGCTGAGATTGCGCCATTGCACTCCAGCCTGGGTAACAGAGCAAGAGTCCATCTCAAAACAAAACAAAACAAAACAAAACAAAAGCTTTGTTATGCATGCATTTCCTTGACAGTTTTCATTATGTGATTTAGACACAACTTAACAAGATTTGCATTAACTGGATCCCAGTTGGTTATAATGCTGGTCACAACTGGGAACTATTCATTTGCAAATGGGAGAGCAGTGTTGCTTTTTGCTCTCTAGCATTCCTGATTTTTCATTCTGTGGTGCTTTGTTTATCATTGTATTCCTTTGTTCTCTTATTTAACTTTTGAACTTTGCTGGAAGCAAAATTGCAAAAATAAAGGTCACGGGTGACAGAGAAAGGAAAAACAGTTATTGAATATGTGGATTAGCGATCAAAAGAGGGAGACTTTACAGCTTCTTTTATCAATTTTAATCCACTAACTTATTGTTTTTAACTTGCAATAACAGCACGTACTTATAGGATATTTTGCTTTAAAAATGATGTTTTTTAGTGAAATTCCTGCAGGGTTAATGATTTTGCATAGTGAGTCTGAAGTTGTCTAGCTGAACCTGCTTCTCTTTAGATTAATAGTTTTTACACATTGTTTTGATATCTTAAGGTTTCTTAGGACCTTATGTGTGTAATTATAAGAGCGTATGCCACACACCACTGTGATAAAGTATGTAATTGTTTAATGGTTGAAATATTATTTACTCAGTGGGATTTAAAAGTCCTCAAAGGAAGGTAACCTGTTGAATACTTATTTGGATTTTCCTAATGCTTAACACAATCCTAGGCACACGATAAGAGGAGGCAGGAGGAAAAAGGAGGGGGAAGAGATCCAATATCAAGTGTTGATTGATTAAAGTCCAGTTTTAATGGGCTTTAGTTAAAAGCTCTGAGATTCTTTTCTCAGCTTGGTCTATTCTGCTATTAATACTTATGTTGGCATTATAAAATTATTGTTGTATGTTTTCAGCTCTATCAGGTCGGTTATGTTCTTTTCTATCCTGGCTATTTTGTCTGTCAGCTTCTGTATTGTTTTATTGTGATTCTTAGCTTCCTTGGATTAGCATTTTAAGTAAATTCACTGGCAGAGGAAATCGACTTTGTGATTGTTCTTCTAAACATTTTGTAGACCCAAGAATTCATAGTAACGGACTTCACAGCAACTCATGTGGACATACAGAACTTGATAATGCATAGAAAACTTCCTATAAGACAGACCCAGGTCAAACAAGGGATTCAGATAATAGAATTTCTAAAAAACACAAATGAAGGGAAGGCTTTCCTAGATGTCAGAGTTACTCTGGGCTCAACCACTTTATTGGAAAAGCTAATTTGACTTTTTTTACCTGATTTTATAAATAATCATATTGTTTTACTTGTAGCTTGATGTAATGGGAAAAGAAAGCATAGCTCTAATTCTTATGTCAACAAAACAGTCAAACTCTGTAAAATATTTGAAGAGATTTATTCTGAGCCAAATATGAGTGACCATAGTCCAGGACACAGCCCTCAGAAGACCCTGAGAACATGTGCCCAAGGTGGTTGGCATGCAGCTCGTTTTGTTTGTTTGTTTTTTGTTTTATACATTATAGGGAGACATGAGACATCAATCAAATACATTTAAGATATATGTTGGTTTGGTCCAGAGAAATGGGACAATTTGAAGCAAATGGGCTTTCAGATTATAAATAGATTTAAAATTTTCTGATGGCAATTGGTTGAAACAGTTATTACCAATAGAAAGGAATGTCTGGGTTTTAAGAGGTTGTGAAGACCAAGTTTTGTGATGTAGATGATGCTTCCAGCTGGTAGGCTTCAGAGAGAACAGATTGTAAATATTTCTTATCAGACTTAGGATCTGTGTTGATGTTAAATGCTGGTCAGATTTTCCTGAATTCCAAAAGGGAGGAGGGCATAATGAAATATGTCCAACACTCTCCCTTCCAGTCATGGCCTGAACTAGCCTTTCAGGTTAACTTTGGAGTGCTCCAGCCCAGAAGAGGGAGTCTATTCAAATGGTTGGGGAGGAGTGAGCTTCAAATTTTATTTTGGTTTGTACTTACCAGCAGGGTGATGTAAGCTAAATTACTTAATTTCTCTGATTTAACTTTCCACATTGGTAAAATGGGAAAACTAGTATTCCATAAATTAATGCATGTGAAAGCACTCAGCACTAGCATATAACTAGTAATCAACAACACTAGATTGCTGGGAAATAAGCTGAAATAATTAATTCAGAGAGCTTTCCATAAGTTGTATCAGATAACCAATTACTGAGTGCTAATTAGAGGCAGCACTATAAGATGAGGAGAGCAAATTCAATCACTGGTACTTCATAAGACCTGTGACTACTACTTAAACTTCATGTACCTTAGTTTCATGGCTTGAAAACTGAAGATGAAAAGTCCTCCCTTGCAGTGAGGATTAAATCATTTGTTATATGAGAAGCATTTGTAACAGTTCTTGTCAATGGCAAACACTCAATAAATCTCAGTGAGTATTAAATTACATATAAAGGTTGTGCTAGGAGTTGTAGAGAATAATAACTCTCAAAGATGAATGTGATTCAATTCTTTTTTCAAAGACTATAATATATTGCATATGGTGGGAGACCTCATTCTATGTTAATGAATTAGCATTGCACGCAAAACCACCCTTGCCTGATTCCAAAATACCTTCCCATTCTCTTCTACTCCTACATTTTCCAATGCCTCCTACATTCCTTGAAAATAAGAACAGAATCACATACATCTTTCAGAATTATCCTCCACAACTCCTAGTAATTTGCAATAAAAAACCTTTAAAAGTTCTCTGTGAGCAGGAAAATAATACAGTCCATTTTGTGCTTAAGGAGCAAAGCAAATCTCTGTGCCAAGAGGATATGAGAGGCTGGGGAAAGAGGAGCAGTTAGAACCCATCCTAGTTGTCTCAGTGGGCAGACATTGTTAGTTGCCTATCCACACTTTGTTTTGCTAATAGAACTCTGAGTTTGTTCAGATAGTTGGTAGTCTGAGGTGAATAAGGAAATGTTGGCTTGTGATTGGTTTAGGGAATAGTCCTACAACCTACTTATGGCCAAGGAGGCATAGGAGAGGTTTGCAGGGTAGTACTCCTGGAAATTGTTTCCTAGCCCAGAGAAAAGACTCATTTGAGGAAGTACCTCCTTTATGTTTTGAGGTTGTTATCCATATGTGGTTCCTGGAATATCAACCATCCTGTGATCATGAGGGGAGTCAGCAAGGATAACAAGCTGAGGTGCTGATTGATGTATCTGTGTGTGAATATTACTTATAGCCAGAATGAGACAGAGCTCGTCAACAATTCTATTTATATTATTCACTCTTACAGATTTTGTTGGGGAACCAGCCCCAATATTTCAATGTAAGTTCTTCTCTATTTTCCCTAAGTGTCAGCCAGTCTGATAAATAAAGGGAAAGAGTACAAAAGAGAGAAATTTTAAAGCTGGGTGTCCAGGGGTGAAGTCACATGTTGGCAGGTTCCATGGTGCCCCTAAGCTGTAAAAGCAGCACATTTTATTATGGATTTCAAAAGGGGAGGGGTGTACGAAAAGGGTGTGGGTCACAGAGATCACATGCTTCAAGGGCAATAAAATATCAGAAGGCAAATAGGGGCAGAGTGAGATCACAGGACCAGGACAAAATTAGAATTGCTGATGAAGTTTCATGTCCCACTGGGCATGCATTGTCATTGATAACATCTTATTAGGAGACAGGGTTTGAGAGCAGACAACCGGTCTGATTAAAATTTACTAGGCAGGAATTTCCTAATCCTAATAAGCCTGGGGACGCTGCAGGGGACAGGGCTTATTTCATCCCTTATTTACAACTGTATAAAACAGACACTCCCAGAGTGGCCATTTTAAAGACCTCCCCTGGGAATGCATTCTCTTTCTCTGGGCTGTTCTTGCCGAGAAAAGAATTCAGTGATATTTCTCCTATTCGTTTTTGTAAAAAGAGAAATAGGACTCTGTTCTGTCCAGCCCCATAGGCAGTCAGACCCAATGAATATCTCCCTTGTTCCCTGAAAATTGCAGCCGTCCTGTTCCTTTTGGATGCCCAGATTTCATATTGTTCAAACACACATGCTCTACAAACAATTTGTGCAGATAACACAATCATCACAGGATCCTGAGGCAACATACATCCTTAGCTTACGAAGATGATGGGATTAATAGATTAAAGTCAGGCATAGGAAATTATAAGGGTATTATTTGGTGAAGTGATAAATGTCCATGAACTCTTCACAATTTATGTTCAGAGACTGCAGTAAAGATAGGCATAAGAAATTATAAAAGTATTAATTTGGGGAACCAATAAATGTCCATGAAATCTTCACAATTTATATTCTTCTGCCATGGCTTCAGCTGGTCCCTCCATTTGGGGTCCCTGACTTCCACAACAAGATTTAGATGCTGAGAAACTTTTTTACCTAAATAAGTAAAAGGGAATGAAAGAAGTTTTGTTTCAATAGTGTCTCATGTTTTTTGAAATCCTTTTGGATTATTGCTCTAATATCACAAATGTATTTTTATGATCTGTCAGTTGACATTTGATCCTCCTTTAATTCTATTGAAAGTGAAAAANAGGAGGAAAAAGGAGGGGGAAGAGATCCAATATCAAGTGTTGATTGATTAAAGTCCAGTTTTAATGGGCTTTAGTTAAAAAGCTCTGAGATTCTTTTCTCAGCTTGGTCTATTCTGCTATTAATACTTATGTTGGCATTATAAAATTATTGTTGTATGTTTTTCAGCTCTATCAGGTCGGTTATGTTCTTTTCTATCCTGGCTATTTTGTCTGTCAGCTTCTGTATTGTTTTATTGTGATTCTTAGCTTCCTTGGATTAGCATTTTAAGTAAATTCACTGGCAGAGGAAATCGACTTTGTGATTGTTCTTCTAAACATTTTGTAGACCCAAGAATTCATAGTAACGGACTTCACAGCAACTCTTGTGGACATACAGAACTTGATAATGCATAGAAAACTTCCTATAAGACAGACCCAGGTCAAACAAGGGATTCAGATAATAGAATTTCTAAAAAACACAAATGAAGGGAAGGCTTTCCTAGATGTCAGAGTTACTCTGGGCTCAACCACTTTATTGGAAAAAGCTAATTTGACTTTTTTTACCTGATTTTATAAATAATCATATTGTTTTTACTTGTAGCTTGATGTAATGGGAAAAGAAAGCATAGCTCTAATTCTTATGTCAACAAAAACAGTCAAACTCTGTAAAATATTTGAAGAGATTTATTCTGAGCCAAATATGAGTGACCATAGTCCAGGACACAGCCCTCAGAAGACCCTGAGAACATGTGCCCAAGGTGGTTGGCATGCAGCTCGTTTTTGTTTGTTTGTTTTTTGTTTTATACATTATAGGGAGACATGAGACATCAATCAAATACATTTAAGATATATGTTGGTTTGGTCCAGAGAAATGGGACAATTTGAAGCAAATGGGCTTTCAGATTATAAATAGATTTAAAAATTTTCTGATGGCAATTGGTTGAAACAGTTATTACCAATAGAAAGGAATGTCTGGGTTTTAAGAGGTTGTGAAGACCAAGTTTTTGTGATGTAGATGATGCTTCCAGCTGGTAGGCTTCAGAGAGAACAGATTGTAAATATTTCTTATCAGACTTAGGATCTGTGTTGATGTTAAATGCTGGTCAGATTTTCCTGAATTCCAAAAGGGAGGAGGGCATAATGAAATATGTCCAACACTCTCCCTTCCAGTCATGGCCTGAACTAGCCTTTCAGGTTAACTTTGGAGTGCTCCAGCCCAGAAGAGGGAGTCTATTCAAATGGTTGGGGGAGGAGTGAGCTTCAAATTTTATTTTTGGTTTGTACTTACCAGCAGGGTGATGTAAGCTAAATTACTTAATTTCTCTGATTTAACTTTCCACATTGGTAAAATGGGAAAACTAGTATTCCATAAATTAATGCATGTGAAAGCACTCAGCACTAGCATATAACTAGTAATCAACAACACTAGATTGCTGGGAAATAAGCTGAAATAATTAATTCAGAGAGCTTTCCATAAGTTGTATCAGATAACCAATTACTGAGTGCTAATTAGAGGCAGCACTATAAGATGAGGAGAGCAAATTCAATCACTGGTACTTCATAAGACCTGTGACTACTACTTAAACTTCATGTACCTTAGTTTCATGGCTTGAAAACTGAAGATGAAAAGTCCTCCCTTGCAGTGAGGATTAAATCATTTGTTATATGAGAAGCATTTGTAACAGTTCTTGTCAATGGCAAACACTCAATAAATCTCAGTGAGTATTAAATTACATATAAAGGTTGTGCTAGGAGTTGTAGAGAATAATAACTCTCAAAGATGAATGTGATTCAATTCTTTTTTCAAAGACTATAATATATTGCATATGGTGGGAGACCTCATTCTATGTTAATGAATTAGCATTGCACGCAAAACCACCCTTGCCTGATTCCAAAATACCTTCCCATTCTCTTCTACTCCTACATTTTCCAATGCCTCCTACATTCCTTGAAAATAAGAACAGAATCACATACATCTTTCAGAATTATCCTCCACAACTCCTAGTAATTTGCAATAAAAAACCTTTAAAAGTTCTCTGTGAGCAGGAAAATAATACAGTCCATTTTGTGCTTAAGGAGCAAAGCAAATCTCTGTGCCAAGAGGATATGAGAGGCTGGGGGAAAGAGGAGCAGTTAGAACCCATCCTAGTTGTCTCAGTGGGCAGACATTGTTAGTTGCCTATCCACACTTTGTTTTTGCTAATAGAACTCTGAGTTTGTTCAGATAGTTGGTAGTCTGAGGTGAATAAGGAAATGTTGGCTTGTGATTGGTTTAGGGAATAGTCCTACAACCTACTTATGGCCAAGGAGGCATAGGAGAGGTTTGCAGGGTAGTACTCCTGGAAATTGTTTCCTAGCCCAGAGAAAAAGACTCATTTGAGGAAGTACCTCCTTTATGTTTTGAGGTTGTTATCCATATGTGGTTCCTGGAATATCAACCATCCTGTGATCATGAGGGGAGTCAGCAAGGATAACAAGCTGAGGTGCTGATTGATGTATCTGTGTGTGAATATTACTTATAGCCAGAATGAGACAGAGCTCGTCAACAATTCTATTTATATTATTCACTCTTACAGATTTTGTTGGGGGAACCAGCCCCCAATATTTCAATGTAAGTTCTTCTCTATTTTCCCTAAGTGTCAGCCAGTCTGATAAATAAAGGGAAAGAGTACAAAAGAGAGAAATTTTAAAGCTGGGTGTCCAGGGGTGAAGTCACATGTTGGCAGGTTCCATGGTGCCCCCTAAGCTGTAAAAGCAGCACATTTTTATTATGGATTTCAAAAGGGGAGGGGTGTACGAAAAGGGTGTGGGTCACAGAGATCACATGCTTCAAGGGCAATAAAATATCAGAAGGCAAATAGGGGCAGAGTGAGATCACAGGACCAGGACAAAATTAGAATTGCTGATGAAGTTTCATGTCCCACTGGGCATGCATTGTCATTGATAACATCTTATTAGGAGACAGGGTTTGAGAGCAGACAACCGGTCTGATTAAAATTTACTAGGCAGGAATTTCCTAATCCTAATAAGCCTGGGGACGCTGCAGGGGACAGGGCTTATTTCATCCCTTATTTACAACTGTATAAAACAGACACTCCCAGAGTGGCCATTTTAAAGACCTCCCCCTGGGAATGCATTCTCTTTCTCTGGGCTGTTCTTGCCGAGAAAAAGAATTCAGTGATATTTCTCCTATTCGTTTTTGTAAAAAGAGAAATAGGACTCTGTTCTGTCCAGCCCCATAGGCAGTCAGACCCAATGAATATCTCCCTTGTTCCCTGAAAATTGCAGCCGTCCTGTTCCTTTTGGATGCCCAGATTTCATATTGTTCAAACACACATGCTCTACAAACAATTTGTGCAGATAACACAATCATCACAGGATCCTGAGGCAACATACATCCTTAGCTTACGAAGATGATGGGATTAATAGATTAAAGTCAGGCATAGGAAATTATAAGGGTATTATTTGGTGAAGTGATAAATGTCCATGAACTCTTCACAATTTATGTTCAGAGACTGCAGTAAAGATAGGCATAAGAAATTATAAAAGTATTAATTTGGGGAACCAATAAATGTCCATGAAATCTTCACAATTTATATTCTTCTGCCATGGCTTCAGCTGGTCCCTCCATTTGGGGTCCCTGACTTCCACAACAAGATTTAGATGCTGAGAAACTTTTTTACCTAAATAAGTAAAAGGGAATGAAAGAAGTTTTGTTTCAATAGTGTCTCATGTTTTTTGAAATCCTTTTGGATTATTGCTCTAATATCACAAATGTATTTTATGATCTGTCAGTTGACATTTGATCCTCCTTTAATTCTATTGAAAGTGAAAAACATAGTTATCTAAATACAACAACAAAAAAGATTTGTAACGCAGTCAGTAGAACCATTCACTTTCTCAACTGAGAACTGGTATTTCTAACTGTCCCTTTGTTTGGTATGCAAAGGTTTTTCACACCCCAAGGCTGGGTACCATTACAAATTCTGATGAATAGAGAAATGTGTGTGTGTGTGTGTGTGTGTTTCCCCTTCTTTTGGGGGTGGAAGAGATATTCTGAAGAAAGGAATGGTGATGGGAGAGAAAAATCAGAATTAGGTCTGAAATTCAGGCATGTCTTAAGGCAGGTATGTATTAGGAAAAAAGCTACATAAAGAAATAAAACACCCTGACACTGATCTCATGCTATCAAGCCTGTTCCAGTACTCCTTGAAATGTCTCACATACTCCAGGATTATAAAGATGATGAAGCCAACAACTTCTAGAATGAAAAGTGTAAAAGATAATACTGAAAGAGTCTGTTGAGACTCAGCGTTGTGGCAAAGATGAGATTAGGAGCAGCGAGCCTCATGTTAGCCTACATTAAATTGAAAAAGAGAGTCTTGTTGGCAAGAGAAAGTAAGAAAATACAACACACTCTGAGAATTCTGTCTAGGAAAGATCATTGAGTGTGGTTTTTGGCACATGGATATGACTGGAAATAAGTAGTCCAGAAGGCATTGGAAGAAATGATATTGCAAATGTCAGGAGCTTTTTAACAACTCTCAGTCTCCCAAACTTAAGTGAGTAGGAAGCAGTCACAAAAGCCGTATGACCCCAAAGAAGACATACTTCTCGACACCTGCTTCAGATGTGGCCATTGAGGACAATGTACAGAGGAGAATCATCCAAAATGTTGTAAAAGAAAAATAAAATCTTAGGACCACAATTCATGCTCCTAAAAGGAAAAAATTAAACTGAAAGCTGACTTATGTAAGAAACTGCCTTTCCTTTCATTCCTAAGCAGATAGCTACAGATAAAGGGTTAAAAAATCTCCACAGGTAGTACTTATGTTCACATTATCTTATGCAAAGTGCTGATTTACTGAGTACAAGACAAATACATAATTGTACTATTGTTCTACCTGCTCCTGTTCTCTTGCAACATGTGAATTCAGTAATGTGAGCATACCTTCCCTCTTTCTTCTTCAGCCTGCTTTTCCCCTTTAAATATTATAGCTCTCAAAATAGTCTTTGGAAAAAGACATGGACCACACAGATTGTTCCTGTGGTTTTGTGTTCCTTTTTTCTAAGCATGTTGTTAACCTTGGCTAAATAAACCTCTCAATTGATTGAGACCTGTCTCGAATACTTTTTGGTTTACAATGTCAAGCCAGGGATATAGAGAACAATGGGCAAGGGAACTTCCTCCAGAGAGAAGAATCAGTACCTGATTGAGGAAATCCCCCAGCTTCCAGGATAGAGCTTCCTCAAAATTCCTGTCTCGAAGAATTGCAACATTGTTATGGACCAGTGACTATTTATCATTTTTCAAATGGAAATCTATATTGTAGTTACTGTGTGTTGAGGGGGACAGACAACCTATATTTTTAGGTTATAAGTTACTGGACCATAATAAGACATCCCTATACATGATGGAGGGGAACATGCATCACCAAAAGACCCTGGTCTTGGAGCTAGATGTAGTAACTGAATGGGACTTTGGCTTCTATCCCTCTAGGAGGGGCTGCATTTCTTGTGTGGAAAGAAGAGTGGGAATGGATATTTAATGAGCAGAAGGTTGGGCTGTGCTAGAGCCTGAGTAGCCATTTACTATGCCCATTTCCTCTTTTTCTCCTGAGACTACAGATAGATTATATTTCCAATGGCCTTCTGCTGGTCTTCTGCTATGGACTGAATTATATTCCCTCCAAATTCCTGTATTGAAGTTGAAACCCCCAATGTGACTGCATCTGGAGATAGGTTCTTCAAGAGACAATTAATGTTAAATGAGGATATAAGGTGGGGCCCTAATCTGATAAGGCTGTGGTCTTGCAAGGAGAGGAAGAGAGAGAGATCTTGCTCCTCTTTTTTTATTTCTCATGTGAGGACATACTGAAAAGGAGGTCATCTTCAAGCCAAGAAAAGAGCCCTCACCTGGAACCAAATTTACTGGCACTTTAACCTTGGACTTTCTAGCACCAGAACTCTGATAAATAAACTTCTGTTGTTTTAGCCACCCAGACTATAATATTTTGTTATGAAAGCCCAAGCTGACTAACAAACTGTAAGGTACAAGGATGTGCTTTGGTGAAGAATTACGCTGAGGCAGATATCCAGGACTGCATGACTCAGCAGGATTGGAGCACAGGCACATACCTCCACTTGCTGTATAACCTCTTTGTGTAAGCTCATACTTGGCTCTATGCCACTATTGTCCGTAAAACATATAATTGCCTTGCTGATGCTGTACAGGTGCTGCTGGTGCCCAGAGAGAGAGTGTGAAGCTGCTGACCCCTTTGAGGCAGAGCTATTCATCTTGCAGATGGACATGGTGGGCAGGAGACAGAAACCAGCAAGTGCACCCAGAGGGAAAGAGCTAAGCTGCTGAGCGGGACTGTGGCTAGAGACAGTGAAGCCATGGAATCTGAAGGGAGAGCTGGCTATGCAGCTGTGCATGGGAGCAGCAGGGACTGCAGAGCCAGCTGCTGAGAGGAGCCACAGAGCTGGAACAGACAGTTGAGATAAAGGTGGATAATGTGAGAGAGCTGCTGAAGAGATAGCTGCTGAATAAAAACATATTTCACCTGCCTACGGCCCCCCAAGTGTTCTTTCAGCTATTTACCACTCATCCACCCACTCCTGTCAGGCCTCATTTGGGGCTGGAACCTAACACACACCTTCCTTAGATGTGGTCGTATGAATGAGTTCTAGTTAATGGCCTATGAACAGAAGTCCTGTGCATCATTTTCAACATTGACCAAAGAATCAAAAATAAATCAAAATTAAAATTTTGTCTTATTTTCCATGCTCTTTTTCTTCTAATGGTTCCATGAAGACATACCCAATTACCTTAAAGGCCAAGTGTTAAAGATGGCAAAGTCATAATACAAAAGGTACTTGAGTCTCTGAGTCACTACTGGCAGAGAGCAGTCCATGGATTAGGACCATTATTTTGGACTGTACATGTGCAAGCAATAACTTTCGTTGGGTCAAGCCACTAAGATTTTCAGTGGTCATTTATTACAGCAGTTGGCATAATCCTGATAAAATAGGAATGTCACCAGATAACACAGGGGGAAAAGGGACAAATTTTTTTTGGGGGGGAGAAATATATTGGTTCAATATTTTTAATGTCAGCTGGGAATTCAGATCAGGATCTCCAGCGAGAACAAAATAAGAAGGACACAAACTTAAAGAATGTCTACTTTTAAGGAGTTAGAAAAGTAGGGAGACCCAACCAGAGAGATTGAGGAGAAACAGAGAGATGAGAAAAAAGCCTAACCAATTAAAGCACTTTAGGAGACAAGGAGGGAAAGAGATTCAGGTGAGAGGTGAATAATATGTCAGTTCCCAGGAGGATGAGGATGAATTTGCAGAGAAATGAATCTGTGGGTGAAGCCCTTGCTCTGAGAAGCTTGGCAATGGAAGAAATGATACACAGGGAGCAGCACCTTGAGGAAAAACGACTGCCAAGGATTTGTTTGTTTTTTCTTGTTTGTTACAGCAGAGAATACTTGGGCATGTTTATTTATCAGGAAGAAGGGATTATTGGTGGGGACAGGGGATTGAAATTTTGAGGGAGAAAAGGATTCACAGAGAAAAGCAGATTCTTGAGGAGACAGAATTGCCTGCACAATTTCTAGTGAATACTTCCTTACTGAATTTGGAGCCTCCCCACTTTCACATTTGCAGAAAGGTAAATTTCATCCTACTTATCATCCTTTAATGTTTTTCTAACTCATTCAAATTCGAACAGATGAATCTTTCCTCGCTTCTTTTTCTAAGCAAATAACGGGTTGCTATGAGCCAAAAAATATTTTGTAGGTATATTTCTTACTAACTACCATTATTTCTTGTTTTATCTTATTTGAGGCTTATAAATTACTTTGACTAAGTCTGGATTTAGAAGACTGTGTATTTAAATCTGGAGCTTCACTTTATATGTTTCAAAATATGAGTAGTGTAACTTGTTCCTCTACGTCCAGATTTTTAGAACTTTATCTGCTTTTTTTTTTTGAGACGGAGTCTCACTCTGTCGCCCAAGCTGGAGTGCAGTGGCCAGATCTCAGCTCACTGCAAGCTCCGCCTCCCGGGTTCACGCCATTCTCCTGCCTCAGCCTCCCGAGTAGCTGGGACTACAGGCGCCCCCCGACCTTGCCCGGCTAGTTTTTTGTATTTTTTAGTAGAGACGGGGTTTCACCGTGTTAGCCAGGATGGTCTCGATCTCCTGACCTTGTGATCCGCCCGCCTCGGCCTCCCAAAGTGCTGGGATTACAGGCTTGAGCCACCGCGCCCGGCCTTTATCTGCTTTTTTATTGTTCAAAGGTCAGAGAAAGAATGACTGTAAGATCTACTGTCTATTGGAAAGAGAAGGAGAGCAGGAGAGAGTGATGGCAGAAAGAGCAGCGAGAGAGAGAGAGAGAAAGAGAGAGAGAGAGAACTTCTGAAGATTTCAACTCTATTATTTCAAGTGCAACACCCACTGTTGAAGAGAAAATTAGCATGCAGTGGCTTGGGGTCAATCAGGCCTATCCTGAATTATCTATTTCTGTAAAAATGGGGGGAAAATGAGATGTAGGTCTCTGTGAGGATTAGGAGTGAAAAATCATGTGAGATAACATAAACATGGTGTGTGAAACTTCTTAATAGCAGAGCACATTGTAGGGGGATCAATAGGCATTAAGTTGTAGATATTAATAGACTTTCTCATAATTTTAAATTCTAGTTTTCTAAGTCCATGATTAAAAAATATTTTCCAGTGTTTTGCATATCAACTATTGCTTTTTAATCCTAATGTCCTTTGAAAAATGGTTGGTCATTTAAGTAAATGTACTAGTATCTCTAACTTCTGGTCTGAAGATATGCTTAAAATAAATCCCACGTTATAAGAATAGTCTTAATACTTCAGTGAATCAGCACCTTTAGAAGTCATGATAGGGGAACAATGAACTATCAATAATTTCACATATAATTGTCTTTTTTTTTTTTTTTTTAAAAAAAACAGTAATAGCCTAACTTTGATAGCTATCTGATAGCTATTTATTATGATAACCAAATTTAACCAATTTAGTTTCACAATGCTAGATTTCAATCTTACAAAATGATAGAATGTCTGTTCATGGGATCAATAGGTTTTCACATGGTTGAGTCTTAATGTAAAGATTAGATACAAATTTTCAAAATGCCTTTTAATCTTTGCAGTTAGATACATATCTACCTCCATCTCCATCTTTATCTCTATCTTTACATGTAGATCTTCCTATTATAGATCTCACATGTATCTGTGGCATTAATATAAGAGATATGACCTAGCAACTTTCAGAAAAGGGAAATGTTAGCAGAGAATTGTATTTAAAACAAAAATGAGCTAACATTAACCTTTTCAGAATGATATGTATTTTTTGGTGAGAAATAAAACAAAACAAGAGAAATGACCACATCACTAAAATTTAATTTCATCAAAGACATACAGGCAAAGACCAAGGTCATGATCAATTCAGTTGTTTTCATTGCATTAGGAATATGCCCACTTGAAAAGGAGATTTAAATGGACTACTTTAGTTTAAAACAAAAGAAATATCTGGCACAAATCTATTTTTCAACATTTCCATGTGAAAATTTTCTGCTAAGTTGAACTCTAATAAATATTCAAAGGATTTAGGATTCATTTACCATTAGGAAGGTCACTAATTTTTTTAATTTTTTAAATATCTTGAAGCATTTCTGTTTCAGTTTTGAAAGCAACAGCTGTGTATTTTCTCCCTAGATACTCACTTTAATGATTCCCTGAACACCCACCCTAATGAATGTACTAAGTCTCTCTAGGTTTCTTGTTTCTTCACTTTGGCCTCCTTCTGATGTTTAATGACTCATAACACATAGTTTGGTGATATGCCTAAATAAGCGTATTATCAAGGGGTGATATTTGGATGACTTTTGAAAGGACACTGAAACCAAGATGCATTTATAGTGAAGGCACCCTTGCGAAGCCCAGGCATTTAAATTTCTGTGAACATTGTTAAGTCTCCTTTGTTCATTTCAGGTTGTATTTGTAGAACCAGTTGAAGTCATTCAACCCAATACTTTGATGGAACTAGACTTCCTGGGAAAGAGTTTAGGACAGATGATCACAATTCCTTTGAAGTCCTACAGATAAGCTGTGCAAGGTTTCCTAGATTTTCCTTACATCCTGCATTTGGTTCTGAATCTTGACACCATGATCAGAGTAACAGAGAAATGACAACTTGGGTGAAGTTACTTGAAAAATCTAAAATGAGTGATGGAATAATATTTATAATAAACAAGGAATACTTCCAAATTACTGAGAAGGAGAGAAAAAAAAAAGAATGTTAATGGGCACTTAAGAGAAGATGAAACCCAAAAGAGAAATTCTCACACAGATCCACAAAGGAACATGTTTACAGATGTTCACCATAGGAGCATTTATGATAACAGGGAGCTGAAGGTAATCTAGTATCCATTCAGGGGATGGAGTGGGTAGATGAGTAATCAAAAGCTGGGAGCTTCCCACTAGGAACTACTATGCTACAGTTTGAAGCTAGGTTTTCATATAGCAACATGAATTGATGGTAATAACAGAATTATTTGAAAAATTATGTAAGAATCAGGATACAACCTGTACCTTAAGAGTATTTATGAAAACTTAAAATATATATTCATGGAGCAGCACTGCATGTTTTGCAAGAGGTGGAATGGGAAGAATGTAAATAGTTAATAATTAGATAGAGCATCTCTGAAGCTTTCCTAAAATAAGGTACACAGGACTGTGTTGGTTATATTCTAGCTCTTTGGTGGAGAAGTTAAATTTGATGCCATATTGGAATACAGCTCCTCACCAGCTAAGCTGGCAATGAAAATAATTGTGTTTCCCCCAATTGTCTGAAATTGAAATGCTATGGCATGAAATCTACCTTTGTAACAAGCAGCATAGAAACCCAAAGGCATGCCTGGTAAAAATATGGGTGGTGTCAGTGGTGGCCACAATGGCATTGTAAGTAGAGAACCCTAACTCTGTGGTTACACTAGTCAGTCATATAGAGTGATAGCTGATAACTCCATAGCCATTTCATTAAGCCCTGGACAAATTGGAGAAGTAGAACAAATAGCTTTTAAGAAATTCTTCCGAGTTATCACTTTGTATTTTATCCTCCAAAACTTCCTAGCGTGGAATCCCCTTGGGGATTTAGAGGCATTGAATGGTACTGTAGGCTAGGTCCTAATTCAGGGGACCCAGTTTTTTAAGGTTTTTACTGTCACAAATCTATCAGTAGACCAGTTATAGGGTGAGACCATCCTCTTCATACACCACTTGGGCAAACATTTCAAAAAGCTGGTACTGCCTCTCATAACTTCTTTGGCTAAAAATTAAAAATATCACGACCTGTATCTTATATCATAATCCTATTACCAATACTGCCAATGCCATTCTCTTCCTTCCTTTCTTACTGGACAAGTCCATTAACTTTAAGGAGACAGGGAAGGAGGCAAGTTTTCCCATCATCACATGTCAGGTCGGTGATTGGCTAGTACCCAGGTTGCGGCAGAGTTTTATTAGGTTATCCCATTTTGTATAGGGTTCTTTATAAAGCACAAAAATGGAGATACATCTAACTTTTTCTCAGTGTTATCAGAATTTCAAAGCAGACATTATCATGTTAGACTGCTTTTAGATGTCTCTGATAGATAGCCAATCTTATCAATTTCTTGGGGGCATGAGTATGAAAATAGACTTCTTGTGAGCCTACAATCTGGTCTTGTAGATGTTCCTCAATCAGTTCTAATGTTCTATGGTGTCATTAGGCATGTGAAAATATTAGTAAACTAGAAAACGCAGCACGAGAGATTATTCAAAAGTACACAGAGAAGAAAAGAATAAAAAAAAAAAGAAAAGAACCAAGCATTGGAAAATTCAATTGTCCTAATGTATATAATGACATTGAAGAAGTATCTTTATAATACTGAAAGAAAACATCTGTCAACTTAGAATTCTATAACCAAGAAAATATCTGCAAAACAAAACCAAATGAAGTTTAAAATCCCCTCCTTTAGCCTTTCTCTTTCTCGTAACTCCCTGTTTCATAGACCCTCTGTCAATTAGCATATGCAAATAGGTACTCGGGTGTATCAACTTTGATATTCACTTAACAACAACATCCAACCTGAAAGTGCTGCCATATGAATTATCCCCCAGAACTTAATTGAGTGGTTACTTAATTTTTATTTTGCATAATGAAAAGAGCCTACTGTTGCAGTGCTTCTCCAAACAAAAGGAGAGTATGCTCCAAAGGCAAATTCCAGTCTCTATTTAAGAAGATAGTGAGGCTTAGGCAGGTGATCACTTGAGCCCAGCAGTTTAAGAGCAGCCTGGGCAACAAGGTGAAACCCTATCTCTACAAAAAAATACAAAAATTAGCTGTGCATGGTGGTGTGCACTTGTAATTCCAGCTACCTTCGAGGCTGACATGAGAGAACTGCTTGAACCTAGGACGCAGAGGTTGCAGTGAGCCAAGATTATGTCACAATACTCCAGCCTGGGTGACAGAATGAGACCCTATCTCAAAAAAGTGTATATATGTGTGTGTGTGTGTGTGTGTGTGTGTGTGTATGTGCTAGCAAGTATATTCCTATTTTTTGGTTAGAAAGGATCAAAAACTTTAAAAAATTGTTCAGAATAGGCAAATACATAGAAACAAACTATACAAGTGATTACTTAGGGCTGGAAGATGGAGGGATAGAACGGTGAGAGTGAGACGGAGAAAATGAGAAATAACTAGTAATGATTATGAAGTTTCTTTATTGGATGACAAAAATGTTTCTAAACTTGATTGTGGTGATGGTTGTACAGTTCTGTGAATGTACTACAAGCTACTGGATTGCAATTTTAAATGGGTAAATTGTACAATATATGAACTATGTCCCAATAAAGTTGAAAAAATTTATATGGTTTTGGGAAAACATTTATAGTAAAAAAGGTGAACAACAACAACAAAAATTATATTCATTCTCCACTGGGCCCTTGGTTTGTTTGTCAATTTACAAAAGAAAGAGATTTATTGGACTTACAGTTCCATCTGGTTGGGAGGCTCATAATCATGGTGGAAGGTGAAAGGAATGTCTCACATGGCGGCAGAAAAAAGAAGAGAACTTTTGCAGGGAAACTCCTCTTTTGAAACCATCATATCTCGTACATCTCATCAGTCTTATTCACTATCACGAGAACAGCATGGGAAAGACTTGCCCCCATGATTCAATTACCTCCCACTGGGTCCCTCCCACAACACATGGGAATTCAAAATGAGATTTGGGTAGGGACATATCCAAACCTTATCATTCTGCCCCTGGCCTATCCTAAATCTCATGTACTCATATTTCAGAACCAATTATGCCTTCCCAACAGTCCCCCAAAGTCTCAACTCATTTTAGCATTAACTCAAAACTCCAGAGTTCCAAAGTCTCATCCAAGACAAGGCAAGCCTCTTCTATCTATGAGCCTATAAAATAAAAACCAGGTTAGTTACTTCCTAAATAAAATGGGGGTACAGACATTGGGTAAATAAAGCTGTTCCAAATGGGAAAAATTGGTCAAAACAAAGGGGATACAGGCCTCATGCAAGTCCAAAATCTAGCAGGGCAGTCAAATCTTAAAGCTCCAAAATGATCTCCTTTGACTCCATGTCTCACATCCAGGTCATGCTGATGCCAGAGGTAGTTTCCCATGGTCTTGGACAGCTCAGACCCTGTGGCTTTGCAAGGTACAGCCTCCCTCCCTGTTGCTTTCATGGATTGGCTTTGCTTGTCTGTGGCTTTTCCAGGTGCATGGTGTAAGCTGTCAGTGGATGTACCATTCTGGGGTCTGAAGGACAGTGGTCCTCTTCTCACAGCTCCACTAAGCAGTGCCCCAGTAGGGACTTTGTATGGGGACTCCAACCCCACATTTCCCTTCTGCATTGTCCTAGCAGAGGCTCTCCACACAAGTCTTGCCTCTGCAGCAAACATCTCCCTATACATTTTAGGTGTTTCCATACGTTTTCTAAAATCTAGGCAGAGGTTCCCAAACCCCAGTTCTTGACTTTTGTGTACAGGCAGGATCAACACCAAATGCAAGCTGCCCAGGCTTGAGTCTTGCACCCTCTGAAGCCATGTCCTGAGCTCTACGTTGACCCTTTTCAGCCACAACTGGAGTGGCAGGGACACAGGTCACCAAGTCCCTAGGCTGCACACAGCATGGGGACCCTGGGCCCAGCCCATGAAACCACTTTTTTGTCTTAGGTGTCCACTGCTGTGAAGACCTCTGACATGCCCTGAAGACATTTTCCCCATTGTCTTAGGGATTAGCATCATTTGGCTCCTCATTACTTATGCAAATTTATGCAGCCAACTTGAATTTCTCCTCAGAAAATGAGTTTTTCTTTTCTATCACATAGGCTGTAAGTTTTCTAAACTTTTATGCTTTGATTCCCTTATAAAACTGAGTGCCTTTAACAGCACCCAAGTCACCTCTTAAATGCTTTGCTGCTCAGAAATTTCTTCTGCCAGATACCCTAAATCATCTCTCTCAAGTTCAAAGTTCCACAAATCTCTAGGGCAGGGGCAAAATGCTGCCAGTCTCTTTGCTAAAACATAACAAGAGTCATCTTTACTCCAGTTCCCAAGAAGTTCTTCGTCTTCATCTCAGACCACCTCAGCCTGGATTTCATTGCCCATTTTGGGTAAAGCTACTCAACAACTCTCTAGGAAGTTCCAAACTTTCCAACATTTTTCTTTCTTCTTCTGAGCCCTCCAAACTGTTCCAACCTGCCTGTTACCCAGTTCCAAAGTCACTTCCACATTTTTGAGTATCTTTTCAACAACACCCGCATTCTACAGGTACCAGTTTACTGTATTAGTTCATTTTCATGCTGCTGATAAAGACGTACTTGAGATTGGGCAATTTACAAAAGAAAGAGTTTTATTGGACTTACAGTTCCACTCACAATCATGGCAGAAGGTGAAAGGCAAGTCTCACGTGGCAGCGGACAAGAGAAGAGAACTTTGCAGGGGAACTTCTCTTTTTAAAACCATCAGATCTCATGAGACTTATTCACTACCATGAGAACAGCATAGGAAAGGCTTGCCCCCATGATTCAATTACCTCCCACTGGGTCCCTCCCAGAACATGTGGGAATTCAAGATAAAATTTGGGTGGGGACACAGCCAAACCACATCAGATGGCTCTCTCTATTGTTGCACTGTCTCCTTTTCCCCATTTTTCTGCCTAATTTTATGACTGGAAATCTTGTTCCTGCATTTAACTTCCTATTACCATGTTTTTGTTTCTCTGTATTGATCCACATGTACTTACTGGCTTTGTGTGTGCTGTAAATTTAAGACTTGTTTAAATTATGAGGGAGAGAGGGGGCTTGATAGGGTGGGGAAGCAAGACTACCTGGGGATTTCTTCCTTCCCCTTGGAGACATTTAAACCACATTCCAACAATCATTTGTCTGGTTTCCTTGATCCTTCCGTTACTTCTAATGAATGCATTTATTTTGCAGTACCAAGGATTAGCAATCATTCTGCAAAGGACTCAAGGTAACATTTGAATTACGTTTGATCTAAATGCATAAATTTATCTTCATTCTCTTTCTCTCCCCAGTTTTGTTTACTTTTACTGTTTATTCTTTCAATAATGTCATGTTTTTGAGGCAAGGGATTTTCAAGCTCATTGAAATTTGATTTGGCATTTTTCTGCTTTGATAAGGACCATTAGCTTCTGAAAATGGGACTCTGTGCTTTCATTTCACTTACAATGCCTAGTCTTATTTTTCTCTTCTTTCTTTCCTCCTCAGGCCTCAGATTGGCAGCATAATGGAATGTGTAATGTTCTTTTTATGTTGCAATTGTCCAAAGGCAACTTGTAGTCATTCAAATTGACCAATACATCCTGTGAAGGCAGGAATCCTCAAGGTCCAAATTTTCACTCTGAATTTCATAGTAGACAATTTTGAATGAAGCATTAGTTGCCAGCTGGGAAATAAAATCTATGTTTATGAACATTGGTCATAATTAACTAGTATTTAATTGAATACAATATTAAAGTTTAGGTGATGGGGAGAAAGAACAATGCATGTATTTATTTTGCATTGTATTATATTTATGTATCGGTTTGCCTTATTTGTCTGTGAGTTTTCTGATATGCTCAAAGTCTTCTTCCATAGTGTGTGGCAAATAGTAAGTGCTAAATAAATATTTGTTGAATGAAAATGAACAGGCAAGACTATAGAAACTTCAGGCATAGAGGTTTTCAGTGAACTTGTGGGTAGTAACTATTGCCTTCTTTTGCTTGTTTTTGAAAAGCCACGTTAAAGAAAGGTGATGTGCCTGGCTTTTTCTAGTTCTGATATTGAGTTTTATGTAAATTCTTAGTTTTTTCTTCAGTGATGGAATTCTTTACCTTGCTGTTGTTTTAATGTAATACCCCATCAAGTTTTAACAATTCCAGAAATAGAATGTTGTTCAATTCCAGTAACAGTATGTATCCGCTTGGCCATACTATTTACAGGTCTTTACTTTGCTGCAGTAATTTAGGTGAATAGTCTGAAAACTGATGAAAAGTGATTCATATGAGGCCTTTTCTAAGTAATTTTTTTACTGTATCTGCCAGATGAAGACATTTCCATTTTAAGCAAGCTTCAGTCACTCAATGTATGCTGTAGTTTAAATGGCAAAAACAAACAAAAAATCGTATTTTCTCTCATTTCTATATTTTTTAGAATGATTTTCATATCTTAACACATAGGTATCTAATGTCAGTGTAAATCATGCATTCATTTGTTGATCTCTTCATTCAGAACTGGGAATATAAGAGATGAATAAGACAGAGTCCCTTGCTCTTGAAATGTTTCATAATTAGTTCCTGTATTTAAAAGTTAATTTAACTGTTAACCATTTTGTTTTATAAAAGGAGTCTTTTACTGTGGAATTAAAGGACTCAAGCCCACTGGTTTGCCACTGGGCAAACAACACTCACTACTTATGTAGGATGATTGATTTGGGTAAATCCAGACTGGAATTATCCCAGTGAGGTACACATTTGAATTCCACTACAAAGCAGAAGGAACCTACAATTTATGTGACTTTCAGTTTCATCAGACAGGACATCCCAATTGTCTGCTCCACTGACAATTACTAAAATGCTGGATTAAATAATTTAAAGTAATCTTTTCAAGTACATCAACCAGCTGGTTAGCTGGTTAGGAGTGTAGAGAAGTAAGCATTGAAACCCCATTAACTTAAAATTTGTTTTACTTTTCCTGAAGGGCTCAACGTTTGCTTAAAGTGAGAATTGAGTACAATGTTTAAGAAGAAGTTTCTATTTGCAAAACCCCTACCCAGAAGAAATCAAAACTGAACGCTGATATATATATATATATATATATTATAGTATATATATATATATATCTTTGTTGTTTTTACCACAATAGTTTTAAGCAGTTGATGCTGATAACACTTAGAACAACCCACCAGCCAAAGCTAACAAATGCTTGGGAATATTAGCAACCCCAATAATCCAAAGTAAAAACTCATTCCTGAATGCACACAGGAAATCAACTGGCTATAATTTATGGACTCATCCTGCCTAATCTAGGACACAACTTCACCCACAATTGGCATAAGTACAATTGACCTTCTAGAATATAAAAACTTCAGACTTTCATCTTTTATGGAGCCATTCACTGAAGGTTTTCTCTTGTCATTGTCTACTTGTGTGGTATAATAAACTCAGAACTCATTTTGTGGGTAGCTGTGTTGGTCTTTTTCTTTCTTTTATCACAGAGACCTCATACATAAAGCCAGAATGTTGAAAAGCAGCCCATAAGTGCAAAGATGAAGTAGAAATAAATTTGCGTGTTCAACCCTCTCCATGTTAAGTTGGGAAAGACTTGCATGTCTCAAACATGGGTGCTGGATGGAAGTAAAACAATATTCCATGAGATTTTGTAAACACACATTGGCTTTTCCATGGATTTACAATCCAAATTTATACTATCTGGGTAGTACAAAATCTTCAAGATAGATATTAAAATGGTCCTAGGTTGCCATGGCTCTAGGTACATAGGAGAAGAAAACACAAATCCTCTCTGAAATACTGGCCCTAAAACAATTCTATAGATAAAGAAATTATCTATAGTACTGGCTGCAAAAAAATCCTATAGATAAAGTTACAAGAAGCATGAACCCATGTCATGCTTAAAGAAATAAAGAAAACCAAACACAGAATTCCCCCCAAAGTATGGCAACATTAGTGACATCCAGGAAAAAAATTAGGTAGTAAAACAGATTCACAAAAAACCTTCAAAAAGTACACTTAAACCTAGAATAAAAGTATGATTAATATATTCAGAGAAATGAAAAAAAGGATTGAAAACATAGTTGACCCTTGAACAATGTGGGAGTTTGGAGTACCAACTCTCACACAGCCAAAAATCTGCGTATAACTTTTGACTCTCCAGTATGTAGCTACTAATAGCCTCCTGTTGACTGGAAGTCTTACCAATAAACAGTTGGTTAACACATATTTTGTATGTTATATGTATTATATACTGTATTCTTACAGTAAAGTATGCTAGAGAAAGGGAAATGCTATTAAGAAAACCATAAGGAGGAGAAAATATATTTACTATTCATTAAGTGGAAGTGAATCATAAAGGTCTTCATCCTTATCTTCACGTTGAGAAAGTTGAAAAGGAGGAACAAGATGAGGGGTTTGTCTTGCTGTCTCAGGGGTTGCAGAAACAGAAGAAAATCTGCGTATAAGTAGACCCATGTAGTTCAAATCTGTATTGTTCAAGGGTCCACTATATGAACAAGGAGCAAGAGATGACCCAAATGACAAGCGAATGTGAAAAAGAAACAAATAGAAATTCTAGAAAGAACAACAATATAATCAAAATGAAGAACTCAATGGATAAACTTAATAGCAAATTAGACCCAGCAAATATACTATTCAGAGAACAGTAGAAGGGAAAAGGTAGAGTGAAAACATGAAATAGAGATTAAAAGACATAGCAGAGAGAGAAGATCTAACTTTAGGTGGCCTCAGGGGTTGGTACGGACTCTTTCGCAGTCCTTATCTCTTACTGGACCTGATTCACTCAACCTTTCTCCTTACTAGTTGCTCTCTGGATGCATTTGGCCAGTTTAGGTTCTCACACTTCCCCAACATGCCTTGGGGTATAGTATCTCTCCATTGGCCAGAAAAACTTTTTTTTTTTCTTTACCACATATCAATCTCATAAATATTTTTCTTTATGTTTCACTTCCACCCATTTGAGCAAAAATCAGGGAGTCAGGCACATAAAGTTTCATTTGCTTTGTTAATTGGAACAACTATTGACTAATCTACTTTTTCCTGTGTACCATTAAGTGAGTGAATGCCGATTATGTTTATCTAGAAGAGCAAGCAAGGACATCCCAAATTAAATGTGCACTCATAGCATCCTGCTCTCCTGGTTTCATTTCCATCCCAATCTTTGATACTATAGTGACTGTGCTGCTATTAGGATCCACAGAATCCTTTGTGATTAGACAGCCCTCACACTACAGGCATGCTTTCATTTCTTTTATTTTTAAAAGTGTTTCTCTGTTAACAAATATAATGCAAAATCACTATGGAAAACTAAGAAAGTACTAATATGCACAAAGGAGGCAATAAAAATGAATGGTAGTCCTGCCTCCCAGACATAACAATTACTACTATTTTGTTGTATATTTTTTCAAAATTTTCTCTAAGCATACAGGTGCATGTAATATACTCCTTTCTTTCTATTTTTTTTTTTTTAACAAAAATGTCCTATGTTTCAGTAACCTATTTTTTCCATTGTATACCTTATTGTTATCTTTTATATCAACTGTCTACTATAAATCACTTTTAGTAGCTACATTCTATTACATCCACTGTTCCATACATGCCAATGGCCCTTTTCTGCAAGAAACTCCTACTCCCTGCTTTCTCTGTTGACAGGTGTGTGCTTAGCCCTTCAGGACAGGCAGGAAAAGTAAAGCCTTGGGAACAAATTTCAATGAGTGACTAAATAGGATTTGACAGATAAGTACTCCAGCTTCCCTGACCCTCTGGTGCAACAACCCTGAGGTAGGTTCTAAACATTTTCTCAGAGGTCTCTCACAGCAGTAACCTGTTCATGAATGCTTCTTGTATTGGCTTCTACCTTTCTTGATCTCACCTCCTAATGGTTCGTGAGATCACCCTCATATAAACTACTTTCTCTTCTAGGGAAATCCAAACTAAGATGGTATTTAAGCAGGCCCTTGCAATTATAGCTTATTTTCCTTAACATTCATATATTTTTAAATTAATTAATTAATTAATTTTTTGAGACAGAATCTTGCTTTGTTGCCCAGGCTAGAGTGCAGTGGTGTGATCTCAGCTCACTGCAACCTCCGCCTCCCAGAATCAGGTGATCCTCTTGCCTCAGCCCCCCAGGACTACAGTTTGCACCACCACACCCAGCTAATTTTTACATTTTTGGAAGAAATGGGGTTTCACTATGTTGTCCAGGCTGGTCTTGAACTCCCAGGCTCAAGGGATCCACCCACCCTGGCCTCCCAAAGTGCTGGGATTACAGGTGTGAGCCACCATGCCCAGCCTAACATTGGTATTTTTTATTTGATTGCTCTGACATCTAGGCAGCCCTATCAGTTTTCATTTAGGTGTCACTAGAGTAGTTCTAAAATCACTGTACAAAGTAAAACTCCACATAGTCAAAATTATCCTTAAGAATTACTTCAGGATTTCAGTTCTATGTTTTTCAGCTTAAGAAAAATCCTCTTGGAGAGCTGGCAAGATGGCGGAATAAGAATAGCTCTGATCTGTAGCCCCCAGCGAGACCAGTGCAGAAGGCAGGTGAGTTCTGCATTCCCAACTGAGGTACCCAGTTCATCTCATTGAGACTGGTTAGACAGCGGGTGCAGCCCATGTTGGGCAAGCAGAAGCAGGGTGGGGTGTTGCCTCACCTGGGAAATGCAAGGGACTAGGGTATTCCCTCCCCTAGCCAAGTGAAGCTGTGAGGGACTGTGCCATGAGGGATTGTGCTATCTGGCCCAGGTATTACACTTTTCTCATGGTTTTTGCAACTCACAGACTAGGAGATTCCCTTGGGTGCCTCACTACCAGGGCCCTTTGTTTCAAGCACAAAACTGGGCAGCTGTTTGGGCAGACATTGAGCTAACTGCAGGAGTTTTGTTTTGTTTTTGATACCTCAGTGGCACCCGGAACCCCAGTTAGACAGCACCCCTTGGTAAGGGAGCTGAAGTTCACTCCCCTGGTAAGGGGGCTGAAGTGAGGGAGCCAAGTAGTCTTGCTCAGTGGGTCCGACTACCATGGAGCCCGGCAAGGAAAGAACAACTGGCTTGAAATTCTCGCTGCTGCCAGCACAGCAGTTTGAAGTTGACCTGGGATGCTTGAGCTTGTTAGGGGAGAGGCATCCACCATTACTGAGGCTTGAGTAGGCGGCTTTCCCCTCACGGTGTTAACTCTGACTGTGCAGATCTCACTACAGTGCAGCAAGGCACCTGGGGCCAGACTGCCTCTCTAGATTCCTCCTCTCTGGGCAGGGCATCTCTGGAAGAAAGGCAGCAGCCCCAGTCAGGGGCTTATAGATAAAACTCCCACCTCCCTGGGACAGAGCATCTGGGGGAAGGGGTGGCTGTGGGAGCAGCTTCAGTAGACTTAAACGTTCCTGCCTCCCGTGGATCTCCTGCACAGGGCTTGATCTCTGCTGAGGAACAGACTGCCTCCCCAAGTGTGTCCCTGATCCCCATGCCTCCTGATTAGGAGACACCTCCCTGCAGGGGTCAACAGACACCTCATATAGGAGAGTTCTGACTGGCATTAGGCGGGTGCCCCTCTGGGACGAAGCTTCCAGAGGAAGGAACAGGCAGCAATCTTTGCTGTTCTGCAGCCTCCGCTGGTGATACCCAGGAAAACAGGGTCTGGAGTGGACCTCCAGCAAACTCCAGTAGATCTGCAGAAGAGGGGCCTGACTGTTAGAAGTAAAACTAACAAACAGAAAGCAATAACATCAACATCAACAAAAAGGACTCCCACAGAAAAACCCCATCCAAAGGTCATCAGCATCAAAGATCAAGGGTAGATAATTCCATGAAGATGAGGAAAAACCAGTGCAAAAATGCTGAAAATTCCAAAAGCCAGAATACCTCTTCTCCTCCAAATGATTGCAGCTCCTCTCCAGTGAGGGCACAAAACTGGACAGAGAATGAGTTTGACAAATTGACAGAAGTAGGCTTCAGAAGGTAGGTAATAACAAACTCCTCTGAGCTAAAGGAGCATGTTCCAACTCAATGCAAGGAAGCTAAGAACATTGATCAAAGGTTACAGGAATTGTTAACTAGAAAAACCAGTTTAGAGAAAAATATAAATGACCTGATGGAGCTGAAAAACACAGCATGAGAACTTCATGAAGCATACGCAACTATCAATAGTCAAATCAACAAGTGCAAGAAAGGATATCAGAGATTGAAGATCAATTTAATGAAATAAAGCATGAAGACAAGATTAGAGAAAAAAAAAAGAATGAAAAGGAATGAACAAAGCCTCCAAGAAATATGGGAATATGTAAATAGACCAAACCTACCTTTGATTGGTGTACGTGAAAGTGACAGGGAGAATGGAACAAAGTTGGAAAACACACTCCAGGATATTATCAAGGAGAACTTCCCTAACCCAGCAAGACAGGCCAACATTCAAATTCAGGAAATACAGAGAACACCACTAAGATACTCCTCGAGAAGAGCAATCCCAAGACACATAATCTTCAGATTCTCTAAGGTTGAAACAAAGGTCAAAATGTTAAGGGCAGCCAGAGAAAAAGGTCAGGTTGCCTACAAAGGCATCAGACTCACAGCAGATTTCTTGACAGAAACCCCACAAGCCAGTAGAGAGTGGGGGCCGATTTGCAACATTCTTAAAGAAAAGAATTTTCAACCCAGAATTTCATATCCAGCCAAACTAAGCTTCATAAAGTGAAGGAGAAATAAAATCATTTACAGAGAAGCAAATGCTGAGATATTTTTGTCACCACCAGGCCTGCCTTACAAGAGCTCCTGAAGGAACCACTAAATATGGAAAGGAAAAACTGGTACCAGCCACTGCAAAAACATACCAAAATATGAAGACCAATGACACTGTGAGGAAACTGCATCAACTGATGTGCAAAATAACCAGCTAGCATTATGATGACAGAATCAAATTCACACATAACAATATTAACCTTAAATGTAAATGGGCTAAATGCCCCAATTAAAAGACACAGACTGGCAAATTGGTTAAAGAGTCAAGACCCATCAGTGTGCTGTATTCAGGAGACCCATATCATGTGCAAAGACACACATAGTTTCAAAATAAAGGGATGGAGGAATATTTTCCAAGCAAATGGAAAGAAAAAAAAAAAGCAGGGGTTGCAATGCTAGTCTCTGATAAAACAGACTTTAAACCAACAAAGATCAAAAAAGACAAAGAAGGGCATTACATAATGGTAAAGGGATCAATGCAACAAGAAGAGCTAACTATCCTAAATATATATGCACCCAATACAGGAGCACACATTCATAAAGCAAATTCTTAGAGACCAACAAAGAGACTTGGACTCTCACACAATAATAGTGGGAGACTTTAACACCCCACTGTCAATATTAGACAGAAAAATGAGACAGAAAAGTAACAAGGACATTCAGGACTTGAACTCAGTTCTGAACCAAGTGGACCTCATAGATGTCTATAGGACTCTCCACCCCAAATCAACCCAATATACATTCTTCTCAGTGCCACATAGCACTTACTCTAAAATCGACCATATAGTTGGAAGTAAAACACTCTTCAGCAAATGCAAAAGAATGGAAATCAAAACAAACAGTATCTCAGACCACAGTGCAGTCAAATTACAACTCAGGATTAAGAAACTCACTCAAAACTCCACAACTGCACAGAAACTGAACAACCTCCTCCTGAATGACTTCTGGGTAAATAATGAAATTGAGGCAGAAATCAAGAAGTTCTTTGAAAACAATGAGAACAAAGACACAATGTACCAGAATCTCTGGGACACAGCTAAAGCAGTGTGTAGAGGGAAATTTATAGCACTAAATGCCCACATCACAAAGTGGGAAAGACCTAAAATTGGCACTCTAACATAACAATTGAAAGAACTAGAGAAGCAAGAGCAAACATATTCAAAAGCTAGCAGAAGACAAGAAATAATTAAGATCAGAGCAGAATTGAAGGAGATAGAGAAATGAAAAATCCTTCAAAAAATCAATGAATCCAGGAGCTATTTTTTTGAAAAGATTAACAAAATAGATAAACTGCTAGCCAGACTAATAAAGAAGAAAAGAGAGAAGATTCAAATAGACACAATAAGAAATGATAAAGGGGATATCACCACCTATCCCACAGAAATACAAACTACCATCACAGAATACTATAAACACCTCTACTCAAATAAACTAGAAAATCTAGAAGAAATGGATAAATTCCTGAACACATACACCCTCCTAAGACTAAACCAGGAAGAAGTTGAATCCCTGAATAGACCAATAACAAGTTCTGAAATTGAGGCAGTAATTAATAGCCTACCAACCAAAAAAAAAAGCACAGGACCAAACGGATTCACAACCGAATTCTACCAAAGGTACAAAGAGGAGCTGGTACCATTCCTTCTGAAACTATTCCAAACAATAGAAAGAGAAGGAATCCTCCCTAACTCATTTTATGAGGCCAGAATTATCCTGACACCAAAACGTGACAGAGATACGGAAAAAAAAAAAAAAAAAAAAAAAAAAAAAAAAAATTCAGGCCAATATCCCTGATGAACATGGATGTGAAAATCCCCAATAAAATATTGCAAACTGAATCCAGCAGCACATCAAAAAGCTTATCCATCACCATCAAGCCAGCTTCACCTCTGGGATGCAAGGCTGGTTCAATATATGCCAATCAAGAAACATAATCCATCACATAAACAGAACCAATGACAAAAAACACATGATTATCTCAATAGATGCAGAAAAGGCCTTTGATAAAATTCAACACCCCTTTGTGGTAAAAACACTCAATAAACTAGGTACTGATGGAACATATCTCAAAGTAATGTGAGCTATTTATGTCAAAGCCATAGCCAATATCATACTGAATGGGCAAGAACTAGAAGCATTCCCTTAGAAAACCAGCACAAGACAAGGATGCCCTCTTTTATCACTCCTACTCAGCATAGTATTGAAAGTTCTGGCCAGGGCAATCAGGCAAGAGAAAGAAGTAAAGGATATTCAATTAGGAAAAGAGGAGTCAAATTGTCTCTGTTTGCTGATGACATGAGTGTATCTTTAGAAAACCCCATCATCTCAGCCCAAAAACTCCTTAAGCTGATCAGAAACTTCAGCAAAGTCCTAGGATACAAAATCAATGTGCAAAAATCACAAGCATTCCTATACACGAATGGACAAACAGAGAGCCAAATTATGAGTGAACTTGCATTCACAATTGCTACATAGAGAATAAAATACCTAGGACTGCAAATTACAAGGGATGTGAAGGATGTCTTCAAGAGGAACTACAAACCACTGCTTAAGGAAATAAGACAGGACACACAAACAAACGGAAAAACATTCCATGCTTATGGATGGGAAGAATCAATATTGTGAAAATGGCCATACTGCCTAAAGTAATTTATAGATTCAATGCTATTCCCATCCAGCTACCATTGACTTTCTTCACAGAACTAGAAAAAACTACTTTAAATTTCATATGGAACCCAAAAAGAGCCCATATAGGCAAGACAATCCTAAGCAAAAAGAACAAAGCTAGAGGCATTACACTACCTGACTTCAAACTATACTACAAGGCTACAGTAAACAAAACAGCATGATACTGGTACCAAAACAGATATATAGAGCAACGGAACAAAATAGAGGCTGCAGAAATAACACCACACATCTACAATAATCTGATCTTTGACAAACCTGGCAAAAACAAGCAGTGGGGAAAGGATTCCCTATTTAATAAATGGTGCTGGGAAAACTGGCTAGCCATATGCAAGAAACTGAAACTGGACCCCTTCCTTACACCTTATACAAAAATTAACTCAAGATGGATTAAAGACTTAAATGCAAAACCTAAGACCATAAAAACCCTAGAAGAAAACATAGGCAATACCATTCAGGACATAGGCATGGGCAAGACTTCATGATTAAAACAGCAAAAGCAATTGCAGCAAAAGCCAAAATTGACAAATGAGATCTAATTAAACTGAAGAGCTTCTGCATAGCAAAAGAAACTATCATCAAAGCGAACAGGCAACCTATAGAACGGGAGAAAATTTTTGCAATCTGTCTGTCTGACAAAGGTCTAATATCCAGAATCTACAAGGAACTAAACAAATTTACAAGAAAAAAAACAAAAACAAATAACCCTATCATAGTGTGGGTGAAGGATATGAACAGACATTTCTCAAAAGAAGACATCTATGTGGCCAACAAACATGAAAAAAAGCTCATCATCTCTGGTCATTAGAGAAATGCAAATCAAAACCACAATGAGATACCATCTCACACCAGTTAGAATGGTGACCATTAAAAAGTCAGGAAGCAACAGATGCTGGCAAGGATGTAGAGAAATAGGAACACTTTTACACTGTTGGTGGGAGTGTAAATTAGTTCAACCATTGTGGAAGACAGTGTGGTAATTACTCAAGGATTTAGAACCAGAAATACTATTTGACCCAGCAATCCCATTACTGGATATATACCCCAAGGATTATAAATCATTCTACTATAAAGACACATGAACACATATGTTTATTGCAGCACTATTCACAATAGCAAAGACTTGGAACCAACCCAAATGCCCATCAATTATAGACTGGATAAAGAAAATCTGGCACATATATACCATGGCATACTATGCAACCATAAAAAAGGATGAGTTTGTGTCCTTTGCAAGGACATGGATGAAGCTGGAAAGCATCATTCTCAGCAAACTAACACGGGAACAGAAAACCAAACACTGCATATTCTCACTCATAAGTGGGGGTTGAATAATGAGAACACATGGACACAGGGATGGGAACATCACATACTGGGGCCTGTGGGGGAATAGGGAGCAAGGGGAGAGAGAGCATTAAGACAAATACCTATTGCATGAGGGCTTAAAACCTAGATGACAGGTTGATGGGTGCAGCAAAATACCATGACACATGTATATCTATGTAACAAACCTGCAAGTTCTGCACATGTATCACAGAACTTAAAGTTTAATTAAAAAAAAAGGAAAAATCCTCTTTCAGATCTTAATGCTAGGTTGAATGTGGCCATGTTCTGTGCCATGATGGGGAGTGGTTAGGTGAGCAGGTGACAGGGGCAGTGCATGTGTAACTCCACCAGAAGGCCTCCTCTCTGGGCTCCATCTACCTAATTGGGCATCAACTCACCATCTCTCAGTGAGTCCAACACACCCAGGTTCCTCTTGGACCAGATTGTTGCTTCATAGGAAAGACACCAAAGACAGTAATTGTGCTTGTGTGTAGTGAAAATGGGGTAAAAACATACACACATTTAGACTTTAGCTTCATATACAAGTGAGAGGAGCTGCTTATTTCTTATTCCACAAGAGAGATGGGGGCCTGAGACAGTGAGGGCAGATCGAGGACTCCATTTCCTGTTCATGCTGGTGCACATGCTCATTGAGTGTATTGGCAAGCTAGCAGCCCATGCTATTTCAGAAGATTATTCTCTTTCTCATTTGGGTAAATTTTACCTGTTGAACTTCAGCATATGTCTAGGCTGTAATTTAACCATACTCAATTTATCTGAGTTCCATTTTCCTTGTCTGAATAACGAAAATAATAATTTGTATTCATCTCGTGGGTAAGGTTTTGGGAGACTCAGATAAGATAAAATGTGAACGTCTTTAGTGAAATACAAAGTTCTATATAAAGGTTATGGTTTCTTTTTTATAATTTTTAAAAGACTGAATAGATTGTTGTGGGGTATGGCTTAAGTTGCTGCTATCTGTGGATGATGATGAAATTCTCAGAGCACATCCACATATTACCCTGCAGCCTGGGAGGCTCTGTTGATCAAACACTGGTTCCTATTTCATGTTCACACTGTGTGTTCCAGGCTTTGGGTAGGAATGACCTCCTGTGGGAACTCTGGCCTTGGAGTTAGGAGACCATTGCTAGTAATCACCAACCAAACTGGCAAGCACCAAATTATCTCGACTTTGCTTTCATCATTTGTAGAACACGCCAGTTTGATTTTACAGGATGATCTCCAGGGTCCTTAAAACTTCAAGTTCATGAGTCAAAACAAACGTTTCCTAAAGTATGGTGTAGAGGAAAGTCAGCTTCATTAGAATTATCTGGAGAGCTTGTTAAAAATGCAGATGAGATTCCTTCCTAGATCTCATCCTGGATTTAATGATTCAGTCTCCTTGTTTGTGGTCCCAGTATCTGCATTTTAATTAAATATGGGAAAACAGCATTTTAAGTCCTATATTTTTTACTTCAGTTTTGGCTATAAAATGTAATTGAGGCTAGTCTTAATGAGCAACTTAATCGGAAAGCTTGAAAGGAATGTGAACATTCTTGACACTGGTTCTTTAGAAAGCAAAACAACAGATAGCCATTATCTTTTTAGACGGATGTGGAAAATATGAGTGATTTCTTACATTCCTATTACCATAAAAGTATACTTATTCTGGGCCAGGCGCGGTGGCTCACCCCTGTAATCCTAGCACTTTGGGAGACCAAGGCAGGCAGATCACAAGATCAGGAGATTGAGACCATCCTGGCTAACACGGTGAAACCCTGTCTCTACTAAAAATACACACACACACACACAGATTAGCCAGGCGTGGTGGCAGGTGCCTGTAGTCCCAGCTACGCGGGAGGCCTGAGGCAGGAGAATGGCATGAACCTGGGAGGCAGAGCTTGCAGTGAGCTGAGATCCACACACTGCACTCCAGCCTGGTGACAGAGTGAGGACTCTGTTTCAAAAAAAAAAAAAAAAAAAAAAAATTATATTATATAAATACTTATATATATATATTACAACATAATTATATATAAATTTATATATTATGTATATGTACACCACACACACAAATATACTTTTTCTATTTAGGCTCTATCGGTGTCATTTAAATATGGATCTTATTTTATTGCAAAACTTTTACTTAAAGGGGCTAATAGTCTTTCTTTAATAATGAAATGTTTGTTTCAATAAGTTCAAAGGCTGTTGCCTTATCACTTTGGAGCTCTAAGTTGGAAAAATACAACTTACCCAAACTGAAAATACACCCCAAAAGAATGAAAAACCTCCATTTGACAAGAAAATACACTGTCCCTGACCTTTCTATTTCATGCCTCCATCTAAGTGAATCACTGCCGTTCTTCTCATCAGTTGATCTCCAGGGATAATCTGTGTTCTCTCCTCACAAATGAACCTTATAGAAACGTTAGTTATTCTCTCATGTTTTCTCTCACTCATTGCATGGAGATGGGAAGATGAATTTTCACTTGCTCTGTTATTTGGAAAAACTCTACGTGAATCCTGTTGGCCACCAGTGTTGCACTGACTAGCACTGCTTTTTCTTTTCATCACTATGAAGTGGGTGAAATTTGATCACGTTTGTCTACAACATCAGGCAAGTGCATCACAAAGGAAGTGCAACAGAGGCCCAGACCTGTTGTTCCATCAGTCTCCAGTCATCTCCAAGTCTCTCTCTCCATCCTTGACCTTTCAGTTAGGTTTAATTTCCCTACTTTGAACTGCCTACTGTACCACATTTGTGGAGGAAAACAGTGTTTATTCACTTAAGCTATAGACTATGTACGTCATGGGAAGTAGGATTTTACCCAGTGACCTTGGGATAATTAACTCACCATCTCTGTATTGACCAAATTATGTAATCTCATTTGTGTAGCTTGTTGTAGATTGGCTTCACATAATATTTGGAAAGCCTCAATATTCTTGATAAATTAAATTTGATGATAATAAAAATTAAAAATACATATTAAATATAGTTATTGTAATTGATGCATTAATTCAACCAACATTTCTTTTATCTTGATCTAATCTAAGTTCTACAGTAAGTGTTGGTGATACAAGACTAACTTTATTCTGATTCTTAGTATGTAAGTTATATTAAGACTTTTTTTACACTTTTCTGGGAAAAAGGAGAAGTACTATAAAAAATAAGAAGCAGTAAATTCAGGCAAATTAATAGACTCAGGAAGGTACTAATACTAATGCACCAGTGAAAATTAAGAGACCCTTTAGTTTCAGGCATCCAACATAATTTGCATTCTTCTTCTCATATCCAAGGACATCTACGTGGGCAAGTGAGTACAAGGGAAACATCAATTGTGCATCATTTCTAAAGAAATTCCATTAATGGGTTTGGGGAGAAGATTAACAGAAAACAATCAGAGTATTTGCCAAATATCTGTAGAAGTAGTGTACATTTTTGGAAATGAACTGCAAATCATATATGCTTCAGGGTGCTACACTCATTTGTCTGTTTACTCCATATCTTTACCTGTTTAATAGCTCACTAACACTTAGAACACTAAAAGTGGAATTCTTGATCTCCTCCCTCTCCAAATATGCTCCTTTCATAGTCTTCTTCTCAGTGAATGACATCACCATTTACCCAGTTGTTAGGCCAGGGCCCCTTACATCTATCCCTTACACAAGATTAGCAATCTCCCAGATCTGATCACTCCTCACCATGTCCATTGCTTCTACCCATATCCAAGTCACCATCACATCTTGCTGAAATACAACCTCCTAATTACTTCTATTCCTGCTTTTCCTTCACTCTATTCTCTTTCCATACAATATTCAAAGTTCTTCTTTAAAACAGTATATAGATTATATACACTCTATTTAAAACTTTTAGTGATTTCTGGTTATAATTAAAATGCTGTACAATGGAAATTTATTCCCACGGCCATCATGGGGCAGTGCATAACCTCATTACTCCTCACCCCTCACACTCCACTCCTTATGATTCTCCCTGTCACCCAGTCTGCACCAGCTACATTGGCCTCCAAGCTTATTCTTGATCAAAGGCTGCTGCATTTGCTTTTCCCCTAGCCTGGAATGCCCTCCTCCCAGATCTTTACTGGCTGACTCTTCTTGTCATTTAGACTGACTTTCTCCTCAGTTGCCCTCTCTGTAATAGCGATCAGCCAGTCACTTCCCTTCCCATCACCCCTCTCAATTTTCCCTTTAGTGTTTGTCCCTCTTTGAAATTATTCTTTTCATTCATTTGCTTGTTTATTTTCTGTCTTCTGCAAATAGAATGTGGGCTTCATCAGAGTTGTGATTTTCTCTGTGTTGTTCTCTACCGCATCCTAAAAAGGGCGTGAAGTGGGTTCTCAATACATATTTACTGACTGAATCTCAGCATATTAATAAGACAAAAAATGTATTGGTTTTGGGGTAATGCATAAAATCATGTATAAAAAAATCACGCATAAAAAAAGGGCTTCCCTATTATTGAATTGTAATAGTAAACCAAATTATGTAGTTTAATTTTACTTTTACATAGCCTTAGCATACATGAGAAATACTTTTAAAAGTATGATGAGAGAAAATGTATAAAGAAAAAAATTTTAAATGCATATTTTCCCTTTCTACATTTTTAAAAATTAAATTTAAACTTAATCATTCTCTGGATCACTCATCTATAAAATAGTTGATTAACGTAGAAAAATACCCCATGGATTTTTTTCTGGCAAAGCAGTAATTTACTGATCCATTATTATATACCTTTCTGTTTCTTCAGAGGGCTATAAATCATCAAATCAAAACTCCTAAAGAAATCTAATAATATTGGAAGCATTGATTGAATATTAAGAATATTCTGGGTCAGGCGCGGTGGCTGAAGCCTGTAATCCCAGCACTTTGGGAGGCCGAGACGGGCGGATCACGAAGTCAGGAGATCGAGACCATCCTGGCTAACATGGCGAAACCCCGTCTCTACTAAAAAAAAATACAAAAAAACTAGCCGGGCGAGGTGGCGGGCGCCTGTAGTCCCAGCTACTCGGGAGGCTGAGGCAGGAGAATGGTGTAAACCCGGGAGGCGGAGCTTGCAGTGAGCTGAGGTCTGGCTACTGCACTCCAGTCCGGGCGACAGAGCAAGACTCCGCCTCAAAAAAAAAAAAAAAAAAAAAAAAAAAAAAAACCCCCAAAAAAAAAAAAAAAAAAAAAAAAAAAAAACAACCACCAAAGAATATTCTGGTTTATTGAAGGAGGTGGAAGGAAGCACAAATATCAAATAAACCTTTGATATTCAATTGTGCTGTAGATTATGTAGACCAGTGTTATGTTTACCAAATAGACCATCTCAACATCAAAGAAGGTATATAATTCAGTGGTTAGACATCTATCAACAATTTTAAGAACTGGCAAGTCTTTAATTTTAGCAAGTGATATTTTGCTCCACATGTCATGATTTTATAAATGTGTAATACTATTAAATGACCTCATATTTGGGATTCAGGTGATATACCAAAGAAAATCAGGACTCCAATTATTCCTGTCTTTGTGATGTTGAGTTCTTTTATGGCAGTGGTTTTTTCCATAAGGAAGTTGAGAGGCACTGGGGAGAAAAACAAACAAACAACCCAAATTAGCTGTCATCTTTCTTTGAGGACAAAATATGAATGATGACCATAATTTAAGGTAAACAGTACATACGTGTGTTAGTCTGTTTTAACACTGCTATAAAGAAATACCAGAGGCTGGATAATTTATAAAGGAAAGAGGTTTAATTGATTCACAGTTCTGCATGGCTGAGGAGGCCTAAGAAAACTTACAATCACGGTGGAAGGTGAAGGAGAAGCAAGTACCTTTGTCACAAGGTCGCAGGAAAGACAGAGAGTGCAGGGGAAACTGTGAGGGAGAATCATCAGGTCCCATGATAACTCCCTCACTATCACAAGAACAGCATGGGGGAACCACCTCCATGATCCAATTACCTCCCACCAGGTCTCTGCCTTGCCACATGGGTATTACGATTAGAAACGAGATTTGGGTGTAGAGACAGAGCCAAACCATATCAAGCACCATGCGTACATAAGAGATGGGGACCTGTATGTCTTGATCTCTTGCATGGACAAAGCCTTGGTTACTTCCTTCTTGGCCTGCAGCGGCTCCTTAGGGCACTCCTGTACTTCCTTGGTCTTAACCCTGGGGCCCTATCTGGTCAGCCAACGGCTTCTTGCAGGCCTTCTCTGCCTTCAGCTTGTGGATGTGTTCCAGGAGAATCTGCTTGATTCTCATTCACCTAAAAGGGCACCAAGTCATGAGGCTGGGTATGGTGGCTTAAGCCTGGATGCGTGACACCCAGCACTTTGGGTGACTGAGGTGGGAGGATCACTTGAGTCCAGGAGTTCAACACCAGCCTTGGCAACATAGGGAGAACTCATCTCTATACAAAATAAAAAAAAAAAGTTAGTTGAGCATGGTGGCTTGTACCTGTCGTCCCAGCTACTCAAGAAGCTGAGGTGGAAGAATAGCTTAAAGCCTGGGAATTTGAGGCTGCAGTGACCTGTGATCATGTCACTGAACTCCAGCCTAGGTGACAGAGTGAGGCCTTGTTTCAAAAATAAATAAATAAATAAATAAATAACAGAACAAAATTAAGAAAAATTCACATGGAAAGAGAGACTTAGGGGTGATTTCAGAGTAATTGAGATGTCAGATATGGGTTGCTAGGGTTTCAGATTCACTCATAACAATTTTCCAAGTTGCTCCATTGAAATTCTACTCACCTCCTTCGATGGAAGCCCATCGCATATCCATCCTCTTTTGCTCCTTGTAAAGGCCAATTCTGAGGCCTTCATTTTGAAGTGCATACAAGGCTCTAAGCTGCTAAGTAATCAATGAAAGAGAAAGCTCTTCAAATGAGTAGACATGCAAAACTTTTTCATTTCGATGTACTACTTCTTCTGACTGCCATCATTGCAACACTCTCTGAAGGGGTCAGAGCAAAGCAAAAGCACAAACACCTGGAACGAGCACAAAAGCACATCTTTTTTTGCAGCAAACAGACCACTTGACTTAACCAATAAGTGCACACAAAGAGACAAAATACAGAATTAAAATCATAGTATCAAGAACATCAAAGGGACCTAGACAGCATCTTGCTAATGCCCATTATTTTATGCCAAAATGAACTGAGACCTAGAGAGGGTAAACAACTTGCTTAAGGTCACAGAGCTAGTCAATGCATACACAGGACTACGATACTCAGTAGGTTTCTCTCAGGACAGTGGTACCAGTTACACTGGGCTTTCTGTTATTTTGTAACAAAAAAAAAAGTGGGTATATACTCACGAATTAGGAAATCATATGCAAAACACTTACACTTAGTTTTAAGGCATTAATTATTTAATATTATTAAAATGAAAACCAATGTAAAAATTCGGCATAGGTGGGCAGTCGTATAAGCCATTTACAGAATTATCTCTATCAGGGAGAGAAACGAAGGCCCCAAGGTTTTAGCAAAAGCTTATGGATTTTGTTATTTCAGAGTAAAATGGGATTTTCCAAGCAGTAACAGTGAAAAGAGCCTTAAGAAGATATATATTCCTTTTGCTTCTAAAGATGGACTGACACCTCATGTACTTGATCAGATATGGGTTGCTGTTTCTGCAGGCTCCTTCATTGTTCTGGCCAGAACTGAGGAAAATGGGAAATTCTCCGAAGACGGGGTATTTCAGTTCAAATTGAGGGTTTTTAAAAAGTAGTTTGGTAGTTCGATTTGAGAAAGTGGATCCAACTTTTGGAAAGGACAAGCTTTCTATTGAAGTGCCCAGTGCTGTTTACTTCTGCTGGGAAGCATGAGCCACAGTCATAGCCCTTGGAGTGGTGGGTAACTTTCCCACCTCATTCCTGACTGCTGGTGAAAGTGGCTCAAGAGCCTTAGGGCTCTTTAGCCCTGTAAGCAACATTTTCTATGGCAAATCTGCTATTTTGTCTTCAGTGACTCAAGATTGAGTTTTGCGTTTTTTAAAAAATTGAATTCATGTCTGTATGACCCTGAAATCTTTGAGTATTATTCAACTTTTGGTCCCCTTTAAGAAGACAGCATTAAACAAAACGGATATCTTAACGTCTCCATATCATTTCCTCGTTGTATTTATTAACAGCCTTAGAAATATTTTGTTGGAGTTTAGGTGAGTGATTCATGTTCTGAGTCTTTTTTATCCTTCCCAAATCATTTCTATATTTAAATATTTTCAAATGCATACCATCCTTAAAGAGGGCAAGTACAATAGACAATAATGTTTTACAAAGTGACAGGTTTAGTCTGGGTGCTGTGGCTCATGCCTATAATTCCAGCACTTTGGGAGACTGAGGGGAGGGGATCACTTGAACCCAGGAGCTGGAGACCAACCTGGGCAACATAGTGGAACTCCATCTCTAAAACAATTAAAAAAAAATTAGCCAAGTGTGGTGGTGTGTGCCTGTAGGCTGTGCTGCTAGGGAGACTGAAGCCGGAAAATTGCTTGAGTCTGGGAATTTGAGGCTGCAGTGAGCTGTGACCATGCCACTGCACTCCAGCCTGGGTAACAGAGTGAGAACCTGTCTCAAAAAAAGTAATAGGTGTATTATAGTAAAAATTCCTGCTTTTAGGTGTGCAATTCAGGGTTTTCAGAGTATTCACAGAGTTTTGCATTCATCATCATCATCTAATTTCACAACACTTTCATCACTCCATAAACAAATCTCATGTTCATTACCAGTCACTCCCAATTCCTTCCTCTCTCCAGCCCCTGGTAACCACAAATCCACTTTCTGTCTTCATATATTTGCCTATTCTGAACATTTCATATAACTGGAATCAAGTAGTAATGCTCTTTTGTTTCTGGCTTAGCGTTTTCAAGGTTCATCCGTGTTGCAGCATGTATCAGAACTTCGTTCTAAACTTTTAATAGCTGAATAATGGATATGTCACATTTTGTTTATCCATTCATTCATCAGTTAGTGGACATTTGGGTTGCTTCTACCTTTTGACTATTATAATAACACTGCTACAAATACTTATGTCCAAGTTTTTGTGTTGATGTATTTTTTCAATTATTTTGAGTATATACCTAGGAGCGGATTGCTTTTTAATGGTACTAGTCATTTTTGGTACAAATGGCTCTCACTGTAACCAAAAGTTGGTTCTAAAATGGACATATGTCCTTTCATTTTCTTATGAGTGAGATCCATTTGCTTGAAAATTATTGCCATGAAGTTTAGTTCTTCTGTATCAAATCAAGGTAAGTTTTATAATAGACACAAAGGTAGGTCTCACAATATGTGAAAATTACTCAAGTGTGTTGTTTCCTATGAGCAACGAGGCTGAGGAAAAAAATCTGATTAGGTCAACAAGTCAGGAATGACTAAAATATGAATTACTGGATACCATTTCTTTATCAAACCTTTCCTGGTTGAACACCTAGCTACCTTTCTTGCCGGTCTCCTTTTGCATTGCCAGGGCTGGCATAGAATGTAAACAAATAGCATGATCAGCAACAATACACATGCTAGGGGCCCTTTTAAATGACTCAAGTGCCAAGCTCTTCACATGGTTGGGTAATATTATTCCTATTTTATAAAAGAGGAAACTGAGACCCAGAGATGTCATTTAACCCAAAGTTGCACAATGGATACATGGTAGGGCTAGGGTTCAAATCCCAAAAGAGTAAACTGTGTAATTAGGAGCAAGGGCTTGGAGTCATATAGACCTGAGTTTTCTTCCTGCCTCTGTACTAGCTGAGATCTTAGGCATGTCTCTTAGACTTCCTAAGATTTGATTTCCCTATCTGTAAAATGGAAAAGATAATATTTAATGCAGAGAGAGGATTGTAGGGTCCAGCCCTACGGGGCTTAGCGGGTGTTCTCCCCATGTGTGGAGACAAGAGATTGTAATAAATAAAGACATAAGACAGAGATAAGGAGAAAGCAGCTGGGCCCAGGGGACCACTACCATCAAGACGCGGAGAGAGGGCGCCCTTCCCTTTTAAGTAGCTGAAGCAGAGAGAGAAGGCAGCATACGTCAGCGTTTCCTTCTATGCACTTATAAGAAAGATCAAAGACCTCAAGGTTTTCACCATTTCTTCTACCACTATCTACTACGAAATTCAAAGAGGAACCAGGGGTACGGGAGGAACATGAAAGCGGACAAGGAGTGTGACCATTGAAGCACTGCACCACAAGGAGGGGTTTACGCCTCCAGATGACTGCAGACAGGCCTGGATAATATCCAGCCTTCCACAAGAAGCTGGTGGAGCAGAGTGTTCCCTGACTCCTCCAGGGAAAGGAGAATCCCTTTCGTGGTCTGCTAAGGAATAGGTATCTTCCCAGACACTGGCATTACCGCTTGACCAAGGAGCCCTCAAGTGGCCCTTATGTGGGTGTGACAGTGGGCTGACCTCTTACTGGTCATATGGAAGTATGATCAATACAGTGGATGCTTATAAAAAAAAAATTCTTGCTTCATGCAAGAAGGAACTTTCCAACAGTCAGAAACGAGTACCAACATGATGGCGGCCCCAAGAGAGTGGGTACCCTCAAATGGGTACGTTTAAGCAAAAGCTACATCATCATCTGACAGTGGTGATGTAAATGGGAAATTGAAAAGTTCAGAAGGGCTCAAGACTCAAGATCTACAAGCCCAGTTGAGTGCAGTGGTGCATGCCTGTGGTCCCAGCTACTCCAGAGACTGAGGTGAGAGCATCACGTGAGCCCAAGACTTTGAGGCCACAGTGAGCTATGATCACACTACTGTACTCTAGCCTTGGCAACAGAACAAGAATCTGTTTTGAGAAAAATAAAAATTTAAAAGTTAAAATTAAAGATCTACAAGTCTAAATAGTGAGTATGCTGTTGTAAAAACTAGCCTTCTCTGCTGAAATACTAACAAAGGACAGAGCTAATTAGTGTTGTGTTGGTTATCCACTTTAAATACTTTAATATAAAGAGTGGCAAATTATGGCTATCTTTATTAGTCAGGTTAAGCCACAATCCAGATGGTCCTAGTTTTCCAATTGGGCCAGCTAGCATTCTAATAAGGAAGCCTATATTGTAGAGGCAACTTTTATAGACACTTCTGTGATCAGGGAACTTGTGAAGACCATGAACCCTGGAATCAGACTGCCTCAGTTCAAATTCTGGCTCGGCTATTTACTAGTTAAAACATCTCAGTAACTTAACTTATCTGCATGCCAGTTCCTGAATCTGTAGAGTGGGGATAATATTAGTGCGTACTTTATAGGCTTCTATGAGGTTTAAATGTATTAATATGTGCACAGTGTTTAGATTAGTATCTACAACATAGTAGATGTTATACAAGTGTTTGTTAAGCAAACAGTGTCAATTTACATGTGATACTTTGCTTAAAAACACACCACATATAAGAAATGAGTTCTTACTGGTGAAATTCAAGGTATTCAAATGTATGAATTGGTTAACATAACTTTGCAATACTCCTCACTCTTCTACCTTTACATCAACAAAATTTAAGAATCTGATGAGGCCAGTAGGGATGGCATCCAAGATTTAATCCTCCCCTGGGTCCAGCAATTGGGTCAGAAGATTCTGGTTCCTGGTGTGAACTGAAGGAAACAGAATCCATCCTCTAGAATACTCTCATTTTTTCTCAATTAAACATTTTATGTACGGTGGTAATTAGAACACTAAAAGCACAGAGGATGGGAGTTCATGGAGTTTGCAAGCAGACTGTATGAACACTTGTATGCCTGCTTACTAATAAATACTTGTTTAGTAAGCATATCCGTGGCTGGTGCAGTGGCTCACGCCTGTAATTATAGCACTTTTGGAGGCCTCAGCAAGTAGATCACCTGTGCTCAGGAGCTCAAGACTAGCCTGGACAACTAAAATACCTCTCTACTAAAAATACAAAAATCAGCTGGGCATGGTAGTGCACTCCTCTAGTCCGAGCTACTCGGGAGGCTGAGGCATGAGAATTGCTTGAGCCTGGGAGGTGGAGGTTGCAGTGAGCCGAGATTTCATTACCTCACTCCAGCCTGGGAGGCAGAGGGAGACTCCATCTCAAAAAAAAAAAAAGCATGTAACAGAATTTGGTCAGAGACTTGCTTTTATTATAGTCCAGTAAAGAGATTGTAGGGGAGAAGGTAACTCTCACACACATCACATTTTTAGAGATTAGGGTTACCTATAAAAATTACCTATTTTAAGAATAGTGTATGTTCAAATTGAATTAGGTTCAGTTCACAACAAAAGGGAAATAGCCTAGGAAATACTAAGGAGGAGTAGTTCAGTATGATCCACTGAATTCAGTAATTCAGAGGGATCCAAAGGATTGCCAGCAGAGATAGTGAAATGTGACCTAAGCCTCAGGGAACGGATGAAGTGTACTTAACAGTAGTAGGGAAGGTAAGAAACAAAGTATGAGATTGACTGAGATCCTGTGTTGATAAGCAGTTGAAGAAGAAATGTTGGCTAAGAAGGGTAGTGTCAAAATGGGGAAAGATTAGAGAGTAGACCAGTTTTTATTTTCTTTTTTGGCTGGATAGACAATGCATGGCTTCCTAATATGGCTTATCACGACATTTCATAAACCTGCTCTTCTGCACATCAACTATGACCTCCTAAATCCCACAGCAAGTGGCCTTATCTCAGTTCTTCCCCCTGTCCCCCTTTCTGTGGCATTTGAGCTCTGATCTACTGTCCCTTTTGGAAGGTGTTATGGCCCTTAATAGAGCTAGTCCTGGAGATCAAGATTTGCAACGGGAGAGTACGGATGCTGTGACAAGGCATAATATCACTGGGCAGGTACTGAGTGCCCAGATGCAGAGAACTGAGATGGAACCTTGGAGGATGGAGGCATTTAGGGGGAATGGAGGAGTGATCAGAGACCGGAAGGGAGTAAGGGGAGCTCAGAGAGAGAAGTCATAGGACACTGTGGGTGTTCATTCATGTGTTAAATGGCGTAAATCCTGGCACTCTTTGTGGGTGGCATTGGAAGTTGTCAGGGATGAAGGCAATATCTATCTAGGTGTGTTTGTGGAAATACTAAGGAGGACAGTAAATTAACCACGGTAGGCAGTGGGAGAATAGGAGATATATTAGACTGCCTACCAACTTATTAACTCCATGGATGCATCCACCTAGAAAATATTGATGATTCACTGAGATAATGATTGTCCTTGTTTTCCTTTGTTTTATTTTTTACCTCTTCCTTCAGTTCCTCTTCCTTGCTTCCTGGGTAAATCAAATCACAAAATGATGAAACCTGCGTGTCTCATCTTGACAAAGCATAGGCCCTGTTGCCATGGGACTTCTGTGGTTTTCCATTATGAGAATTATTATAAAGATATGTGAGCAAGAAGAACAGATAAAAGGTCTCTTTAAAATGAATGTGTAACTACATACATAGTTTTTGTAATGCTGTCTTTTTACTTGTGGGAAATGTTTGCACTTAAAGCACTTAGAATAAAAAACAATTAGTTTAAGCAATGTTGCATTTTTTTCCCCTTGCAGGCTCTAGACATAATGATAAGCTTTCTTCAATTTATGAATAGAATTTGAAAGAGATTATCTAGTAGATGCAGTCACTTATGTACCCAAAATATATTTACTGAATTCATTTCATGTGCTAGTGACTGTCCTAGACACTGGAGATACAAGCTGAACATAACAAAAATGTTCATTGAATTTGCATTCTGGATCTTCTGCAAAGGTGACACAGACAACAAATTCTGATTTACCATATCAGCTGTTTTACTTAGGTAAGCTTTTAAATCTGCCTCTGTTTCCTCATCTGTGAAATAGGATTGTTGTGAAGATAAAAAATTAGAGCACAGTTAAATATACTCAACAAATGTGTTAAAGTCAGAGGCTAACGTATGCAACGGTGACCTGAAAACTATAAAGCAGCATCAGTAATTTAATTTATTACTTACTATGGGTTGGGCCACCTTAGAGGGTCATTTGGCCTATGACTTCTAGACTGTCTGCACTTGGCAATGGCTGGAGGAGGTTAATTGTGTCTGACTGATAAACTCCTCTCTATTTCTAGTTCCCCTGCTGGGGATTCACCAGTCATTGCAAGTCCCTGGAAGCCTATCACCTGCAGCTTGCTCACTGGGCATTGATTTGACTTGCTGTGTATAAAGGGTCTGAGTGAATTTTAAAACTCTTGACTCTACCCTATATAATGTTTATGAAAAGCTAAAATTCCTTCTGAACATTTACAAAAAGATTTGTTACTATTATGTTTAACCCTTTCTGCTAGAACAAAAATAAATGGAAGTTTTCTGCTATCTCGCTCTGCTAAGTTTATCAGGCCCTGCTGGAGAGGGCATATATCGATGAGGACTCCAGGAGCTATACAACAATAAAAGAGAAATCATTAGGTTGGTTTTCTCCCTTGCACATTGTCCTATTATGTTCTGGGTGCAGGCCGGGGGAGTTGGATATCCTGCCTTTCTTGCTAGAATTATTGCTTTGGGGCTGCAAGGTCTGGGGAAACAGTGTCCCTATGCATGATAATTTCTCGTATTTGTGTATAACAGTCATATAAAATCTAATGAATATGTTGGCTTCTATAGTGAAATCAAGTCCAAACAAAGGATGCGGTGAAGCTTGAATAGAGTATGTAGAAGGTAGTGTAATATTGCAGTCATAAATCCAACATCAAAAGCAGCGTCAGGCTGGGCACAGCAGTGAGTGAGGTCCGAGATGGGAGGATTACTTGATGCCAGGAGTTCAAGACCAGTCTGAGCAACAAAGCGAGACCCCCCATCTCTAAAAAATAAAAATTAAAAAAAAAAATTAGCTGGGTGTGGTGATATGCACCTGTAGTCCCAGCTATTCGGGAGTCTGAGGCAGGAGGATCCCTTGAGTCCAGTAGTTCGAGGTTGCAGTGAGCTATGATCAAGCCACTGCACTCCAGCCTGGGAAACAAAGCAAGACTGTATGAAAAATAAACAATGAAATAAAGCAGCATCAGCATTAGTATCATCAGCCCACATCTTCTCATGGGAAGAAAATATGGAAAGCACTCACATATTTAGGACTTTTTTCTTATGACCTTAATGTAAGCGAGGCAAGCATTATTTGTGGCCTGCTGACTCTTCAGTGTAAAAACCTTTAAAATATTGCAGCATTAACAATTTTGTAATATTAAAACTTTAAAAGATTGCAAAAAATTAAAATATTTAATATATAAGGAAATAAATGAAAGCCATTTAAATTTCTACCACCTGAGATAACGATCAATATTTTATGACTACATACCTCATGCCGTAAATTTTACTTAAATAGTATATTAAATAACACCTTTTTTTTTTTTTTTTTTGCATGACATCTGAGATCTTTGTTTTTAGGTCCTCTTTGCCCTACCATTATTACCTTCCAGGTGTGCACATCTCTATATCTTTCTCAATGTATATAATTACATATAAATACACATTTTAGGGCATTTAAAAACTCATTGTTTACAAAAGTAGAATTCATTATATACATATCTCTGTACATTGCTTTCGTAAGTCAACAATATGTTGTGGGAATTCTTTCAAATTAGTTGGTATGGATTGAACTGATTCTTTTCAAAGGCTGCATACCACTTTATGACATAGATATGCCATAACCTACTCATTCATTCTCCTATTGATGACTTTGTTTGTTTGTTTTAGCTTTTGCCTTGTTTAGGCTGCAATCCATTTTTCTTATATGTGTCTCTTTACATATAAAACTTTTCTTTCCAGAGAAAGAGTCATGATATGAGATTTATTGTACTGCTTAGGCTTTGGATAGGAGAGGTAATTTACCAAAATGGAACTGAATTGCTTTCTGAAAATGGGATATGGGTGATCAAACTAACGACAAAAAGGTCAAGTGAACATTAGACAGTATTTGCATGCTCTAAACATTGTATGTGCTCTTAAAATGCAGATTCATTAAAAGGGTGATTGAATGAAAGATTGATTGCAGAACTCCTCATCCTCTTATTGTTTTAATCCATTTTGCTGAAGTGATTAAAACAGATTGTTCTGGTTCTTCTGCTATAAAAACTCAGTTCTAGTTGCCTTTTGAGTTTAGTAATCTCGGGATAAGCAGCCCACTATGTTGTCATTATTTCTTGTTGCATCTTACATATTTTAATGCTTATTCATGTTGCATGAGCCCAGGATTTCCTCACGAAGGCAGGATGTCCAAGTCCTCCAGATATTGCATCTTCAACCATTAGTATTCTCTCCATGAGTTCTACTCAGGACACCTATCACAATATTTTGGTGTTGTTGTTTGTAATAAATTTTCCCTCTAGCCCTTTTTCTTTTACTCCTGTTATGTTCCATTCTAATTCTGAATGTAAACTTGACAGACAGCTGCCAGAAGTGAGCGGGGTTGGGTGCTCTAGTTATCTGATGGTCACTTTCCATATTTTTGCTTCAAGTATTTGCATCCTTAAGTCAATAAATCTCCCTTCGTGAGGGAGTTTATATACCTAGTTTGGATTTGGATTGATTACTCGGGATGCATTATTCATAAAATGTAAGCATGTTCTAGTTTGAAAGAATGAAATCTTTGCACTTAAATGTTTATCACTGAGAAAGTTAAGGCCCATTATTTTACGTACTTGCTAATTTCTAAAGGCCCTTGGTGTGCCAACTAGAAAACTTGAATGACTTAATCATCCCTGACTTACTTGACACAAAAAGCAGCAGAATTTTATTTTGAAAAAATGCATCGATTGATATACTTTTCCGTATGTTAAAGTTTTTATGAATAATATAATGTTTTTTGCCTGAGATCCATTGGTAAATTTGTCATTGGAGTCTGCAAATCTGTGAACAACAGTGTATGAAAATCACAGGTAATTAAAGTTAAAAAAATATTTTGTTAAAAAGATATTTTTTGAGACAGGGTCTCACTCTACTGTCCAGGCTGGAGGGTAGTGGTGCAATCATGGCTTAGTGCAGCCTTGACCTCCCAGGGCTCAAGTGATCTTCCCACTTCAGCCTCTTGAGTAGGTAGGTCTACAAGTGTGTGACACTGTGCCTGGCTAATTTTTAAATTTTTCGTAGAGGCAGAATTTTGACATGTTGCCTAGTCTGGTCTTGAACTCCTGGGCTCAAGCCATTCTCCTGCCTCAGCCTCCCAAAGTGCTAGGATTACAGGAGTGAGCCAACCGTGCCTGGTCTTTATTTTTAAGTTTAACTGATCTATCCTCAGTTAACCCTCAAGCACTCCTCAGTATGTCTTTAAGTCACAAATGTCCCATTCAAAGCTGGGATTGAGTGCTCTAGGGGCATGAAGAAAGTAAAGTTTAATTAACAAAACATGTGAGGGTTCTTTTTATCTTATAGAGTGTTAAGGAGAGGATGAGAATGAAAACAATTAGGGAGAAGAGAGCAACTACATTAACAAGGACAACTAATACCTACTGAATGCTTACTACCTTGTAGCAATTTACATGCCTATTTTATTTATCTGTACAGTAACTTTGCAAAGTTGTATTGTATTACCACTTCTGTGATGAAACCAAGGCACTGACATATAAAGTAAACCTCCTGGCTACTCAATTGGTAAATGACAATGGTAGACTGGAATTCAGTTCTCTCTGACCCAAAAGTCCATTATGTGACAGTCTCTTTCTGTAGAAGTAAACCTCATCAGAACCTCATCAGACCTCATCAGGTTGTTTTCTGACCAATGATCTTAGGGAACTGTGGTGAGAAGCAGGTTAAAGCTCCCTGTTTCTATGATCAATCATCTTGCTCTCCTCGTTTTAAGTATCTGGGTACCTGACCTGGACTACCTGCTGACTGGGGGCTTAGTTGGCCCTAATTCTTACACTGCTCCCTACCCTTGCTGTGGCTTGCTTGGCTTCAACTTTGTCCAGTTTCCTCCTGAATCTGTCCAGGGGTCATGCCCCTTGCCGTACCTTCATCTCAAAGGCTAATTTCACAACCAGGTTCTATAAAGCTTGGGTTAGCCCACTTGTGGGATGGAGGAAGACACAGGGGAAGGGCCAATGCAGGAGACCCAACCCAAGCAGCACCTGCACCTGGCATGGCCAAGTACCTCTGGCAGCCTTGTTTCTGTCACAGTGAGGAGCACTTACCTGTGGGTCTAAGTTAAGGTTACATGTGTTGACTCCCAGATCGAGAACTGGCATGTAGCTTTTTGATAGAAAGAAATTTCTAATCTAAGTGTATAACACACTTAGAATACAAGGCTTAATGATTCTTGACTCATACTGTCTGCAGCTTATTTTAAAGTACTTTAGCATAAATAGTGTAAGTATATATGGGTATATATTCATTTTAACTCCTGCAAAGAGTTAACATTAGAAATAACCTAATCAGGCTTCAATGCCTAAGGGGGTTTAGTTAGCATTTAATGACCCATATAATGAATCTACATTCCAAAAACGGCTACAGTGAATACTTCAAATATTGTTACTAGATCCATATTGAGGGCCTCTTAAATAGCACAAGGATTGTGAGGAATTCATTTTCACTGGAGAAATATAAAATATGTAGTTGGCTGAAAAACTGTACAGGCACTCCTAGCTTTGCATAATCAAAGAATTGGAATGCAGCAAACCTTAAGGGGGGGTGCTTCAGGTTCCATGTTGCCCTACTTAATTGAAGACTTTGTCACTTAGTCCTGCTAGAGAGTTAGATGGGCCCATCGTCAGAATATTGTTGCATAGGTCCTGGAATTGCTCTTACAAATAACTTGTAGAATTGCATCAGGTAGGAGAGCAGGGACTTTGCTGAGCTTGTAGGTACACTTACGTATTTGCTTTTGTGACTGTGAGCTCATAAATGTTTGTTCCCTTCATAGATAGTGTGACTTTAAGTTACCCAACCGTTCTGAATCTCAGTTTCTTCATCTAAAAAATGGGGGTAATAATGTCTAATATGGTTTTATAAGAATTGGATAATATGTGTCAGATTTTTAGCTTGAGTATATATTCAATGAAGTTTTCTTTCCTGCTCCCTTTTAGAGTTTTGTGCAGAAATTGTGAAGGAATCAAAATGCTAGGATGTCTTTTATCAGTTCCTACCAGCCCTCTTTAGCTTCCTTCTCATGCACCTCAATGATGTCAGGATATGAGGGAACAGTGGAGTTGCATCTTGCATGGAGATTATATTTTAATATTAAGGCATAAACAAAAATAATATATGATCAAAATAATCTTATAAACCTCTTAATTCACCCATAAAACACAATATTTATGCTTTTGTGTCTACAGCTCTGATACCATAAAATGTATCTAGAAATGTATCAAGTATAATACATAGCATATAATTTCATAAAAGAGTCATACTCAGAAATTAAATCAGTCAACAGTTTTACTTTATGTAGTTTCTAACTTGTTGGTTCTTTGCATTCCTATTCATTGCCTATGATTTTATCACTTCTGAAAATTTATTTTTTCTTAAAAAAATTTTTTTCCTTCAACTTTTAAGTTCAGGGGTGCATGTGCAGGATGCCCAGGTTTGTTATATAGGTAAATGTGTGCCATGGTGGTTCGCAGCACAGATCATCCCATCACAGAGGTATTAAGCCCAGCATCCATTAGCTATTCTTCCTGATGCTCTCCGCCCCCAACCCCAACGGGCCCCAGTGTGTGTTGTTCCACCCATATGTCCATGTGATCTCATCATTCAGATCCCATTAATAAGTGAGAACATGTGGTGTTTGGTTTTCTGTTCCTGCCTTAGTTTAATGAGGATAATGACTTCCAACTCCATTCATGTCCCTGCAAAAGACATGATCTCATTTCTTTTTATGGCTGCATAGTATTACATGGGGCATATATGCCACATTTTCTTTATCCAGTCTATCATTGATAGGCATTTAGGTTAATTCCATGTCTTTGCTATTGTGAATAGGGCTGCAAGAAACATACACAGCGTGTATCTTTATAATAGAATGATTTCTATTCCTTAGAATATTTACCCAGTAATGGAATTGCTGAGTCAAATGGTACTTCTGCCTCTAGGTTTTTGAGGAATCACCCCACTGTCTTCCACAATGATTGAACTCATTTACATTCCCACCAATGGTGTAAAATTGCTCCTTATTCTCTGCAACCCCGCCAGCATCTGTTGTTTTTTGACTTTTTAATAATAGCCATTCTGACTGGTATGAGATGGTATCTCATTGTGGTTTTAATTTGCATTTCTCTAATGATAAGTGATGCTGAACTTTTTTTCATACATTTGTTGGCTGTGTGTGTGTCTTCTTTTGAGAAGTGTCTGTTCATGTCCTTTGCCCACTTTTAATGGGGTTGTTTTTCCTTGTAAATTTGTTTAAGTTCCTTTGTAGACTCTGGATATTATACCTTTGTCAGATGGATAGATATCAAAAATTTTGTCCCGTTTTGTAAGTTGTCTGTTCACTCTGATGATGGTTTCTTTTGCTGTGCAGAAGCTGTTTAGTTTAATTATGATCCATCTGTCAATTTTTTCTTTTGTTGCAATTGCTTTCTACATCTTTGTCATGAAATCTTTGCCTGTGCCTATGTCCTGAAAGGTATTGCTTAGATTTTCTTCTAGGTTTTTTATAGTTTTGGGTTTTACATTTAAGTATTTAGTCTATCTTGAGTTAATTTTTTATAAGGTGTAAAAACGGGGTCCAGTTTCAGTTTTCTTCATATGGCTAGCCAGCACTTCCAGCACCATTTATTAAATAGGGAATCCTTTCCCCATTGCTAGTTTTTGTCAAGTTTGTCAAAGATCAGATGGTTGTAAGTGTGGTCTGATTTCTGAGTTCTCTATTCTGTTCCATTGGTCTATGTGTCTGTTCTTGTACCAATATCATGCTGTTTTGGTTACTGCAGCCTTGTTATAGTATACTACAAATCAATTAGTTTGAAGTCAGTTAGTGTGATGCCTCTAGCTTTCTTCATTTTGCTTTGGATTGTCTTGGCTATTCGGGCTCTTTTTTGCTTCCATATGAATTTTAAAATAGTTTTTATCCAATTCTGTGAAGAATGTCTATGGTAGTTTAATGGGAGTAGCATTGATTCTGTAAATTACTCTGGGCAGTATGGCCATTTTCATGATACTGATTCTTCCTATCAATGAGAATGGAATGTTCCTCATTTGTTTGTGTCCTCTATGATTTCCTTGAGCAGTAGTTTGTAGTGCTTCTTGAAGAGGTCCTTCACTTCCTTTGTTAGCTGTATTCCTAGGTATTTTATTCCGTGGGAGTTCATTCAGGATTTTGCTCTCTGCTTGCCTGTTGTTGGTGTATAGGAATGAAAGAGATTTTTGCACATTGATTTTATGTTCTGAGACTTTGCTGATCTTGATTATCAGCTTAAGAAGCTTTTGGGTTGACATGATGGGGTTTGCTAGATATAGAATCATGTCATCTGCAAAGAAAAATAATTTGAATTCCTCTCTTCCTATTTGAATACCTTTATTTCTTTCTCTTGCCTGACTGCCCTGGCCAGAACTTCCAATAGTATGTTGAATAGAAGTGGTGAGAGAGGCCATTCTTGTCTTGTGCTGGTTTTCAAGGGGAATGCTTCCAGTTTTTGCCCATTCAGTATGATATTGGCTGTAGGTTTGTCATGTACGGCTTTTATTATTTTGAGGTATGTTCCTTCAATTTGTAGTTTATTGACAGTTTTTAACCTGAAGGCATGTTAAATTTTATTGAAGGCTTTTTCTGTGTTTATTAAGATAATCGTGGTTTTTGTCTTTAGTTCTGTTTATGTGATGAATCACATTTATTGATTTGAGTATGTTGAACCTAGCTTGTATCCTGGGGATGAAGCCAACTTGATCATGGTGGATAAGCTTTTGGATTTGCTGCTAGATTCAGTTTGTCAGTTTTTTACTGAGGATTTTTGCATCGATGCTCATTAGAGACACTGGCCTGAAATTTTCTTTGTTTTGTTGTATCTCTTCCAGGTTTTGATATTAGGATAATACTGGCCTCATAGAATGAGATAGGGAGGAGTTTCTCCTTTTCATTATTTTGGGGGATAGTTTCAGTTGAAATGATACCAGTGCTTCTTTGTACCTCTGGTAGAATTCAGCTGTGAATCTTTCTTGTCCTGGACTTGTTTTGGTTGGTAGGCTATTTATTACTGCCTCAATTTCAGAACTCATTATTGATCTATTCAGAGATTCAATTTCTTCCTGGTTCAGTCTTGGGAGGGTGTTTGTGTCCAGGAATACACCCATTTTTTTTCTAGATTTTCTAGTTTATGTGCATAGAGGTGTTTATAGTATTCTCTGATGACTGTTTGTATTTCTGTGGAGTCAGTGGTGATATCCCCCTTATCATTTCTGATTGTGTTTATTTGATTCTTCTCTCCTTTCTTCTTTATTAGTTTACTTAGTCATCTATTTTATTAATATTTCCAAAAATCCAGCTCCTGGGTTCCTTGATTCTTTTGAAGGGTTTTTCGTATCTCTATCTCCTTCAGTTCAGCTCTGACTGTGGTTATTTCTTGTCTTCTTCTAGCTTTGTGGTTTGTTTGCCCTTGGTTCTCTATTTCTGTTAGTTGGAAATTTAGATTGTTAACTTGAGATTTTTCTAGCTTTTTGATGTGGGCATTTAGTCCTTTAAATTTTCCTCTTAACACTGCTTTAGCTGTGTTCCAGAGATTCTGGTATGTTGTTGTTGTCTCTTTGTTATCACTAGTTTCAAAGAACTTCTTGATTTCTCCCTTAATTTCATTGTTGACCCAAGAGTCATTCAGGAGCAGGTTGTTCAATTTCCACGTAGTTGTGGGGTTTTGAGTGAATTTCTTAATCTTGAGTTCTAATTTGATTGAGCTGTGGCCTGAGACACTCTTTGTTATGATTTCAGTTCTTTGGCATTTGTTGAGGAGTATTTTACTTCTGATTATGTGATCAGTTTTAGAGGAATTGTTGTGTGGTGATAAGAGAAATGTATATTCTGTTGAATTTGGGTGGAGAGTTCTGTAGATATCTACTCAAGGTCCACTTGATCCAGAGCTGAGTTCAGGTCCTGAATATCTTTGTTAATTTTCTCCCTCTATGATCTGTCTACTATTGTCAGTGGGGAGTTAAAGTCTCCCATTATTATTGTGTGGGAGTCTAAGTCTTTTTGTAGTCCTAAGCATTTGATTTATGCATCTGGGTGATCCTGTGTTTGACACATGTATATTTAGGATAACTAGCTCTCCTTCTTGAATTGAACCCTTTACCATATTAGGTAATGCCCTTCTTTGTCTTTTTTTTCTTTGTTGGTTTAAAGTCTGTTTTGTCAGAAACTAGGACTGCAATCCCTGATTTTGCTTTCCATTTGCTTGGTAAATTTTTCCTCCATCCCTTTATTTTAAGCCTATGTGTGTCTTTGCACATGAGATGGGACTCTTAAAGATGGCATACTGACGGGTCTTGACTCTATCCAGCATGCCACTCTGTATCTTTTAATTGGGGCATTTAGCCCACTTACATTTAATGTTAGCATTGTCACGTGTGAATTTGATCCTGTCATCATGATACTAGCTGGTTATTTTGCAGACTTGATTATATGGTAGCTTCATAGTGTAACTGGTCTGTGTACTTCAGTGTGTGTTTTTGTAGTGGCTGGTAATGGCTTTTCCTTTCCATATTTAGTGTCTCTTTCAGGAGTTCTTGCAAGGGGGGCCTGATGGTGATGAATTCCCTAAGAATTTGCTTGTCTGAAAAGGATCTTATATCTCCTTCACTTATGAAAAGTTTGGTTTGGCTACATATGAAATTCTGGGTTGTAAATTCTTTTCTTTGAGAATGTTGAATATTGGCCCCCAAACTCTTCTGGCTTGTAGGGTTTTCACTGAGCGTTCCACTATTAGTCTGATGGAATTCCCTTTGTAGGTGACCTGGCTTTTCTCTCTGGCTGCCCTTAACATTTTTTCTTTTATTTCGACCATGGAGAATCTGATGATTATACGTCTTTTGGTTGATCTTCTTGTGAAGTATTTTACTAGGGTTCTCTGCATTTCCTGAATTTGAATGTTGACCTGTCTTGCCAGGTTGTGGAAGGTTTTCTGGATGATATCCTGAGGTATGTTTTCGAACTTGGTTCCATTCTCCCTGTCTTTTTCATGTACCGTAATCAGTGGTAGGTTCGGTCTCTTTATGTAATCCCATATTTCTTGGAGGTTTTTTTCATTCTTTTTTCTCTATTGTTGTCTGCCTGTCTTATTTCAGAAAGACAGTCTTCAAGCTCATATTCTTTCCTGCACTTGGTCTATTCTGCTATTGATACTTATGACTGCATTGTGAAGTTCTCATGTTGTGTTTCTCATCTCTATGAGGTTGATAATGTTCCCTTCTAAACTGGCTATTCTGGCTATCAGCTGCGGTATTATTTTATCATGATTCTTAGCTTCTTTGTATTGCATTACAACACGCTCCTTTAGCTCAGCAAAGTTCATTATTACCAATCTTCTGAAGTCTATTTCTGTCAGTTTAGCCATGCAGTCTCAGCCCAGTTCTGTGTCCTTGCTGGAGAGGTGTTGCAGTCATTTGGAGGAGAAGAGGGACTGTGGCTTTTTGAGTTTTCAGCATTTTTACATTAATTCTTTCTCATCTTTGTGGGCTTATCTACCTTTGATTTTTGAGGACGCTGACCTTTTAATGAGGTTTTTTGGGGTCTTTTTTGTTGATGTTGTTGTTGTTTCCTTTTTTTTTTCTTTTAACCATCAGGCCACTCTACTGTAGGGCTTCTACCATCTGCTGGGGGTCTGCTCCAGACCCCAGTTGCCTCAGTTTCTCTGGTACTTGGAGGTATCACTAGTAATGGCAGCAAAACAGAAAAAATGGCAGCCAGCTCCTTCCTCTGGAAGCTGCATCCCACGGGGCTACTGACCTGTTGTGAGCCTGCACATACGTGTAGGAGGTGGCTAGAGACCCCCATGGAAGGTCTCACCCTGTCTAGAGGAATGGGATCAGGGACGCACCCAAAGAAGAAGTCTGACTTCTTTTTGGTAGAGAAGGTGTGCTGTATTTAGGGGGGACCCTTCCTTATCCATCTGCCTGTATTCTCCAAAGTCAGCAGTTTGGAGCAGCTGAGTAGACTGAACTGCAGAGATGGCAGTTGCCCCTCCCCTTGGGAGGTCCATCTCAGGAGAGATCAAAGCTGTCCATAGAACCTGGGCTGGAGTGGTCAAAGCCCCTGCAGGGAGGTCCCTCCCAGTGAGGAGAAATGGATCAGGGTCCTGCTTAAAGAATCAGCCTGGCCACGATTTGGAAATTGTGGGGGACCCTTCCTTGTCAGGATCTTCTGTATTCTCCACGGCTGGCAGGCTGGAACAACTGAGTCTACAAACCAGAGAGACGGTGGCCATCTCCCTACCTTGCCGAACTCAGTCTCAGGCAGACTTCAACCCACTGCTGTTGGCTGGCTGGGATTTCAAGCCAATGGGTCTTAACTTGTGAAGTGTGTAGAAGTGAGGCCCACAGAACTTCTCTGCCTAGCTCCCTGGATTCAGCTCCCTTTCTAGGGATATGTACAGACGGATTTCCCACCTTGCCGGGGACCCTGGGGCTGCAGTAAATAAAACTCTTGGTTCTCTGTGTGTGCCTGAGTGTCCGCTCTGCCAAGACTCCACACAGCTCTGTGTATCGGACCTAAGGCCCTGATGCTGTGGGCTCAGGGAATCTCCTCATCCGTGGGTTCCAAAGATCCATGGGAGAAGTGTGGTTTTCTGGGCAGTGTTGCATAATCACTCACTGCTTCCTTTGGCTGGGTGGGAATTCCTTTGGCTCCTTGCCACTCCTGGGTGGGCTACTGCCCTTGTATGCTTTTATTCGTTCTCTATGGGTGGAGCTGTTCGCCTAGTCAGTCCCAGTGCGAGAACGTGGACGTTTCAGTTGAAGGTGCTGAATTCACTCACCTGTTTTCACTCCTCTCTGTGAGTGCTGCTGACCACAGCTGCTTTTAATTGACCATCGTGGATCCCTCCCGGAGTTTGTATTAATTCTTCAGTTTATTCCTTCAACGCCACCCACTCACCTGAAAAACTAGGCAAAGTCTTCAACTTCTTTGTCATTAGTCAGAAAACTCCTAAAATTATTCATGCATTTTTCTGAAGGTTTCTGGAACATGTAGTTACTCTTTCAGGTTTGACTGCATTAGATACTCATAGGAAAGGTTTATTTTGTGGAATGGCAGGCAGAATCACCAGTTTAAGTTGTTCTCTCTCACTTTTTCTTCTCAATGTGCATAATTGAATTTGCTTAGATTGAAAGTATAGTGATTCTATTGCTTATGAAATTATGTTGAATGTTATAATGTCCTGCATACAGGTAAATGTTATTATTGTTGATGCTATTATGAAAAAGTCTTTCTCTGAAAAAAGAAAAGTGTGTAGAGGCCCCAGAAAGGCATCTTTGGGGTTCAGACTTTTAGGATGAGAAAGTGCTTCTACTTTATGTGTAGCTGATATGTACCCAGAAAATGCTTTCCACTAGCCTGAACCAATGAGCATCAGCCCCTGCCCAGAGAGAGGCAGTAACTAGGGCTAGCAGCTAGAGGGAAGAAGTGGTAAGTGGGTGAGTATGTCAGTTGGGTCCTCTGGAGAGCAGGCACTGAGACGCCAAGTCGAACTCTGCCTGAGGAGCTGTTCTGATAACTAAGCACCATGGGGCTATAGGGCCTGACCACTTCTGCTCAGCCTAAGTCTTCCGTAATGAACAATCTTTGCTCTGAAGATCTCTATTGGATTGTCTGGACTTCACCAGGCCTACATTATGGTTTGAATCTCTCCAGCTGAGGCCAGATCCTGGAGACACTGCAGCTGGAGGCACTCTGCATGCTCTACAGATGAGCAACAAGTTCTTTTCTTATGTGAGATGTAAGTAGCACACATTCATAGCTGATGTGCCAGGGTCTCTGCCTAGGACTTGGGTCAATGTCAGGGGTTTGGTGTCTGAGAATAATGCAACAATGACTGGATGGCTACTTTAAACTGGGTGGCCTATAGGGTTAATTAAGATGGGGAATAATGGCCATTTGGTAAGTATTTGGGTTAAAGGAAGGATCCCAGTCTCTAAAACTATAGCTCCAATTTAGGACTACATCAGAAATAATTTGTTCTTGAGGCAAATTTACTGCAGTGTGGACCCGGAGCTTCTTTACTTCCCACTGACAATGAAAAAAAATTGTCCCTGGAAGCAGAGATGGTGTAGAGACTTTAGGAAGGGGCAACCAAGTTACCTAACATTTAGAGGGAGGAAGATATCAGGCAGGGAACAGATATATTTAACAGAAAGCTTTCTGCTTGGTTGGAGTGCCTTGGCCAAAAGCATTCTTGTAAAATCCAACTTCATCACTTCCCCTGTACTACATGACCTCCCAGGGTCAGCATTCATTTATTGGATCAGTAAGACATTTGAGGCTAGCCCGTACTCTGGGACTCTTCTATAACTCCTCAATAATTGCCTTTTATTAAGAGCTAAAGCTGTATCAAGCATTTTTCAAATATTATCCATGGTGTTCACAACTATCATGATCCACGGTGTTATCTTCATTTGACAGAAGAGAGATCAGGTGACTTGTTCAAGATTACATGGAATATATATATGGTAGAGCCACAAACTTGGGCTTTTTCTATGACTGCTCTGGTTTTCTAATAGTTTATGAGTCACATAAACTATGGCATATGGCATATATTAATCAAGTCATTGCAAAAGTAATGAAGGAGGCAATTGATGGCCCTTTATTATTCTGGGATTTGTACACCCAAGATAACATAATAGAGATGGAAATGAGGGAAGGGTGTTAAGAGATTGTCACTCTTATACAATACATTTTACAGTTGTCTTGTGATATTGGCCCTTAAATGGCTCTTTAGATAAGAGTAAAATCTATTGTTACTTCTATACCATTATATTTTCCTTCAAGATGTGCCCAAAGGCACATCTTCTTTGGGAGGCACCAAAACTAAAAATAAGATGATCTATATAGCATCTGTTCTCCTTCATATTACACTGGTCTTCAAGTTAAGTTTTGCTCACTGGGTAGCTTTCCTGTCACTGCTGTTTGCCCATGCCTGTGCATTTGAGCATCTGCTCCATGTTCCCACAGCCCCCACTAGTGGAAGTCCACAAGTGAATGGCCTTCCAGGATTTGTATTAAGATTTTGAAAATTATATTCTGGAACATGTTTCTAAATCAAGTGAAAACAAGATTGTGTGACCAAAAGTAATACATTAGTTCTGAAAATTGAAAAATGTAAATAGGGTATTTAAAAAATCTATTCTAATATTCATTAGTTGATAAATATTACTCTATAGATATTTCTCTACAAAAGATGGACCTACTATAATTTCTAAATTACAAATAATAAAAGCCAGTGGCTCTTTAATATCCACATCCTCTTATTTTGCAATATTCTTTAAAATAGGGGCCCTGTTAGTCCTTGTAGCTGCAGTGTCTATCAGCTAACCTGGTTCTTAATAGCATATAGAACAAAACCCTTCACCATTGGAGAACTCAAAGAAAATAAACAGTAGTTGGTTCAAAATACCTCTTCACTGTTTCAGCTAGACCTGAAACTCAGGGTAAAAAAGTCACAGTCTGTAAATTTCCCCATGGATCAAATGTTTGATTTCTTGCTTTGAAAGGGTAACTAATACCCTATGAAAAATGGAGAGTGTCATTGTAAAATGGCACACATCTGCTTTCATTTAGATAATGACTTTTTATATTTACTCTTCTAAGTGAATGGCCTTCAGAGTTGGTTGTTTTAGAAGAATGTCATGCAGAACTGAAGTGTTTTCTCTGTTTATACTTTCATTTTGATTGGACTGAAAATATCTTCTTTGTGGTCATTTAGCTTATCAAACTTCTGTCAAGGTTTGTAATCTGTTTTTTGAAAATGAACTAATAAGTCCACAAGGCTCAGTGGGCAGTGCCTATGTCCCCTTTCCAGGAAAGGAAATGCCCTAAGTGAGGGCTGGTGTCCAAAAAGTTCCCAACATCTGGGGTCCATTTTTCAGGGACCTCATTTGATGTGTTATTACTGAATATTAAATATTTGAATATTACCTCTGTCCTAAACCAGCACACAACACTCATTCCCTCAGTTACTGAGAGGTTGGTGGGTCAATGCTCTCAACTGAGTCCCTCTCCAGGAAGCTGGAGAGAATAGCCTGGCCTAAAGTTATACCTCACCTGCTTCCCAGTTAGCTTGAGTCTAATGACTGGCCCAAGACAGAATATAAAGGTTTGAATCCTTGACTCAACTTGAGGTTAAGCTGAAGGGCTATCCCAGCCCTGGAGCTCCCAGCAGGATCATCTGGAGCCTCTGTGTGACTACAGTGCAGTTCATCTACCCACTCTGTCCAGTTCTAATTCCTTCCTCCTCCTCAGCTGTTGAGCCCAAGAGCCCTTTTCAATAAACTTCCTCAGTATATGTTTCCCAGAGAATTCAAACTGCAACATTCACAGTATAATTTTGGGCAAATATAACAGTAGTATGCATGTAAAGGACTCAGTTGGACAAAATAAGGCTTTATAACTACACAAAACAAATGAATTGATATAGGGAGCTGAAGGCCTGTGGGACGTGACCAACTCAGCATTCCACTGGAGGCTATATGATCAAACAGCAAACTGTTTATCATGAATGCAGAATGTGGGCAAACTCATGACTGCACCTGCCTCCAGAAGGTTTGCTGAGGGCAGTCACTCCCTGGCATCATGCTCCTTGAGGTTATCTACTAGAATACCTGGAGATGACTGTTCAAAGAATGCAATCGTGCAGGCCTGCACTGAGTCAAGCAGCTGACCACAACCACCCCTTTCACCCTATCTCCTTTACTCAATAAATATGAAGGGCTATCGAAGCTCAGGGCTCTTGTTCACTAGAAGCACAGAGCCTCTTGACCCCTTCTTCCAAATATACTCTCTTGTCTTTGTCTTTATTCCCACATTTGTTCTCCTTTGTTCAGTCCAGCAAGCTCTGTGGCAAATTGATAATTCATATGAGAACATTTGCCACCCTGTGTCTGAAGCAGGTTGAAGGGAAAGTGAAAGGGAAGCTCCTTTTTTTTTTTTTTTTTGAGACTGAGTCTCACTTTGTTGCCCAGGCTGGAGGGCAGTGACATGATCACAGCTGAGTGCAACCACTGCCTCCCGGGTTCAAGCGTTACTCCTGCCTCAGTCTTCCCAGTAGCTGGGATTACAGGCACATGCCACCATGCCTGGCTAATTTTTGTATTTTTAGTAGATACAGGGTTTTACCATGTTGCCCAAGCTGGTCTCAAACTCCTGACCTCAAGTGTGAGAAGCTCCCAAAGTGCAAGGAGCTACATTTAATACATACACAACTACTTATTCCCCTCTAATCTTTACTGAGGTATGATTGACAAAAGTAAACTGTATATATCTAATGTGTACAATGTGAAGTTTTGATATATGTACACATTGTAAAATGATTACCACTATCAAGTTAATTGACATAACCATCACCTCACGGAGCTACCTTTTGTAGTGTGGTTAGAACATTTATGATCTACTCTCTTAGAAAATTTGAAGTCTATAATTTGATGTTATTAATTATAGTCACCATGCTGTACATTAGGTCTCCAGAACTTATTCATCCTTTATAAATAAAACTTCGTACACTTTGACCAACGTCTCTTCATTTCCCTCTCTGCTCTATGGGTTCCACTTTTTTAGATTCCACATATAAGTGAGATCATGTAGTACTTGTCTTTTTGGATCTGGCTTATTTCACTTAGCATAATGTCCTCTAGGTTAATTCATGCCATCACAAATGACAGAATTTTAAAAAAAATTTTTAGGTCTGAATAAAATTCCATTATAAATATACATCACTGTTTCCTTATCCATTCGTCTGTTCATGAGCACTTAGGTTGATTCAGTATCTTGGCTATTGTGAACAATGTTGCAATGAACATGGGAGTGCAGATACCTGTTTGAAATACTGATTTTTTTTCCCTTTGGAAAATATACTCAGAAGTGGAATTGCGTGATCATATGATAGTTCTATTTTTCATTTTTAAAGAAACCTCCATAGTGTTTTCTATAATGGCTGTATCAATTAACATTTGCACCAACAGTGCAAAAGAGTTCCCTTTTCCTTACATCTTCACCAACACTATCTTTTTTGTTTTTGGTAAGAGCTATTTGAACTAGCGTGAGGTGATATCTCATTGTGATTTTGGTTTTTATTTCCCTGATGATTAGGCATGTTGAACATTGTTTCATCTACTTGGTGGCTGTTTCTGTGTCTTCTTTTGAGAAATACCTATTCAGATCCTTTGCCCGTTTTGAAATCAGTTTATTTGTTTTCTTGCTGTCAAGCTCTTTGAATTCTTTATGTTTCAAATATTAACCTCTTTTTGAATATATGCCTTGCAAATATTTTCTCCCATTAAGTAGGCTATCTCTTTACTCTGTTGATTGTATCTTTTCTGTGCAGAAGGTTTTATTTTCATACAATCCCATTTGTCTATTTTGCCCATGTTTTTGGCATCATATCCATAAAGCCATTGCCCAGATCAGTGTCAAGAATGCTTTCCCCTGTTTTCTTCCAGTAATTTAAAAATTTCAGGTCTTATGTTTACATCTTTAGTTGATTTTGGGTTGATTTTTTAACATGGTGTGAGATAAGTTTCAATTTCTCAATAAGGCGCAATGTGGTTCAATTTCATTCTTCTGCATGTGGTTATCCAGTGTTCTCTATGTCATTTTTAAAGAGACTATCATTTCCCCATTGTGTGCCCTTGGTAACTCTGTCAAGAATTAATTGACTAAAAATAAGTGGAATTATTTCTGGACTATTTTGTTCCATTGGTCTATGTGTCTATATTTATGCCAATACCATACTGTTTTGATTACTATAGCTTTGTAGCATATTTTGAAATCAGGCAGTGTGATACCTTAAGCTTTGTTCATTTTTCTCAGGATTGCTTTGGCTATTTGAAGTCTCAGTATTCCACATGAATTTTAGAATGTTTTATCTCTGTGAAAATGTCATTGAGATTGCATTGAATCTGTAGATCGCTTTGTATAATATGAGCATTTTAACAATATTAAAAATTCTAATTAATGAACATGGAATATCTTTCCATTTATTTGTGTCTTCATCAATTTCTTTTATCAATATGTTATAGTTTTCAGTATACTGATCTTTCACTTCTTTGGCTAAATTTATTCCTTGGTATTTTTATGTTATTATAATTAGGATTGTTTTCTTAAGGTTTTCAAGTAGTTTGTTGTTAGTGAAGAGAAATACAACTCATTTTGTGTGCTGATTTTATATTCTAAAGCTTTATTGAATTTGCTGATTAGTTATAAAGATCTTTTGTGGAGTCTTTAGGGTTTCCTATCTGCAAGATCATGTCACCTAGAAACAGAGACAATTTTACCTTTTTTTTTTTTTCCAATTTGTATACCTTTGTGTTTTTTGTTTGTTTGTTTGTTTTCTTGCCTAATTGCCCTGGCTAGGACTTCTAGTACTATACTGAATAGAAGTGGCAAGAGTGAGTATCTTTGTTTTATTCCTGATCTTAGATGAAAAGCTTTCAACTTTCCAGCACTGGGTATGATGTTAGCTGTGGGCTTGTCATATATTGATCTCTATTGTGTTGAGGTACATTCCTTCTATAACTAATTGGTTGAGAGGTTTTATCATCAAAGGATGTTGAATTTTGTCAAATGAGTTTTCTGCTTCTGTTGAGATGATCATGTGGTTTTTGTTCTTCATTTTGTTAATGTAGTGTATCACATGTATTTATTTGTGTATACTGAACCATACTTGTACCCTGGGGATAAATCCTACTTGATCATGGTGTGTGCTTCTTTTAGTGTGCTGTTGAATTTGGTTTGCTAGTATTTTCTTGAGGATTTTTTCATGAAAATTCCATGAACAGTATCAGGGATACTGGCCTGTAATTTTATTTTTTTGTAGTGCCATTTCTGGCTTGATATCAGTGTAATCCTGGCTTTTTAGGATGAGTTAAAAGCATTTCCTCCTCTTCAATTTTTTGGAAGAATTTGAAAAGGATTGATGTCAATCCTTCTTTAAATGTTTAGTAGAATTCAACAATGAAGCTATCAGATTCTGGGCTTTGTTGAGATTATACTGTGTTCTAATGTTTATATGAATAACTAGATTAAATATGTTGATTCAATCTATCTATTCATTATTGTATATTCAGATTTTGTATTTCTTCATGATTCAGTCTTCATAGGTAGTATATTTTTAGAAATTTATCCATTTTTTCTAGTTTATCCAATTGTTAGTGTATACTTGTTCATAGTATTATCTAATAATTCTTTATATTTGTGTGATATTTTTTGTTTTATTGCCTCTTTCATTTATAATTTGCTAAATTTGAGTTTTCTCTTTTTCTGTTTTTATTCTAGCTAAAGTTTTGTTGCTTTTGTTTGCCTTTTGTTTGTTCTTAGTTTCATCAATCGTTTCTATTTAGTAAGTATCTGTTTCATTTGTTTCTGCTCTGCTCTTTATTATCTCCTTCCTTTTGCTAACTTTGGGCTTAGTTTGTTCTTTTTCTAGGTTTTTGAGGTGCAATGGTAGGTAGACTTGAGATCTGTCTTATTTATTTATTTATTATTTGTCTCATTTATTTATTTGTCTCTCTCATGGGGATCCTACTATGTTGTCCAGGCTGAAGCATAATGGCTATTCATAGGGCCACATAGTACACTACAGCCTTAAACTCCTGGGCACAAGTGATCCTCCCACTTGAACCTCCAGGTAGCTGGGACTACAGGCACATACCACTGTGCCTGGCTTTCTGTCTTTTTTTAATATAGGCTATGAACTTTTTTCTTATTACTATCTTTGCTGAATTCCACCTTTGTTTGTCTCAAAATGTTTTAATATTCTTTTTAGTTTCTTCTTTGGCCCATTGATTATTCAAGAGCATGTGGTTTGATTTCCAAATATTTTCAAATTTTCTAGGTTTCCTTCCTCTTATTGATTTCTAATTTCATATCATTGTGGCACAAAAGGTACTTGATATGATTTTAATCTTCTTAAAGCCACTTAGACTTAATTGGAGAATTTAATGTATTTACATTTAAAGTAATTATTGATAGGTAATGAATTACTATTGCCATTTTGTTAATTGTGTTCTGACTATTTTGTAGCTCTTTTCTTTCTGTTGTCCTATGTGATTTGATAATATTTTGGGCAGGTTTGCTTTTATTCGTTTTGATTTTTTGCTGTATTTCCCATCTGTTTTTTTTTTTCTTTGTGGTTATCATGGAATTTACATAAAACTTCTTATAATAGTCTATTTTAAACTGATAAGTTTGATGGCATACATAAAAACACTTTAACTTATCTTCCTCATTTTATATTATTGATATCACAATTTTCATCTTTTATATTATGTATCACTTCACAAATTATTATAACTGTAATTATTTTTAGCAGAAACCATAACATTTTCAACTTCCATACTATCTTTTAATCTTATACTAGAGTGAAAAGTGATTTATGCATCACTATTACAGTATAGAGCATTCTGAATTTGACTATATTCTTATCTTTACCACAAAGTTTATACTTATATATGCTTTCGTGTTGGTAGCATCCTTTTATTTCAACTTGAAGAATTGAAATTTAGCACTTCTTGTGAGGCAGGCCTAATGGTGATGAGCTGTCTCAGCTTTTGTTTATCTGGGAGGCTTTATATCTCATTCATTTCTGAAGGATAGCTTTACTGGGTATAGTATTATTCTTGCTTGGTCATTCATTTATTTTTCCAGTACTTTGACTATATATCATCTTGCTCTATCCTGGTTTGCTGAAAAACCTGCTGATAGTCTATGGAGGTTCACTTGTATGTGATGATTTGCTCTTCTTTTACTTCCTTCAAAATTTTTTCTTTGAGTTTTGAGAATTTGATTATAATGTTATGTTGGTGAGGCTCTTTTTATGTTTAATCCATTTGGGGTTCTTTGGGACTCACGGAGCTGTATTTTCATTTCCATCTCTACATTTGGGAACTGTTCTATTATTATTTATTTAAATAAGTTACATTTCTCTTTCTGTTTCTCTGATCCCTGTTGGAATGTTATAATTCATATATTGGTGGACTTGATGGTGTTCAAGAAGTCCCATAAACTTTCTTCCCTCTTTTTCTCTCTCTTTCTTTTTTTCATTACTTCTCTGACTGGATTATTTCAAATGGCCACTGTTTGTTTCTTCTGCTTGGTTGCGGCTGCTGTTTAAGCTCTCTAAATTTTTAAGTCCAGTTGTGTTACTTAGCTTCAGAATTTTGTTTCTCTTTTATGGTTTCCTTCTCTTTGTTAAACTTCTAGTTTTTTTCATGTATTATTTTTCCAATTTTGTTTACTTATCTATCAGTGTTCTCTTGTAGCTCATAGAGTTCCTTTAAGACAATTATTTTGAATTATTTGTCAGAAAGTTTGTAGATCTTCAGTTCTTTAGAGTCATTTACTGGTGCTTTATTTTGTTCCTCTGGTATATCATGTTTCCATCATTATTTGTGATTCTCGTGACCTTTTATTGGTATCTGCAAATATGAAGAAGTAGACACTTCTTCCAGTCTTTACAGACTGCCTTCAGCAGGCAAAGCCCTTCACCACTCAGCTTGACCAGAGTCTGTGTGGGCTGGTTGGTATGGTCCATGTGGAGGCCTTGCTACTAATGTCCTCAGGCAAATTAGCCTGGTGCCTTGCTCAGTGGGTGGACTTGGTGTCTGAGTCCATGGGTATGGGGTTGGAGCCTGCTTCTATGGGTGTGGTCCTGGATCCTGAATTTTAGGGAGTTGATCTGGCACTGAGGACCATTGGGATGGGACTTACGGCTGATTTTCAGGGGTGGTCCTGGAGCACTGGTCTATATAGGTGAGCCTGAATCCTGGGTCCACAGGGGATTGCCCAAATCCTGAGTCCATGGGGGCTGAGCAGGCACCGGCTCAGGTCTGGAGCCTGGGACCATAGGGGCTGGCCTGGCGCTGAGTTAAGCTTGAAGCCTGGGTTCCCAGGGGCAAGTCTCAAGGTTGAAGTGGGCCTGACACTAAGGTAAGCCTAGAGCATGTGTTCCCTGCAGTTGGTCTGGTGCCAGGGTTCACTGAGGGCAGATTGGTGCAGAGGTCCATGAAACTGAGTGCTTACTTTACTCTCCTTTTTCCTTGCAGAAGGTATCTCCTTCTGTGTTCTATACTATACAACAGTGCAGAAGGTATCTCTTTCTGTGCTGTGCTTTGCAGACTTAGGGGAGGGCTGACTTGGGTAATGTGAAACTGTCCTTTCGTATCCTCTTCAAGGCATTTTTTTTCTTATTTCTGTGTTCAACTCGGGTGACTAATCTGTCACCTGGATTTGTCAGCTCTGTGAAAGTATTTTTTTGTTTGTGGACAGCTGTCCAAATTGATGTTTGTGTGAGGGAGTACTGGAAACTCCTATTCTTCCCTCTTGCTGCTCTCACTCCATACATTGCTATATCTTCAAATTATGACGAATGGTCTATTGGAAATAGAATTTGACTAAGTCATGTGATCTGACTGGAGCAGGCTCTTTCTCTGTTTCTTTCCTTCTCTCCCTTTCTTCCTTCCTTAGTTCTTTCTTTCCTTTCATCCTTTCTTTCTTCCTTCCTTCCTTCCTTCCTTCCTTCCTTCCTTCCTTTCTTTCTTTCTTTCTTTCTTTCTTCCTTCCTTCCTTCCTTCCTTCCTTCCTTCCTTCCTTCCTTCCTTCCTTTCTTTTCTTTTTTTCTTCTTTCTTTTTCCTTTTGTTACAAATATCACATAGCATTTATTGGAACTAATGGGGTAGACCGGGATATGGGAAGGACTCTATAGTGGAGCATGGCCACTCACCTTATAATTTTGTGTCCAGACAAGCCCACCACATCCCCTTCCAATAAGAAGAAAAACACTGGTTTGTCATTTCTTAAATTGTGAAGAGACAAGGAAAATAGAGAATATTTTATCTATCTAAATTTGTCTTGCTAAGGGGAAAACAATTTGGTTTAGGCATTTTAGCTCTTTCCATAAATGAGTCTCAATTTTATGTAAATTACATTTATATAATGGGATTGAGTCTCCAAATTGTTTTATGGTCTGTACTTTGATTTATTTCATTTGCAGACACTACAGAAAAGATGAAAAGATTAAGGATACTGATTGTTTTTTCTGTTATCAGTTATAAAAGTAGTGTAGATGCATTTCAATAACACACTCAAAGCAGAAAACAAATGTGTGGGTTTAATGGAGAACTGGAAGTAAATGTGAAGTTTGAATTATATCCTAGTAAAGCTGCTTACCTTTGTAGTGTTTATTCTTTAAGCATTTTAAACAACTAGGGATGTATTTCATGTTGGCATTAATTCCAGGAGTCATTGCTTTTAGATACCTGCCTCTACTTAAATCTTATTGAAGGTTTTATTACTCCTGAAGAGTGCCCATATTTTTATAATGTATGAAATAAGATTTATATAGGAATAACACAGAATTGAATTTTTTCTGCTAACCAGTAATCACACTCTTGTATTTATGTCATACTCTGTCTTCCTCTGATTAAGGCAAAACGCTATCTTAAATATCTCCCTTATTTTTTAACTTTCCTGAAGGACACATTGGGCAAGTTTAAACTTTTTTCACTGTGAATAGAAAGTTAAAATACAAAAGGTGTTGCCATCACAACACATATTTTGTTGAAATGCAATAAGTTGTCATCATACTTGGTGGCTACCAGAAACGTAAGAGGAAAAGCAAAACAAAAACAAAATTTAATCTATTTGAAGGTCAGAATACAGCAGAACCTCCTTAAAGCTAGTGTTATTAATTCTCTGTTTGTGATCATTTGACTTGGACTGATTTGAAACTCAGGTTTTTGTTCTTTGTGGATACTGTTCTAGAAACCTGTTTCTGGGGAACACATTTAAGTTGCCCAAGAAGAAACATTGAAAATGGATCTTAATAGTTACTGGTGAATCTTTTCCTTAAAGAAGACCTGCCATAAACTGTACTTGAAACTATAATGTGAGCAGTGAGTCCCAGTAGCTGAAAGTTTAAAATATACTACAAACAGGGCTTGAAAAAAATTCTGAGTCTATTAATATTTTTGGCTCCGGTTTTCTCCTCTGCTAAGCAAAAAGGTGGGAGGGAAGCAGTAGGTCCTCATAGTAGTAAAGAATATCTTGAAAAGTATCAAGAGTCTTGGGAGCCTGGAAAAACTGTTGTGAAAATGAGGACTGCAGACTCACAGTGTCAATGAAGGCTCCATCTTTTACTACTAATTGTATGCAGCAGGATGAAAATAAAGCCGACTTACTCATCCTGGAGGTAAATTAATCAGTTCTCCAGGCTCTTTAATTCTTTATAGTTTCTTGAATTCATAAACGTTCTTTGATTTTTTTTTTTTTTTTTGAGACGGAGTCTTCCTGTCTCCCAGGCTGGAGTGCAGTGGCGCGATCTCAGCTCACTGCAAGCTCTGCCTCCGGGGTTCATGCCATTCAGGATCCTGCCTCAACAAAGGTAGCTGGGACTACAGGCACTCCCCCACCATGCCCCGGGTAATTTTTTTTTTTTTTTTTTTTTTTTTTTTTTTTTGTATTTTTAGTAGAGACGGGGTTTCCCCATGTTAGCCAGGATGGTCTTGATTCCTGACCTCGCGATCCACCTGCCTCGGCCTCCCAAAGTGCTGAGATTACAGCCGTGAGCCACCGCGCCCAGCCTCTTTTATGCTTTTTTGTGGAACTAGCTTAGTAAGTTGGGCAAGTAGAAAGGGGCTTCTGAAAGAAACCAAACACTGTTTTACTCTGCGGTCAAGTCCTTTTGCTTTGTTTTGCACAAACTTTCTCTATCTCTCTCTCTCTTTCTCTCTCTCTCTCTCTCTCTCTGGACAAGCATTTCTTGTGAGCCAGGATAGCTTTGGTTCTAGGCATCCTATGTCAGAGAGGTCTGGGGAAGCTTTGGACAAAGAAGCTGTGAATGGAGTCAAAGCATGTAAACCTTTTTAGCTAGCAGAGTTACAGCATGGTTATCTGAAAAAGTGTCCTTCTAACTGAAATCAGTATCACAATGATACACTTTAGCCATATTAAATCCAAACTCTCTAAAGGCTCCAGGAAGTTTTCTTAGAACTTCACACTCTGTTGCAAGTAATAAATGTTGCAAGTTGTCAATAAAACATTTCTAGTTACAATTAACATCTATGATGCTTATGGAAAGAGAAAATTCAAATATTCTCTATTTGATGCCCCCCTTATTAACTCTCCAGAGAGGAGTTAAGGCAAGAAATTTCACTTTTCAAAAGGAGAAATGTGCAATTGCTAGAATATTATGGGAGTAATTATTTCCCCTAAAGCTGGTATTTGCTAAGTGGGTTACATGTATGTAGACTCTCTTTTGTGTGTCTGGATTTAAGAGTCTGAGCTCAAGCAATCCTAGCTAGCTCTAACTTCAACAATTTTCTACATGAAAACAAGTCTATTGCTACTACATTAGTCTGGGAAATATAGGGTGGGTGGCCTGGGTTGCTGCCAATAGAGATATTGGGTAATATGCTTCTTCCCCATTGCCTGCACCTACAATATTCCTGGCTCTATGGGATATGAGTTTTTTCCCACCCCCACCCTGCCCCACTGGAGTTTTAAGATTTAAGATTTGAACCTGGGCTTGGCAGGAAGGAGGACTCCTAAATCTCTAACCTAGGCAAAAAAAAGAAAGAAATATGCTGCATATCTTTGCCCTATTTATATACTAGTATATCCTCTCCAGGGAGAAGGTGAGAGTAGGCCAGCCAGTATTCCACTGTGACCCAACGGACAAAGAATCAGACGAACCTACCTCTGCCACTGTAGTGAATGATTTAAACAAGTTATTTCATCTGAGCTTTAGTTTTCTAATCTGTAAACTAGCTGGGAAACATAATTTTGTTCTGAGAATTTATTGGGATTAAAAAGGTGTCTAGTACAGTGCCAGACAGAGAACTGCAGCTGTGATTATGGAAAGAGAGAATGAAATGAGCATATCTTAGAAGAAAAAAAGTTTTGGCTGCAATTAGATTCATTATACAGAAGTGTACTTTCTGCCTATTTGTAAGTTTTTAGCATCCAGTTGGTAAAGCCCAGGAGAAAGTACTCAGGAGTGCAGGAACTCAGAGGGGTGAGGAGAAAGGCAGAGATGGGGACTGTGATGCAGATGTTCTCCTAAGGCAGAAGTCGGCAGCAGTAGCTCAGTTGGACTAGCGTGATTGCTTTTTGGAGTTACTGAGATTGAAGTAAAGAAATAGGGCTATATATCAAGTTCAAATGGTGAGACACAGTAAAAGTAAGAGAACGAATAGCTTATGATGGTTATCATTTCATAGCATGTTCACCACCTGCTGAGGGTAGATTTTTTTAAAGTGGTTTAAAATGTACAAGACCTGACAGACCTGTTGAAACTTTTTTTTTTCCTTGATACAGAGTCTCGCTGTGTTGCCCAGATTGGAGCGCAGTGGCATGATCTCAGCTCACTGAAACTTCCACCTCCCGGGTTCAAGCGATTCTCCTGCCTCCCAAGTAGCTGAGACTACGGGCATGTGCCACCATGCTCGGCTAATTTTTTTTGGTATTTTTAGTAGAGGTGGGGTTTCACCATGTTTGCCAGGCTGGTCTCGAACTCCTGACCTCAAATGATCCACCTGCCTCGGCCTCCCAAAGTGAAACTTGTAAGTCTCTTTAGTAGATAGTCCCCATAGAATGTGATACTGGGCTGTCGGCCCTGCAGATGAGGTCTCCCTCTTGCAGTGAACAGCGTGAGAGTCTTTCCAGCAGTCATTCATACTCCTCCCCCACCTCGTGTAGCACCCATGTAGTTTGGATGGAGTTAGTCCCATCCAGGCTGGCTTGATTTAAATCAAGCAGGCTATCCAACTCTTCTTGCCACACTTCTGGTAATTTATGTTTAAGCCAGTCACTACAAGGTATGCCCCAGCCATAGGGATTAATTTGGGGTCATCCGATCACTGAATATCTGAGGAATTGTGTTCAATGGTTGTGAAAATCAAGCTCTCTCTCCTGACTGGTAGATGGGGAGATGTAGTAGCTTTCCTACAGCTATGGCAAGCCAGCTATGGGATGGAGCTGTCTGTGAGGGATGCTGTGTTCTTTATATCAGTGCTTAAACCTACTCTGAAGGGCACTATTCATCTGAACTTTCCAATAAGGTGGGCTTTATTGTTGAATATAGTTTGACACTTATTCATAATTGCAGTTGTGAACATCTTAATGGATATAATGGTATGTGTCTCTGTGCACACTAGATTTCGGGAACTCCTCACTATGTACAAGAGTGCTAGTTTGAACTAATGTACCATCAATAAGGTTGCCATAAAGAGAAAGGAAGACGCACAAAAATTTACGCTGCAAGGGGTTGAATGGGTTATAGTGAAACAGAAAACCTGACCCTTGCAAAGATGCCAGACAGTTCAAAGTCTTAGAAAGGAAACTGCTTTTGTAAGTACACTAAAGCAAAGGAGCTACTGAAATATAACTATTTGGGAGAAAAAGAAGTCTTATTTTAAGGCTTGGCTTTGCGGTTTTAAGTTGTAAACCTCCTTGTCTACCAAAGATTTCAGTACAATACTTTCAACAAAAAGCCTTGTGCAGAGTTTTTGTGGCAAAGAAGAAGCAGTTCTGGGTTTTACATCCAGGTTGACATGGTACAGAATAAGATTAAAATGATTCATAAGTTAAAACAGGAGCTCAGAAACAGAGGTTAATCTGAATCCATAAGATTCTGTTTTTCTGAATGCCTGGAGTCACTAGAGGAATTACAATCTCCAGTCTCCCATGGAGATGTGAATTGTGGGATGTGATTCAAGCCTATTTTATTTGACTGGCCAAAGACAGGATTTTGGGGATGAAAACACTTTTGAGTCATATGCAAAAGGAAAAAGTTATAGTATACATTTTTTCCCATTTATGTGGATGCCAAATAAAATTAAATCCAGCCTGAGGAAGATTAGCAGTACTTGTATTTCCAATTCCAAATCAGATTTGACAAAAAAACTAGTTATTATAATTAAAATTAACAATTTTGATTTGAATATTTTATCAGTCATATTGTTTTAAGCCATCTCAGCAGTCGTTTTAGGCATGGGTGCCAGCAGTTGCCTGGATGCACATTTGTCTGTGTTCTTATATTGATTGTAAGCCCATCCCTTCTGTTTCATACTAGAAAAGTGGTCATCCCCTTGTGAACCTAACACTCTGAGGTTGGGTTTACTCTGTACCAGAGGTACCGAGGTACCTCTGAATTTATTCTATACATATAAAAAGATTAGGTCTTACCTAGAACAAAGAAGTCAGAAAGGAAACCGTCAAGAGTTGCAAAGTATAGCTTTTCAAATTTATTTTCAGATTTTATGCATAAAAGAGAAGCCAATTATATTTTTTTCTACATCACTGGCATCACATAATATATTTTCCATAAAAAAGTTAAAATAGAAATGGAAATTGGAATGAAAGTTATTTATTAACCAAATTCAAATTTGGACCTTATAGCAGGAAATAAGGAAAAAAAGGAAGAATAAATTCCAGTCACACTTAGCCAAGATCTCTTTGGCTCAATCAAGATTGTGCTGAGGATGCTTTAAGGGTAGCATGAGTCATAAACAGAGGCTAGAGGGGTTACCATCTTGTCACCCAAGCCAGCCTGAAGCCACTCTGCCTCTCACTCTCAGGACCTTCTGTGCTTTTCTCCCTGACTCACAAATTACTTCTTCATGAACAGAGGAAAAGGGAGGGAGGTGGGTGAGTGGAACCCAGAGATTGGTTAAACACATGGTAACACATCTGTAAACCAAAAGTAAAATGCTAAGCCCCCAACTGACTGAATGAATCCTCTTCTCAGCCAAAAGTATTCCAAAGGAAACTGAAAAAGTAATTCATGCTGTGATGGGAAGTAGGGATCAGACATGCCTCATTATACTCTCCTTGCTTTGAAGTTTAGGCATAGCTGACCAGCATTAACATTAAAACAGAGATATTATGACTGACAGAACAGACTATATGCAGCAATAAGATACCAAATTCTAACCTGACTCTAGTAGAGCATCACATGACAGATAGCAGGCCCTAAAGGAAATCAAAGTATTTTACCCCAATATATATTTCTTTGACATAGTTTGGAATAGCCTTACATGGCTGTCTCTTTGTGTTCTATAGAGAATCTCATTCCTTTTCTGGGGAGTCTGGCAACTTTTAAGGTTCTGATTAGGCAACATTTGCCATATATTGTCCCTACAGGCAGTCACCTATGAGATTTCATCTACAAAATAAGAATCCTAATCTCTGTAACCCCTTGTCTTAACCCAGACACTCCTTTCTATTGATTCCAGGTCTTTAGATAAAAACATAACTTCTTCAACCAATTGCCAATGAGAAGATCTTTGAATCCATCTATGACCTGCAAGTGCCCCTGCTTGAGTTGTCCCACCTTCTGGACCAAACCAATGTACACACTACATGTATTGATTGATGTCTTATGTCTTCCTAAAACGTATAAACTGTAACCCAACCACCTCGGGCACATGTTCTCAGGACCTCCTGAGGCTGTCATGAGTCATAGTCCTCATATTTGGCTCAGAATAAATTTCTTTAAACATTTCATGGAGTTTGGCATTTTTCGTCAACACATCTATACAGTAGATTCCAGTGAGTAACTTGAAATCATGTTGTCAAAGGTTGATGCAGGGAAAGCACAATAAATGAAAAAGATTACAAATAATATTATCGTACATTTGTATCCATAACACATATATTGTCATTAAGAGAAAAAAAAAAGCATAGAAAGAAAACATACCAAAAGATTAGCAGCGATTTTTCTTTTAAATGTTGAGATTATTACTGATTTTAAAATAAAATCCTTTCTTCTTGGTTTTATATTTTAAAGATTTCTTCATTGAAATGTGTATTTGTTGTGTATTTAGAAAGATGTATAAATGTCATTTGGTTAGGATAAAATAATACTGAAAATGACTGTATTAAAAGAAAAACTTCAGCCCAATTACATTTAAAGGTGTTTAATTGAGTAATGAACAATTTGTGAATCGGGAAGTCCCCCAGAATCACAGAAGATTCAGAGATATTTTGGGGATGCCTTGTGGTCAGAACAAATTTACAGACAAAAAAAGCAAGCGACATACAGAAATCAAAAGTGAGGTACAGATACAGCTGGATTCATTACAGGTTGGCGTTTGCCTTATTTGAACGTAGATTGAACACTCAGCAGTGTATGAGTGGCTGAAGTATGGCTTCTGGGATTGGCCAAGACTCAGCTATTGGTACAGGCACATGTTCCTAAGTTACATTTTCTATCTTGTCTGCCTATTAAGTTAGGTTGCAGTTCCTCCACGAAGACTCAAATATAGAAATATGGAGCCCTTCTCAGGCCATATTTAGTTCTCTTTAACAACTATATGAAAATGAAAGGCCAGTGAACCCTCATATCATCTAGATGAGAAAAGGAAGTAAATTAAAGAATGGTGAGGCTTAAGGTTGAAGCCACTGGACTAAAAGGAGGCTGCAGGAACAGAGGCCTGAGAGCCTCAGTCCTTTAACAGACCCAAGGCTGCTCAGACAAAGCCTGCTTTCTTTTGCCTACGGCATTTTTTTTTGCCCAAACTTGTCATTCCAGTTGACTAGATGGGAGAGTGGGGTGGGGCTAAATGTAGCTTAAGGCCGAGGTTATTACCATTAGAATTGCACTCACAGGTAAAAGCTCAGTGGGATCCCCAAAACTTTGAGCACCATGCATGGCCTTTCTAACTCCCTTCAAGGCTGGCATTTATTCATAGGGGAACTTAAGCACAACCTGGATGGTCCTGGGCACCCTAGGATGTATAGTTATCCTCCTTGTTGAGGGTCATAGCTTTGGTATATTTAGAACTTATGGAATGCTGCAACTACTACATTTTAAACAAAAGCATCATAGCGGTAATGTCAGCACTCCCATTTGCATCTTATAAATATTCTCTTCTTGTTAACATTTTTCTGGGATTTAATAAATGCAGATATGGGATTAAGTGTTTAGTCTTCTTTAAAAATAAATCCAGTCATAATGATGTACTGTTTTCAGTAAGCTCTAAAATGCATTAGAAAAAGAAGGCTTGATCAGAAAGGAGCAACAGGTTTCACACTAAATGCTTTCTTTGTGGCAGGGCTGAATACCTGAAGATTGTCTGATCACTGTTAATCATGTAGAGATATGCCTAGCTACTTTCAGGAACATTAACTTAAATGAGACTGCGTGAATAATCGTGGTTGGTGTGGCAATGAGTTATTGTTCTGGGAATAGTAACTGGCACAATTGACAACAATTTAATGCTACTTTTATTACTTACCTACCATATGCCAGGCAGGAGAAGATAACCTAATGAAAACAGGAATCCTTGTCTGAAAGACATTTTTTGTAGATATTCCTAAATGCATTTTTACTTAATTGAAATCAGCTGTACATATTCTTGTATTCTACTACTTTTTCATGATTTATTTTATATTTTATTTTACTTGTGGATGGAGTTCAATAGTTATTTTAGAAACAGTGCATTGCATTAGATGCTATCTTGCCCCTATGTTTTCACCCTACACTCTATTGTAGACCATGCCTAATGACTACCACATGGGTACAACACTGGCCCCCTTGCATTAAGCAGGTATCAACCCCAGGGTCTCCAGTGGAGACCAAATCCTCACTTAGCTTTCCTCACTTGCCTGAGTCTTCTTTCGTCACTTCCTAACAGGTTCCTTCTGAGAGCACTTCCTCAATTCACAAAAATCCCCATGTCAGGCTTCAGCAGGGTGCAGTACTAAGTACAAATAATAAATTTAAAAAATTAAAAACACATACACCCATTTATATTTCCAAGTAGAGATTTTTGTATGGAGATGTCAGACATACCAAGACAGCAATGTTTTGTTGATCTTGCTTTTGTCTTAACTGAAGTATATTTGCAGCTGAAGATTCAGCCTGGTTATTATTTGCGGTGAAGAGGCATTCAACTCCTGAATAATGGTTTATCCGTTGTCTGTAATTCTAGATATCCTAATCTGTCCCACAGATACAGATTTCAATTAGAATAGGGAATTATTAAGAAATGAGCTTCTTATTTAAGAAAAGACTTGGCCAGATATGGTGGCTCACAACTGTAATCCCAGCACTTTGGGAGGGCGAGGACGTTGGATCACAAGGACAGGAGTTCGAGACCATCCTGGCCAAGATGGTGAAACCCCGTGTCTACTAAAAATACAAAAATTAGCTGGGCGTGGTGGCATGCACCTGTAGTCCCAGCTACTTGGGAGGCTGAGGCAGAAGAATTGCTTGAACCCCGGAGGTGAAGGTTGCAGTGAGCCGAGATTTCACCACTGCACTCCAGCCTGGGTGACAGAGCGAGACTCTGTCTCAAAAAGAAAGGACTCATTTTGGTATTTCTGGCCTGAGGTTCAATCTCCTCTTGGTATGATGGAGATTTTTATATATATATATATGTCTCTAACTTACTTGAATAGTTTTTAGTGACTGTCTTCCCTTTCAAATATCCTCCAGCTAGGGATCCAGGAGACTGATAGAGTGGCTTTCATCTAAGACACTGGGAATGCACACTTACAATGGGACACGTCAGAGTCCCATTGTAGATTATTAGGGTTACATTTTGCTGATTTTCTTTACTGTCTCCTATGCCAGGAATAACTCTTCTCTTCATTATAAGATATTTAATATCCTTCCCTACTTCCTTTATTGCATGAGAGAAGAGTAAAACTATTAAGAAAGCCAGCTCTGGAGTCTGACTGCCCAGGTTGAATGCTGCTTCCCATACTACTAGCTCAGGGCCTTAGTGCAGTTATTGAATTGCTCTATACTTTGGTTTCCTCATCTGTAAAAACATTTGCTTCATAGTGCCATTGAGAAGAAGAAATGCATTAATACATGTACAGTGTTTAGCATAGTGCCTGGCACAGTGTAATTGTCCATAAGTGTTAGTTAATAGTTATTAACTACCTCGGTCTTTAGAGGGGACCTTACTTCCTCACTTTTCTTCTCTGCCTTCTGTGTCATTCTGTGTGACGTCTTAGATCCCACCTTCATCTTTGAAACTCACTGGTATTGACCTCATGGTTCAGCACCTGCCTGGGACTCGCGGTTGTCCTTGTTATGACCGACATGTTTTAAGAGGTACGCTCTTTATCAACTCCATTCCTCCCAGACCCCAAAGTCCTTCACCTTTTGACTGTAGCAGACACCCCTTTACTCTGGACAAATCATCTTTCCTTGCTCAGCACGAAAATGTTGAAAAGAGCTTATTCTGACTGGTGATGTTTTCTAAATGCTTAAGGTAGCAAATTATTTTCAGTTGTCTGCTTTCCTTCATCTTTAATTTCAGTCTAAATTTAAGCAATTTTTTTAAAATAGAGGAAGTTGTTTTAAGAAGTAAAAAATATCACACAATGGCAAAGAACCACTACACTTAAGAAGATAGCATTTCAATTAACATATTCTATGTGACAAAGAATACTTCACAGCTCATACACAAAACAAGTTATTTTGCCTTCCTCCCTTGTTTTAGTAACAAACATGTTTCTTTTCTCATCATAGAAGCCA
>NW_016805059.1:3272531-3292087 GCF_001698545.2 Rhinopithecus bieti | reverse complement strand
TCTTTCTGTGATTTTTTTAAATAAAAAAACCCCGAATTAAAAAAATGCTATCACTACAATTTGTTTTGAACATCTATTGTGATATATTTTAATTCCTGCTATTTTTATTGTTTTAAAATGTATCTCCTCCACAGTGTGTAAAAATTTAAATGTTAAAATTTTACATTTTTTCATAGATCGAAGTGATTACTAAAAACAAACCAAGATGCTTTTAAGGATTTTTAAAAGCCACTGTTCTGCAAGGGAGAATAAGAAGGAAGAGACAATTAACAATCTTTCTTGGAATCCTTCCAGTAAGATGTAGAATTACAATATTTTGGAACAGAATGAGGCTGCCAAATTCACTTATCATCTTAACAAAGAGGGAACAGAGGCCCAGGGAGTTTATGTGCCTTGTCCAAGACCACAACCTGTCTTAGTTCACAGCTTTGCTGAATTTTCCTGTCAGTGACCCCCATATCGGCTCCTCCATTTTTTTCTGGCAGAGGTACGCACATTGTGATCTTTTGGACATTGCATGCATGTAAAAGATTTTCCGGGAAATGTGAAGTCAGTTTCTACCTTTTGTCTTTGAATTATGTGTATTTCTAAATCAATTCTGTGAATATCCATTCTAACTCCATAATTTTGTTTTCTGGGAATTTGGCATTGTCTAGTATTATCCAAAGTTGATAGGTGCATTTAGAAACATGGTTTTGGGACCCATCATGAGGACATTTATATTCCAGAAGTTTTCTTTGTGAAATTTCCTGGCATTTCTGGCCTCCAGCCAGGATTAAATGGTTTACTATGCCTCAGATTCAACGAACTCTCAGTTGAAGAGTCAGCATCTAATTTAATTAATGGAACAGTATAGATTAATGAGAAATGCATCAGTCACTCAAAAAATGTTGACATAATTTTTGAACAAAATTTAAGAAGCCTCAAAATACTTCATAATTTCACAAAGAAAAATAACAAATAGGCTTGGATTCGGCTCTGTGATGCAAATCCCAAGAGTTCTGATTATTAAAAAGATTTTTAAAATGTGAAAACATTGACCCAGTTCCTGTATTTCAGCTCTCATTTTACTATTGCCATCTTCTTTCTTAGCTGCTTTCTGTTCTCTTGTTCTTTCACCTCTAAATCCAAGCTTGAAAGGGAAGAAGATGAGTTACCCACAGTCTACAAGAGCCCATAATAATTTCCTTCTAGTGTAATTTTGCAGTTTCTGTGCAGTTGTATAGAATGCATATGATAGTGGCAGGAGGCAGTCAAATGCCTAGGCAGGGTGAGTCCTTGGTGAAAGTCCACCTTCAAGCCCCAAACAAGTTGAAGGCTGAAAGACTGGACTGCTAGTTTTGGATGAAAAACTAACCTGGAGTGAGAACTTCTGTTCCTGTTTGCCTGCCTTTTCCATTGATGATGGTGTCTATGGTCATGAGGGTGTACTCCTCTGCAGTGAACTCCATGCTGTTCTGGGCCTTGCCATACCTGTCCACCACTGCATTACCACATTCCCAGTCAAAGCCTTGGTAAAACAACCAGGTTCTCCAATTGCAAAAAAAAAAAAAGAAAAAAAGAAAAAAAAAAAAAAGCCAGTAGGGAGGGTACTCTTATTGTACTTATGCAAATAATTATATTGTCATAAGAATACTCACAAAAAGCTTCCAAATTTTGTTCACAGGAATATACCTTAGCCAATTATTAAAACTGTAAATAGCTCAAAATAAATTTTCCTGACTTTGAAAATAAAGAAGCAGCAATATTTTAAGGAAAAAATTAAAAAGGATTACTTCAGTTTTCTATTAGTTCAGTCTATTTTGTTAACTCTTGTTCTGCTTGATATTCATGGATGTCTCAGCTCTTCATAAGTCCTGTATGTTTTTCATCTATTCTAACATCACAATCTCCAAAGTTATCAGAAACTTGCATTTAAGAGCACCTGTCAAAGTCCTATAGCTGATTATAAGCCATCTTTTGAAGAGGATCAAAACAAGACAATAATTCCCTTTGAATGACAAAATGTTCAGGGTAGTTACAGTCAAAAACATGACTGACAAATAAATTTTGGTTATATCTCAGTGGTTTACCATAACTTAACATAATAACTTTAATTATGATTGATAGCATATACTCAGACATTAGAATTTTAGAAATCCCATATAATTTTGGAACATATATTAGTTTTATTCACTAAAACATAACCTGAAGAAGATTAAACCTTATTTTTATTTTGGCAATCACATGTAACTAAACATGTCAAATAATCTTGTTCACATTTCTTTTGTGTGATCCAGGGGCCCTCTGTAGCATTCAACAATTAGGGGTCAGAAAAAGACCATTTCTGAAGCCAAAATTTGGTTTTGGAAAGCCTATTAAACAAGTTACAGGTTTAAAACACTTGATATTATGCAATAGAATCCCAGATTACCATAAGTCATTTATTTAGACAAAATGATGACTCAAAATGTTTTAAAAGGCAAAACCTTTACTCATTAAGAGGGAAGACTCAGCTTTCCAAACAATCTGTTTCCTGTCTTCTCCTTTTTCCAGTAGTTTATTCACAAGGCAAACAAAAATCTTTCATTATTCTCTACTACTACTTAAAATCTTGTTCAAGAGAGAGCACCAAATTTCACCCTTGCATTAGTACACCATTGATATCAACCCCAGTTTTATAATGAAACCTTATAGATAATTCTATCCAATCTTAACCAGTTTGACGATGAGTTGAGATTCTTAGAAATCTTTTATAACCCTTTACAAATTTTTGTTAAAGAGCAGATCAGTGCCTTAAGAAAACCTTGTTGTGCTTTTATTCCAATGTTCAATTTATGAAAAAAACCTTATAATATCCTTTTGAATTTAGTTGATATGTTCACACACAGAATTTTTTAACAAGATTAATTTTTGCTTCCACAACTTGTTCTAACCTTTTGCTTTACCTTAACTTAAAACAATCCTTTAACCCTCCAAACCACGAAAAAGTTTACCAAACTGTAAAGTGGGCAAGGGAACAATTTTCAAAAGCCAAAGAAGCAGTTTGTGACCTTAAAGCATTTAGCAAACCTAGTATCTGACCATAATTTAGACCACATGTTTACATTCTGAAGACATATGTATTTAACTAATAATCTTTAAAACTATTTTTTTATTTTCTCAAAGATTAAAATAATGTGAACTTTACTCATGTGAAGATTAAAATGCATTACATCTTTTATTTTTTCCTTTAAAAATACTTTATCTAAGCACTTTTCTTTAAGTCAACTAGTAGAGCTCTTTTAAACATAAAATCACACATATAATACATATGTAACTACACAGACAGAAGAAGATCCATTAGCTGTAAGATTTTTCATCTGCCAATTTCTCAGTTGGATTCCTGGCCCCAGGGTGGAGCCCTTCAAGAAACAGGGCTAGGAAAACATGTAGTTTCTAGGGCCTAATACTCAGGCATAGCTAGAAGAAAAAACAGGTTTTGAGAGGGATTGATCCACTTTTAATTCCTGGGGTTCCATGAGGAAAACAGAGGTTTTTCCCAAAATGGGATCCATGGCACCATCTCTGCTTTTCCCAAGCAGTCCCAGGCTATCAGAAGTTATCTTAGGGCCTCTCATGCGTGCATTAAGAGTGGAGAAAAATAATTCAGTTGACAGAGAATAAAAACCTTTCTCCAGCAAAACAAGATCCAAGAAGAGAAAAAAATAAAGGCCTTTTAAATATATCTATAGCTTGGATATCCATTTTAATTAAGTTGACTTTTAACCACAGTACTCTTTTAAAATATCCTTTGAAATGCCTTATTACCCAACTTTAGCCACACCAAGTGGCCAATATTTCTGGCTTTTGAATTTTATCAAAAGTAACCTCATAGGTGAAACCAACAAGCCTCAGCTAAGGTTATGACTTAACTGCGAGTGTACGAGGTATTTTCAAAGAGGTGGTAAGCAGTTTTTTACAAAATCTATAATCTTTAAAGGTGGCTCAGAGAAAGGAAGACTTAGGAAGGAAAGCTAGGAGTTGTTCATGGCAGGGAAGAGAATCAGCAAATGGTAAAAATCACACAGATATTAACCAGAAGGTAGTACTAATTCCCTAATGTTGGGATCCGCGTGTTTCCTGAACAAAGGAATGAACACACAAGACAACACAAGACAAGACAAACATGGCGGCCGCCCCAAACGACACACCCCGCTTTATTTTATACTGTTGTCACAAGACACATTGTTGTTTTTCTGACCTTTCCCTGACTTTCTGGATTTCCAAGATGTTTACATATAAACAAGCCCCCAGGGTCTGCTATTTGCAACTGAGGCCAGTCTTGTAGGCTCCTTTGTCCTCCCTGTTTGCAGAGGAGGAATGCCCTGCTTCGTTTGCAAGAGCAGGACTTACAATATTAATGGGGGAATGCCCTGCTTCGTTTGCAAGAGCATATAGTCCTCTACACCCTAAGCCAGGATTGAACCTGGGCCAACACTGTAAAATGGCAGAGATGAAAAGAAAGTACTGCCATGTGGTTATAGGGTCAAGCTCCTAAAGTTGTAAAACAAGATGGAGACCTCATCCAGTTTTTGTCTGTTTGTTTGTTTCAGAGACCTGCAGCAAAGTTTGTTACTGACAAGTTTGCTGGGCTGGCTTGAACAGTGGGCTTATGAGATCCTAGGCCCGCATTCTAACCTAAGGTACTCCTCTTACTGAAAGAAAGATACAGAAAGACAAATTCTTAGCACAAAGTACAACAGATTCACTACAGCTTAAGGCTAGCCTCACAGATCCTTTTTCTATTAATAAAAACTTTACAGATGATGTAAAGAGTGATTTGTACCATCAATTCAACCAGTTTGCAGAGAGAGAGAAGCCAGAAGTCTGACTGGTAAGAACTTTTACCCTTTTGCTGGCATGTCAAGCTTCTGGGTTCCCTCTTTCTAGCTCAGTTTTTAAGCCAAGCAGTTTACGGGTTGGGAAAATTAAACTTTTCCCATAGGGGAGTGTCTTGTGGTACAGAGATGTGATTACCCCTCCACAAAGAGAGGACAGAGAAGGAAACAGGAAAAAAAAAAGATTTTTTTTTTTCTTTTTTTTTCAAAGGCGTCCCAGTGATTCAGGATGCAGTCAAGAGAAGTACAGACTGAAGATGGTTGGTTGCTCATCTGGAAAGAGGGGGAAAAAGGCATCCCTTAGTTCCTTTCTCTTCCTAGTGAATACTTGGGGTATTTGAGGGAGAGAGAAAAAAAAGGGTATTCCCTTTTTCTCTTCCATCCTTATATCCTTGAGTCCTGGTGACCTTGGTAGGTGTTGCCCATGGGTACCAATGTGGCTTTCACCTGTAACAGGGAGGCCTGGAGGGTAGGAATTATCTCCACTCATCTACACACTGACCTATCCTCCCTGCTGTTGGTAACCTCATCTATGCTATGGATATGGGCATCACTTCCACCCATGAAATGGCAGAGGGGCAGAGAGGGGACGCTAATTGTCAGGGACCAGTCATGCTCACCTGTGCTGTGCCCCTTGACTTTCCTTGTCGTCTGCTTTGGGATCGCTCAGATCCAGTTTTTCTATTTAGGGCTTCAATCTGAAGCTTGGAATTGAGTTTGGGACAAAAAGGTGACTTAAAAGGGTGCATGGACTCATTAAGTTAAGTCGCAGCTGACCCTTGCCAAATTTGAAGCCAGAAGCTGACCAGGCCACTCCTTCCCTGCTCCCTTATCATAAATTGAATGCTAAGGTGAACCTGTGGAACTGCGTCCTCCTCAAACAAGGGAGAGAAAAGAGAATCCCTGAGAATTGAGGAACTGGTCAGTAAGATGCTTTACAAAAGGAATAAAAAACCTCTTTCATGGAAAAGCTCCCTGTGTTTGCAGGGCTGTGTTAACTCCTGACATGGTGGAGAAAAGGGAAAAAAAAATAAAATTAAATTAAAAAAAACAACCCAGCTTAATTGCAGGGAGGGGAAGGTGCCTGAGGGAAAAAGCCTCTTGCTCTTATGCAAATAGATTCTTTCAACAGGGAAAAATCTCTTAATCACTGTATCCTCCCTGAATCTAAGAATAGACGGAAACCACACTGTTCTGAATTACATTTTTTATGATTAGGCTAAGTGCCTATTCTACCCAATAATATCTTTGTAGTTTGCAACAACACTCTTAACATTATAAAAGAAAAGATAGGTGCCATGAGAGTCCCCAAAGAAAGAAGAAAAATGACATTAGAAAAGACTGGATTTGGACAGAAGCTGACATTGCCAACCCCCAAGAGTGATAAGGTGTTGGGGTGGCAGTGTCCTTTCCCACATCCTGTCCTCTGTGGCTGTGCCATTAGCCATTAACTGGCTAATCAGAGGTCTGGTGGTTCATTTGGCTTCAGAAAAATGTCTGAAGACAAGAAGCCTCGGGAAAAAAGTGAAGAGTGTAGGTTCATATTTACTCACCCTTCGGTGATCCCCAGGAGAGCCCCTAGAAATGACATAGGATTTTTCTTGGTCACTTTGCCAGCCAGGGACCTCCGGCTTGTGATGTCCCTGCCTGAGCCTCACTCATGCACACTACCTGCCACAGGAGGCGCCCACCCACTCGGCAGAGTCTGGCTTGTGCACCAGCTCAGCCAACAGCTGGGCTGGGTGTGCCCCAGCTCACCTATGTTATAGCTTGTACCCATGTTCAACAGTTCCTGAGCTCTTGTCCCATGTCCGAGAATGAGGATACACTAACAATTGAAGTGTGAGGAGGGCAGAGAAGACTTTTATTGAGTGATGGAACAGCTCTCAGCAGAGAGGGAACATTGTAGTGGTTCCCCACCCCTACAGTCAGGTGGTTTCTCTCTCAGTGTAGCTGATTCTGGGGTTTTTATAGGCACAGGATGGGGGAGGGCCAGGCCATAGGTAGTATTGGATAAGGCAACATTTGATTGATTAAAAAGCATTATTCAGAAAGAACCAATCGGGAAAGGGCAGACAAACAGGAACAGAAGTTTTCACTCCAGGTTGCATTTTTCATCCAGAACTAGCAGTCCATTCTTTCAGCATTCAGGCTGTTCCCAATTAAATCTCTTTCCAATTAAAGACTGGAAGAGGATGGGGTTTCACCGGGGACCTACCCCTATCTGTCTAAGCATTTGCATGCCTCCTGCTGCTGTTACGCACCTATTAGGAGTAAATTGTTTTTGAATGAAAGAGAGAACTCTAGATCTTTGGAATAAGATTTTTGCTGAAAATTTAAATCAAAGGTAGGTCAATAGGCCTTGAGCCAAAAATCAAAGGTGGGTTGGAAGATTATGAAAGAAAGTAGTTGAATGGAAGCTGCTGATGATTTCCTGGAGATACCCAGATGTAAGCAGGACCCAAGGACCAGGAGAAATTAGTTTCAGTGGTGCTGGAAAATTTACTTGGGGAAGCTGTGCCTGGGGTGACAGCACGGTAGCATTAAAATGGGAATATCAATTTCTTAGACACAGGGAGAGAAGGATTTAATTGGGAAGAGACTAAATTTTTTCAAAAGCCTAGGTAAATTTTTTCAGCTGGCTGAAGAGTTTGTTTTTGTTTTTCCCTACAATTGCAATGCAAAAACAACCACCCATCAATAACAACAGCAAAGAATAATGATAAATAATAATTGAATCCCTTTTTTGTTTTTTTACCCTTAAGTACAATAAAATGCAATAATTTCTTGAACAATGTATGATGTTTATTAGCATACAATGTCTTCAATATTTTATACAACTTTTTCTATAGGCTCAATGAAATCCTGCATCTGTTGGCTTGGGTGCTCTGACCATACCTTGAATGAAAGGCATGTTGAAAACAAACACAACAGCATTCCAGAGGTAGCATTTTTATAATTCTAATAGTTAGCAACAGACAATCAGAAATTCTTTTGTATCAATGACTAGGCAAAGGACAGATTAGGGAATCAAGCTCAGGTTTCATCTCTAAAGGTGAAAGATGAAGGTGTTGCTGGATGATTCTTGTACTGCTTTAATACAAAGATAGGAAGCATATCTCAAATATTTTAGCTAATGCCCATGTCATCAATATGTTTGATTATTTTATCAATGATAGCCAATTTCTGAAATACTAGTCAATAAGCCATAATTTTCAGTTATAAAATTATGTCTGACATCAGTATGATAATTACCAAAATATCAGCAGTTAATCAACATAGGATAAAAGACGTACCTATGGTAGCATCCTCTACAGTATGGACCTTTTTGACGTAATAGGAGTTGGCCACCCTGGACTGTGCACTGTTGATTAGGAAAACTGCCCCTGGAGCTTAAAATTTAAGCTTTGACTGATGGCTACATATTATCACACAGTCTGTGTGGAAGGAGTTTAAAGTCCATTACAATGTATTCAACTGCAAACATTACAAGTAGTTCTTTTTGTGACTACTGTCTGAAGATGAGTAGTTGAAAGGGCCCCCCTTCTCTTTTCTCCAACAGTAGAAGAGGAATCAACTCCAGTTTTTTAACTACACAGACTCTTTGCTCACCCGGAAAAAGACTCCATTGTCTTCCTCCATGTAACTCTTTTGCTATAGATGTTGTGGAGTGTAAGAATGTAAACTATTGCTTTTGCTGGGATGTCATCATTTTGCAAATCACAGAGGAAACTTGAGTCCCACAGGGAGAGTGGAACTTACATAGTAAAGCAATTGGTATTTTGTCTGATATTTCCAGCCATGCCTTCCCATAGCAACTGTAATTCAGCATCTCTAAGAAAATTGTGATTTTGGCAAGGAAGAAAATCAACATCCAATGGTATTTCTCAAGTAATTGCAAGATGTTAATAGTTCATATTCACTCCATACACCACCATTTTTGGAAAACACATTCTATGATTATTCTTTTGCTAAACTTTATGTATAATGAACACATAAAGGTAAGACATTACCAAGACAATATTGTAAATAAGTACAGATCAATATAAGACTTTTTGTGTGCTCTAGAAGTATAAGCTGTGTCTTCATATTGTCCTTTGTATGTATCATGGTAAGAATTATAGCCACATGGTAAACAATGAACACTGATGTGGAGAAATGTTGCTTTTCCATTGGGTATTTTTCTCTCTCTGTTTTTTATTAGCCATAAACACCTTAGCATTTAAATTTTATTTTTTAATTTATTAAAAAATTAGCACACAGTAAATGTCATCTTTTGGTATACAGTTCTGTGAGTTTTGACAAATTCAGAAAGCCATCTTACCATCACCTAGATAATAACAGTTTCATTCCACAAAAAAATTTTCTCCTTGTCCTTTGTAGTCAAACCCTCTCTCTCTCCCTAGCTTTTGGAAAACATGGATCTGTTCTTCATCCTTATTGGGTTTTTTTCCAGACTATAATACAAATAGAATCATCCTGGGTGGAGCTTTTTGGGTCTGGATTATTTGGCTTACATAATAATGCATTTAAGATTCAAATATGTTAATGCATGAATCAGTACACATCCCTTTTTGTGGCTGAGTAGTATTCCATTGTATGGATGTACCACAGTGATTTTTTACCCATTTGCCAATTGAAGGATTTATGGGTTGTTTCCAGTTTTTGGCAATTATACATAGTGATAATATAAATATTCACATACAGGATTTTGTGTGAACATAAATTTTTAATTCCCTTGGGTAAATCCTGAGGAGCAGAATCGCTGGGTCATATGGTAAGTGTATGCTTTAATTTATAGGAAATGCCAGACTCTTTTCTCAAGCAGCTGTGCCATATTGTATATGAGTATATGAGCTGTGCCCTCATATACTCACAGTATATGAGAGTTTTAGTTATATTACATACTTTCCAGGATTTGATATTGGTATGATTAAGGTACTCCCTAGTAGATGTATAGTGGTATCTCATTGTGGCTTTAATTTGCATTTCCCTGATGATAGTGAGCACCTTTTCATATACTTATTTGCTGTTCATTTACCTTCTTTTGTGAAATGTCTACTGAAACATTTTGCCCATTTTTTAATTGGGATTTTTGTTTTCATTCATATCATTGAGTTTTGAGATTTTAAAATATATCTTCCATACAAATTGTCATCACATATGTGAATTGCAAATATTTTCTACCAGGCTGTGGCTTGTTGTTTTATTCTATTAGCAGTTTTTTTCCCCACAGATCAAATGTTTTAAAATAAATCCAACTTAGTAATTTTTTATTATATGGATCATTCCTCACCTGTGGTAGCTGCGAACTCTTTGCCTATCCCAAGGTCAAAACAATTGTCTCTGATATTTTCTTCTATGAAATTTATAGATTTATATTTTATACTTATGTCTATGATTCATTTTGAGTTAATGTTAATTTTCAGATCTATGAGTGTAGTTTTGTATGAGTAAAATAACCTAAAGATCTTTTCTTTACATATGAATCTTTTCTTCATTGAGTTATCGCTGCCCTTTTGTTAAAAATCAATTGTAGGTCTATTTCTGGACTGTCTGTCCTGTTCCATTAATCTGTGCATTTAATCTGTCACCAATACTCCGCTATGTTAACTATTGTAGCTTTATAATAATTCTTGAAATCCAGCCCAACATTTTTCCTTCATCAAAATTGTTTTGGCTTTTCCAGTTCCTTTGATATCTACAAGAAATTTTGCTGGAATTTTGACTGCAATTGTGTTGACTTTATAGATCATTTTGTGGAGAATTGACAATAACACTGAGTCTTTCAATTCAAGAGCATGCATGTATCCTCAATGATTTATATCTTTTTTAACATCTCTCATTGTTTTATAGTCTTATACTTATGTATTTAATTTCATTTTTTGTTGCTATTGTAAATGGTACTGTTTTCTTTTAATTTCCAGTTTCAATTCTTTATTGCTGTATATAAATAATACAATTGATTTTTCTATATTGATTCTTATACAGTGAATTTGAAAACCCATGATTAGTTTTAGAAAATCTTTGTAAATATATCATGGGATTTACTATGTTAACAATAATGTAATCTGCAAATTTTTTTTATTTTTTATTTTCTAATCTGAATATTCTTTACTTCTTCCTCTTACCTTATTGAACTGGGCATGATTTCCAAAATAAGGCTGAAAGGAAGGGTGAAAGCAGACATTCTTAACTTGTTCTTAATCTTAGGAGGAAGGCATTTAATCTTTAACTACTCATTGTGATGTTAGCTGCAGATTTTTTTTTTTTTAAATACTCTTTAATAGGTCTTAACCTGATGCTTCTTTCTTTTTCTAGTTTACTGAGAGATGTTTCTTTCAAATAATAAATGAACATTGGTATTTTGTCATTTTTTCTGCATCTATTGATATAATCATATATTATTTCTTCTTCAGTCTGTGAATACAGTGAATTATATTGACTTTCAAATGTCAAATCAGCCTTGCATTTCTGACATCAGCCCCATTTGGTTGAGGGGTATTATTGTTTTTTATATTTCTAGATTTCATTTGCCAAAATTTTGTTGAGTATTTTTGTATCTATATTCATAATTGACATTGGTCTGCAGTCTCTTATATCTTTGACTTGCTTTGGTTATTTGGGTAATGATGGCCTCATAATATGAGTGTTGTCTCCTCTACCCCATGCAGTTACACAGTTTGTCTGCCCTCAGGATGAAACAAAGAGAGAAGAAGTGTGTATTAGCCATGATTCTGTAGAGAAACAGAAACAAAGGAGTTTATATGTTATATATATTATATATCTGTGTGTATATATAAATATATACATTACATATATCAATACATATATGCATATGTATGGTAAATATGTGTGTGTATATATATATAATATTGCTGGATTTTAATTACAATTATGTTGAATTTATAGATCATTTTGGGGAGAAATGACAATAGGACTGAGTCATATATAATAGTTCAATTTGAAAGCCTGAGAGTTGGAGGGCCAATAGGGTAGATTGCAGCCTGAGTCTGAAGGCCTGAGAAGCAGGTGTGCCATGAGCAGGAGAAGACAGATGTCCATTTCAATCAGTCAGGCAGAGGGACAGAAAATCCTACTTTCTTCTGTCTTTTTGTTGTATTCAGGCCCTCAATGGATTAAATCATGCCCACCCACATTGGGGAGGGCCATCTGCCTTACTCAATCTGCCAATTCAAATGCTCATTTCTTCTAGAAACACCCTCATAGACACACCCAGAAATAATGATTAATCAGATATTTGGGCATCCTGTGGCCCAGTCATGCTGACACATGAAATTAACCATCACACAAAAAGCGAAAAAAAGGAACATTCTCCCCACCTGCTGTTGCCCCTCTGGAATCGTAATAGCGCCTTTCCCACATTCTTCTAGCCAGAGGGAAGGAGTTTTCCTTAAGATTTCAGATGCTCATTATACCACTGCTAGTCCTGTTGCTGTGACAGCATGGCCATTTTTAGACTGGAGCTGGTCTCCAGGAAGGCCAGATAGAAAAAAATGAGAGAGAGAGAGAAAGAGAGAGAGAGAGGAGTCCCTGTATCCTTCCTTGCTAGCATGTAGTGGTCCTCTTTTCTGGTTGCCTGGCTGGAGATAGGGAGCTTCTTTTGGAGTTTCACTGTTTGTGCCGACTGCACAGTTCTGGGACTTGGCCCACCCTTGGGTTAAAGCCTACGGATAAATGAGAGAGAAAAAACCTAGTAAACTCACTGCTATACTGGCCATTCTTCATGTTGTGACCTTCCTTCCTACTCTCCTTTTATTTTTTTTCTTTCAGAGTTCTCAGGTAGTTGCTTTTCTTTATTTTCTCCAGGATTTATGCTTGTAATCAGTGGAGAGAAAGGATACACTGGGCTTATTCCACCTTGGTTTGTTTGAGAAATCTGCAATTTCTTTTTCATTCTGTATAATAAAGCCATTATATATGTGCTATTGCATTTGCTAGTACTTATTCCCATTTCAATAAACATGAACTAAGTTAGTAAACATGTCTTAAGTTAGAAACCTCTTGAAACTGCAATTCATACACAACCAATGAGTAAATCCCACTGACTTCTGCAGACTGACAGTAGGGTGGTGTTTAGAATAGTAGCTATCATGCCCAACTGCCTTGGTTTGAATCCTGGTTCTTTCACTGACTAGCTTTTTATGCTGAGAATGTAGCCTTTTCTGCACCTCAGTTTCTACTAGTACAAAATGGAAATAGTGCTATCAGTGATAATAAATCTTATGGAGCTTGTTTAGGGGATTGAATAAATGCATATAAAGCAGTTAGAACAATGTCTGGCACATTGTAAGCTTTAGCTATTATTCCCCTCATTCTAGATATCTCCTGAAGGCATTTATTTTCCATCATTGTCATCCTGATTCAAGCAGAAATTTAAAGCACTTAAAAGGATATTATGCTAAGCTCTGTAACTAGAAAGTAGGTTTTAAAAAGTATTCAGGATAAAATGTAGGAGGTTTCAAGTAATTCTTACAGCACTTCAAACTTTCATTAGGTGACACTTTAGAAGAAAATTAAAAAGTTTAAGACGGAACTTAAATGTAAGCAGGAGGTCAGAGTGTCTTTTCAGGAGTTCGCAGACTTTATGGTGCTGCAGATAATCACTTGTTCGAAGATCCTGGCTCAGTAGGCCTAGGATGGGTTTCAGGATTCTACAATTTTAACTAACATCATCATTCTGATGAAGACGGTCGTAGAGGCAAATTCTGAAATCAGTACTGCTTCTCTGACTGTGTGATAAAAGTTGACAGTATGCTAACTTCTGTTGAAGTTGAATTATTTTGTTTTATTAAAGATGAGCTATTACAACATCACGTCATGTCTAAGTGAACAAAAAAAGGCCCAGGTAGTCCATGCATTAGTGTTAGCCTTTTCCAATAACTCTCAGTATTTTTGTTTAGTGAGAAATAATATTACTAAATATAATGACATTATTGCGATGATAATCTTTGAGAATTCACTTTCCTTGATTTGGAGGAGACATACCTTTTGCCCTGAATTGCACACCCGTTGCTTGCTCCTATTTGCATTCTCTCAGCTATTTTCACTTACCACTATCATCAGCTTCAGTCTAGTGTGACAGTGCTGTTTTAGATTCTCATGTGACTTACCATTTCCTTCCATAAATTTATGTTCAAATTTGTTCTGCTTTAAAGACATCAAGTGTAGACCAGGAACCAAGAGACCCGCCACCTTTTCATTTACTCTTAGGGTGAATTTTGTTCATCAAGTCACTAATAAGGGCGGCTGTCCTACAAAATGATGTTGTTGATGACTTCCAGAATTTTATTCAAGTCTAGTGTACTTTATCTTCCCTATTTTTGTCTCTAGTCCTGAAAAATGGGATTTAAAAGATGGTAATTATGGCTAATAAACAGAAAGTGCCCCCAGAATGTCACTATTTTGAGGGCATTTGCCATTGGACATTAACTATAACTCAATTCCTAGGTTTAGAAACTTATCATTAAGTTAGGAATCTTTTTGAGGTCTAGTAGCCAGATAGTAAAGTTACCAGGAATTTTGCCAAGTGAAATTCTACTTTGAAGGCTATTATGTTTAGTTTTTATGTTTTTAGATATCTTTAGTCCACACTGAAACTCTTTGCCATACCTTCAAAGTCTTCTGGCACTGTAAATATAGCTGCTAAGATGGACCACCTAAGCATAGCACATAAAAAACATGTTGGAAGTAGAAACCATCCCTATATCCTATAAACCTTAGCAAACAGCATGTTCCCTATAGTACTCAGCAAGTACTGATAAGAAGGTCAAATCCTTGTACCCTGTGAACTGTGGTAGATAGCATGTCCCCTGTGGTACCCAGCAAGCACTCGGAAGATTGAGTCTTCTCAGTTTTGTTAAGGAACTCATTTTGAAAGCAAGAAACGTTAAGTATTATCATCCCAATCTTAAAAAAGCAAAGATTCAGAATAGGGGAACTGAAATGTCAATGTTTTAGATAAGGCAGACAGAAAACAAATTAAATCTTCCTCCCTTTTTGTTGCTTCTTAAATGGTGAATACAAGTTTAAAGTTGCTAACATCACAAAAGCAGTTAAGAAAATAGCTTGTAGGAAATCGGGAAAATTGTCATAATTTGAGGAAAACATCTGTTCTAGTTCACAAATCTCACAAAACATTTGTTACGAGATTTTCTTTCCATTTCACTTATTGTATTTTAATATCAATTGTTTTCTCTCAAAAAAAGAATCTTTACATTGACACTTTAATATCAAAATTCAGCTAACAATTCTTTGGTACTATGCTTAGATGACCTATCTTTGGGCTATTAAGTTCAGGTTTATAACAGCAAATTTAAGTTCTTTTTTGTGGATTTATATTCTTTGATTTTGGGTATTCATTTTTACTTGCAGTAGAAGGTAAAAGTTCTAAATTTGAGGAAGGGTGAATTCATTTTCAGGAAAATGAATGATTTGTTGGTCTGTAAGTACCTAGTATACTGAAATATTCAGGTAACATTTTACTGGTCGATTAAACTGGATGAAGTTAATTTGGTTTGCAAAATGAAGGGCAATCTGAAAAATTAGGCATGACCTAATATTTTAACGAAATAATGTTGCCCAAGTTTTTCATATATGCAATGTATTGAAACTATGATACCACAATCTGCCATTAATTTGAACCATAATTGCTTTGTGTTTATATAGTGTTTGACTCTCTTCAAAGCTATTTTATAAAAATTTGAGACTCTCACTTGAGGTTGAGTATTACTATGGACATTTTACAAATGAAGAGCAACCTATTATGTTTAAATTGATAGCCCAGGTCCTCTCTTTTCCTGTAAAGCGTGTAAGGAGCTTCAAAATCACCACTCCACTGTACCAATGAGTAAAACAAAATCAAAAGTCTACTTAGATTTCTCAGAAAACTTTGTAGCTCAGCATATAATCTATTTTGCTAAATATTCCACATGAACTTGAAATTGTATGTGGTGGTGTATAATTAACAATGAAATCACGTTGTTAGATAATGTTCTTTAAATCTTTTCTATTATTACGTGGTTACTTTTTGCTTTTCTATTAGTTACTTAGAGAAGTCTGTTAAAATCTTCAACTCAGTGGGCCTATTTTTTCTTCTTATTCCCTCAATTTTTGCTCCATATATTTTGAAATTATGCTATTAGGAGCATACAGATTTAACATTGTTATGTTTGTTGAATCGATCCATTTATCATTTCAATGACTCATCTTTTCCAAAATTTTTGCCTTAAAGACCATTTTGTACAATGTTAACATAGCCATAGCATCTTCTTTTGTTTAGTATTTGCATTGTATATCTTTTTCTAACTGTTTACTTTCATAACACACTCAAAGTGTTTTGTTTTGTTTTGTTTTGTTTTTCTATTTTCTCACTTAGCAACAGTCAACACAGAAGACCTCTGTGGCCAAATGTGTAATAGTTTCTCCCTACACACCAGCCAAGCAATCAGTTCTGCAGCAGACAGCAGCTGGGTGTCCTCCAATTCAATTTCAACACTCTACCTGGAAACTGCATCAGATCCCACAGGTTGAGGCCTCAGCCCCACAAGACTGCCCCTACTCCCCACCTCCCGTCCCCATCATTGAATTATCAGTTGCAAGTCCAGCCTCCAGAACATCTGAGTGACTGGTTTCAAGGTGAGTCTTCCATGATTCCCTCTCTGAGTTTGACTAATTTGCTAGAGCAGCTTAAGGAACTCAGGGAAACATGTTCACTGGTTTATTATAAAGGATACTCCAAAAGATACAAATGAAGAGGTGTATAGGGTGAAGTGTGAGGGAAGGGGTGTGTTATATTTTGTTTGTTCATAAATGATAAAAACACAAAACATTATTATTGGTTTACTAGGTCAATATTTATATTTCTTCCCATGTTAAACCTTTCGCATGATTTTTAATACAGTCTGCAACTTTGTGCTCCATTCTGATATCATTTACCTCTCCATGGAAAAATGTGTAAAACATTTCTTGTGGTGCCAATCTTCTGATGAACAAATTCACTCAACTTACTTCTGTCAAATAATGGCTATTTCTCCTTCAGTTTTGAGTTCTAAGTTGATATATATATGTATTTTAGTACTTTTTAAATGCTTTCAGTTTTATTTTGCTCTTAATATTTCTTTTGAAAAGTCATTTGTCAGTCTTTTTTTTTTCTTGTTTTAAGGTAATATTTCTTCTTGGCTTTTTTAGATTCTTTTATCATTGTTTTAAAACCTTAAATATAACATGTTTAGATTTTTATTTTCTTTTTATTTATTCTGTTGGGCATTAGCTGAACTTCTGGGATAGATAAGTTGTTAACTTTCATCGGTTGGGGAAAAATTCATCATTATATCTTGAAATATTGCTTCTGTCTCATTTTCTCCTCTCCCCAGGACTTAGATGACAAAATATTATTTTTATTCTGCCCCATATATTTCTTACACTCTTTTCTTTTTATTCTTACAGTCTGTGCTTCAGTTTTGATATATTGTTATTGATCTGTCATCAAGTTCACCATTCCTCTCTTTTGTCATGTTCAGGCTACTACTGATTCATTTCAACAATGTTTAAATATTTGCTAATTTTTGACTTTTAGAATGTTCATTTGATTTTTTAAATTAGATTTCTATTCTTTGACAAAATCTTATATTTCAGACATTTTTCTATTTTATTTTACACATAATATTTATTTCACTTTTTTTTTCTTTTTTTGCTATCTACAATTCCTGGTTTATCTGTGGGTCTGTTTTTATTGCTTGTTTTGTTCTGATTATTGGTTACATTTTTCTACCTCTTTGCCTGTTTTTTAATTTTTTATTGTATGCCAGGAATTTTTTAATAAAAAGATTGGTAGATGCTGAAGGTGATTTTATTGTCACCCAGAGATAGTATGTTCATTGTTCTGCTAGGCAAGTAGGGTGAAAGTCTGACTATGTTGATCCAATTAGAGATTGATCTGGATTAAGTCTTAGCTGAATTTTGATTAAACTTTCTTCTCCTCCTCCATTTTTTTTCTTAGTGCAGGACCTCTTCCTCTATTACACCCTATCTACTGTTTTAGCTTCCTATTGTTGCATAACAAGTTACTACAACTTAGCAACTTAAATACACATTTATTATCTTACAGTCTTTGAGTCAGGAATTTGTATATGGCTTAGCTAGATCTTCTGCAAGGTGACAATCAAGGTTTTTGATAAATCTGTGTTCTCATTTTAAGGCTTAACTGGGAAGGGATCCACTCTCAAGGTCATGAGGTTTTGGCAGAATTCAGTACCTTGTATGGTTCTGCATTCTGGACTGTGGGTCCCAATTTCCTGCTGGCTGTCAGCTTGAAGGTGCACTTAGTTCCCAGGTAGTTTTTGGCCAGTTGTCAGCCTCAGTTTCCTGTCACATAGGTTTCCCAACACACCTGTTTGCTTCTTCAAAGTCAGCAAGGGAGAGAGTCTCCTAACATGAGAAGTGTTACAATCTTATATAACAATTGTGGAAGTGACACCTTCCAGAATTTGCCATATGCTTTTGGTTAGAAGCCAGTCACAGGTCCTACACTTAAGGGGAGGGGATTGCACAAGGGTACGAATTCTCAAAGGTGAAGATCAAGAGGGCCACATGGAATCTGCCTGCCTCACCGCCTAAGCAGTATGAGACTAAAGATATGTCATTTTGTCTTTCTGATCCAGCATCTCAGCATTCCCACTAGCCAAAAACTCAGCAAATGTTCTGTAGATGAAAACAGCCATGTGTTTGTATGTACTTTAAATTCTAATCGGTCCTGCCAGCTTGCTTATCCATCAAGAACTCTACTGTTTTCGTTTTTCCTCAGAGTCCCTCTGTCGAAATCAGCTCAATCTCCAGCTCTCTAAGACTGGGCTCTTCTGTTTCTGGGATTTTAGTTCATCTTCTCTTTGCTTCCACAGCTCTGAAGTCTTTAACTCTGATGTCTTAAATTCTAATGTCTTACAGCTTTAAAAGTGTAACTCTTATAGCTTATCTAGTTTGACACTACTATTAGCTTCCCCCCTCACATAGTATCTCATCCAGAAACAATTGTCTATCTATGTCAATTTTAAACTACTTCAGGAGTTGGTATTATGCCCTATTTTATGCAGCCACAATGGGTAAAACAGCCCTAGATATATATTAATTCAAACAATACTTATTTAACTCACTAGAAAATAGGACATTATATTTTGGTGCTTTTAAAGAACATGTGATGAAATTTTATAGGGCAGAGAGAGGTAAAACAGTAATCACTAATTTACTCCAACATTTAAAGCTAAGTTTCACTGTGTCTAACCTCTTGGTATTGTGTGAGTAGATAGGAGAAATAATGACCATGCAATGTAATAGTAGACTTTTTTTTTCCATTTGCCTATCTAAATAATTCTAATGTTTTTAAGCAATGTATTACTGTATACGAATTTATGTTTTTGGGATTTTATATTACATAAAGCAAGATATGTATAAGCAAATTTCATAAATAAGATATGTATAAGCAAATACTATTTGGTATAGCTTACATTTTAAAGGAAAGACACATTGCTAATGTTCATTTAAAATGGCTGTAAGAACCAGAGCACACATAAAAATAGATATCAATAACAACAGTTTCAGATGGGAATATGTGAAAACTAAGTATGAAATAATATATGTCATAAAAGAAACTTTAAGTTGTTTTTTTTTTTTTTTTTTTTT
>NW_016805059.1:3245765-3268632 GCF_001698545.2 Rhinopithecus bieti | reverse complement strand
ACGCCTGCGCCCTGGGCTGCATATCTTCCTGGGCGGGAAAATGTTTGCGCGCGCGCGGGAAAGGTTGGCGCGCGCGGGAACAGTTTTGGCGCGCGCGGGAGAAACTTAGGCGCCCGCGGGAAAAGCTTTGGGCGCGCGCGGGAAGGGTTTGTAAATAAAGAACCCGGGAATGTGCCCTCTTGTCTCCGCTTTGCGGAGATCAAGCAACAGAGGTCGGCTAATTCCGGGCCTCATGGCTCCGGACAAGAATGAAGATAAATAAGGTATTTGTTGTGAATAGAAATGTCCATGTATGTAATTTTACTCAGGGGAAACTCTTCAAAAAGAAAACTAGCCTTAAAACTTCCATTTTGTTCTTTTTTTTTTTTTTTTTGAGACGGAGTCTCGCTCTGTCGCCCAGGCTGGAGTGCAGCGGGCGGGATCTCAGCTCACTGCAAGCTCCGCCTCCTGGGTTTACGCCATTCTCCTGCCTCAGCCTCCGGAATAGCTGGGACTACAGGCGCCCGCCACCTCGCCCGGCTAGTTTTGTGTATTTTTTAGTAGAGACAGGGTTTCACCGTGTTAGCCAGGATGGTCTCGATCTCCTGACCTCGTGATCCGCCCGTCTCGGCCTCCCAAAGTGCTGGGATTACAGTCTTGAGCCACCGCACCCGGCCCTATTTTGTTCTTATTAAGGCTGTAAACCAAGAATATGTTCTTTTCTAGCTAAGCATGCTATTTTCGCAAATTCTAGGGGTTATATCACTGCCCATCTACCTGCAATTATGGTGAAGGCTCTATTGCGAATAGTTTTGCTTAAATAGGGAGCAGAGAAAAAGTGAAGGTTGCTAGAAGAAAATATGGGGTCAATGACTTTTTAAAAACAGAGTTGTTACAGCATTTTTAATACTGGTGGAAATAATAGAGAAGGAATCTAACTTTTATGCACTTCCTGCTTTCATTTTACCACTTTGGGTTGTGCACCGGACTAATAATACGTCCTTCTCCAACAAAAATCCTATCTTTGTGTTTGATGGCATTAAGCCCAAAAGATCTTTAGGGATTATCTTGTTTAGCACCCTGTATTTTACAGCTAAGAGAGCCAAGGTGCAGAGAAGGCAAATACCATCATCTTTTTCCTGGACTACTGCTGTCACCTCCTTACAGGGTTTCCATAGTCTCTGCCCTTCTGAGTCATTCTCCCCTCTTTGAAGCCAGTGAAACATTAAAAATGAAGATCTGACATTGTATCACTCCTACCTCTAATGCTTTTGCACCTAGGCACCGAGGTCTTTGGACTTCAAGTTTCAACGACTAATTGATAGGGTTTGGATTTGTGTCCCCTCCCCAATCTCTTGTCGAATTATAATCCCTAGTGTTGGAGGAGCGGCCTGGTGGGAGGTGATTGGATCATGGGGGACAGGTTTCCCCCTTGCTGTTATTGTGATAGTGAGTGAGTTTTCACAGATCTTGTTGTTTAAAAGCATGTAGCATCTCCCCCTTCTTTCTCTTGCTCCTGCTCTGGCCATGTAAGATGTGCCTGTGTCCCCTTCAACTTCTGTCATGATTGTAAGTTTCCTGAGGCCTCCAGCTATGCTTCCTTACAGCCTGTGGAACCAATTAAACCCCTTTTCTTTATAAATTACCTGGTCTCAGGTATTTATTTATAATAGTACAAGGATGGACTAATAGACCGATTATTCTGTTATGTTTGATAGGTGATTTTGCTGTTTATAAAATAAATTTAGAGTTTAAGTTATTAAATGGTAACTTAGTTGAAAAGAAAGAAAATAATGATCTAATATAAGGGTTCTTACTGGTTCTGGAAACTTGTACTTTAGCATCACCCAGGAAGCTTTTATGTGGTGAGTTTGAAGCATTTACTTATTCTCTGTATTCATCTTCTAACCCTTCCCTTTTAACATTGTGTTATTGTGTTTTAATCATCCTAGTGGTAGTATGCCTATAAAAAGGTAATAAAACTAACTTTTTCCAAGCATCTTTAGATAGTATAGGTTAATTGTACAAATATAAGTTAATTGCAAAGTTGAAGAAACTGGACAATGACTGGTATGTCATTGGACATTCCCCTTGGAATGTTTCAAGTCTATTGGAATGACATTTCTTTTGTTCAGCAAATTATTTTAAGTCTAACATAAAACTCTCAGATGAGTGAATAATGAATTGCCATGGAGAAGTTTGAGTAGTTTCTGCAGGGCAGATTAGACATAAAGAAAAGAATGCATTTATCTGTTATTATTTCCCAGTGTAGCCTTTATTTTTCTTTTCCTCAAGTTTTCTACAAGACTTACAAGGGGATTGATGATTTATTATTAGAAATGCCTAATGATGTTAGGAGATACTTAAAATAAACTTCAGCATGAAGCATATATCTAATTTATACTTTGCTTGGTTAACAATCCTTTATACTCAGGGTTTAGACCAAATATTTCAGTTTGTGCTTCCTTTGAGAGCAATGATCTATTCAATATGTCAAATGAAAACATTTTAACTGTTTGTTATGATGTTAAAATAATTCCATGGACTCCTATTTTCTAGTTATCATTCTAATGTAATGGTTTTCTCTTATATTAGTTAATGTTGTTTCAACATTTCAGAAAAATAGTTACAAAATCCATATTGAAGAGACATTGCACATGAGTATGTATCACTAGATATTTATATTGAGTATCTTCATAGTGTTGTTATCTATTCTTATGTCTTTGTTTCTGTTTTTCATTAATTCATCTGGTGGCTTTTCTTACTTGGGTCACATCTGCAGTTAGGTTTCATGCATATGATACGCCCCTGGGTCTAGGGCGTTATTAAATCTCATTAAGTAGGACTTTTTAAAAATAGCGTCTGTCACTTGACCCTTTTTGATAAAGAATAAAATGTGTCAACTTCTTTCTAACCTTTACCTCAAGATACAAAAACACTCCTGAACACGTGGTAGTTTTGATTCCATTGATAGCTGACATTCATCCAAAATTTTACGGCTCCAGGGGACTCTGGACAGCATCCTGAGGTTGGCAGAATGAGCCTGGACATGGGGGTCAGTCAGGCCAGGTTTCAATCTCTGTGTTTCACATTTAGCAGTTATGTGGCCTTGGAAAATTGCTTAATATTCTGCTCTCCAGTTTTCTCATCTATAATAATGGAATAAGTAGTCATAAAATTGACTGCAGGGTAAATGAGACAATATTTCACAGTGCTGGGAGAACATACCTGTTGGTCATTAAATCTTAGTTTCTTCCTTTTGTATTATAGGTGAGGAAGCAGAGGCCCAGAAGAGCTTGAGGGTTTTCCAAGCCTCCATAGATATACTGGCAGAGCCAGGTCTTCAGACTCCATGTTTTGATTCCACTATTTAATTGATAAGTAATTTTTTACTTTTACTTTTAACAAAAATGAAATTATAGAATAAATTGATATATTGTTTGGTAGAAAACCAAAAGCCTGTGATCTAATATAGTGATTTTCACTGGTGCTTGAGCCTCACTGCATGTTAGAATCTTCTAGGAAGCTTTAAAAAAATCCCAATGCCCAGGCCATACCCGATTCTTGTTAAACCATAGTATCTCGGGGTGGGACTCAGGCATAAATACTGTTTTTATAACTCCCTCTGTAATTTCAGTGTGATCTTATGCACAGAATTTGCTGACATTGTTGAGATACTTCAAACCATCTGTAGCATAGTTTTAAAGGTTTGTTCTTCCGTCAGTAGATCAGGCATCTTGAGGAATATTATTTTCCTTAGGTCTTTTCTTGGGGGGAGTTGGGGAGAAAAGGATTTATTTCTTGCCCTCCAATGAAATCAATTGTCAATGAAGTCTGAGATCTGTATTTGGCAGATCCAAGCCCTACAGCATAAAGCAGAATATAAAAGGGAGGTGGGGATGGAGCTGAGGACAGCTGGCAAAATCAAGTGCAATATGAAGCCACTAGGCTCTTTGCTTCCTGGCCTGGAGGCTTCTCACTGACAACAAAATGTCAGGACCAACTCCCTGAGAAACCTGGGAGGCTTTGGAGAGCCACAGTTCCTCACTGGTCCCCTTGATAGCACTTGGCTGTTGCACTGCTTATTTACTGGGATAGCAGTTCCAAAGCGAAAACACCTTCAACCTCATCTTGGTGACACTTTTGCCAATCTTGACATCCAGGTCACCTTTGTGGTCTGACTCGATCATTTTCTTACTAAACTCTGGGGTTTTTAGAAGCAGGCACTTAGTCCTTACAGTATTTGTATCCTCAGAACCTAGCTCAGTGCCTGCTGCATAGTAATTCCTTAATAATGCTTTTGAATGAAAGAAAAGTTTGCCACACAGAAAAACAGAGTACATATATATATATATATATATATACACACACACACACACACACACGACCCTTTTTGACAAATATATATATATACACGTGTGTGTGTGTGTATGTCATATTATGTAACAGTTTGTATTTTATGACTCCAGGGAAATCATTTGCCTGATCAAAATATTGATTGCTCCAGGAAGTACTGAGTGAACTGGGTATATTCCTTATGGCAGATAAGATTTAGCAACAAGAAGAAAAGGGGTCATGGAACGGGGAGCAGAAGCTAAGGCAGGCAGGTAGATATCATGATAGTGAAAGCTGGAAAGCCTGATACTGAAAGGGACAATGTCTAGAAAGAGGAACAAAATTCTCTAATTGTATAAAATCCCTTAGTCTATTCCTACTTCAGAAACATCATGCCCAATATACTTTTGTATTTTAGTGTACTCCTTCCCTGCAATGCCTTTCATTGAAATACCTAGCTGCATTCTCAAGTGGGGGTTGTGGTCAGGTGGCTGGAGTGGAGAATGGAGAGTAAGCACATAAAAGAGGTGAGACTTTTGACTGTCTTCTTCACGGTGTCTTGATCATATTTCCATAGTCCTTCCTCTGGTTAAAAAAATAAACTCACATGTCATTTAACAAAATATATAATCAGTGGGCATGACCACTCCCCTCCCACTGTCTGCATGCTGCCTCACCATGTTTCTGCTTCAAGGTCCAGTTCAATGCCCCTTTTCTATAGAAACCTTCCATGCTGGCTTTACCCTTCAGGTATATTGTGGTTTCCAAATTAAGTCTCAGGAAGGTTTGAAAAGTTTGGTACTCATGATAGTAATAGCTAGTATTTATAGAATGGTGTAATCTATCCAGGTCCTGGCAGGACACAGGTGGCAGATTTAGCTTTTTGAAGGCATTTTTAATGAAAGAACTATTTACAGAGGTGCAGGAAGGGTAAAGGCAACCAACAAGGACTGCTGGAGCTGGCACAGTAGAGTCATTGTCAGCCCCGACATAAAGAGGCAGAGGAGCTCTAGTGTTCCTGGCCCTATTCAGAGTTAGAGCCACTAAGTGGTGCTGTTCAACATTACTGTAGTCATGGAAGGTCCCTGCAGAGGAGGGAGAGAGCAGGAGGAATAAATTCCCTAGACTCTCACTCCTGTTTGTTTCCAGTCTCCTGACAGTGCTTCTCATTGATTGAAATTAGCCAGAATCCGCATGACCCAGAAGCCTGAGAGTGGAGAACTTAGAGGACAGCAGGGAATGGGGCAGAGAGGTATGGAAAGCAAATCTGGGGGCAAATGGAGTGCATGCCAGACACTGTGTGAAGTGGGGATTAACACCAATTTACGGAGGAGGAAACTGAGGTCATACAGATACGAAGTCACAGAACCGGGATTCAAACCAGGTCTCCAGGCCCCTGAAGACCAAGCTGTTTCCTGTGAGCAGGTGGCTTCTCACTATTGCATCTGGCCCCTCCTCCTAACCAGATCACGCTTTCCTGGAGGGTAGCATTGGGGGAAAACACAGTAGGTATTCAACACAATATAAGTTGGAAATGCTATTTGGTTTTATGTGATAATTTCTAATGGTTGTCTTTAACGCAAATGTATTTAACAATAAAATTAAAAGTTTAATGTTCAGTCTCAACATTTTCCATCACAATTTCCTGACATTTTCCTGTAATCATTTGCTATTGAATATTGGACAAGATAGAGCAAAGCCTTCCTTTAAAAAAGAACACAAAGCTAGTTTCTGTGGGTATGTAAAAGTGTGACATTTTAAGAAAGAAGAATCCACAATATTGCCACGTAAAAAAAAAAAGGTTGGTTTTCTAGAAAATTCACTGAATTAAAAAGTCAAATTCTCTAGCAACCACCAAGTAGTGGGGTGACAGCACAGTATTTTGGAAGAGGCACTGTGCTGTGAGTCAGAAGCCTGGTGTTCTAATTCTTCCACTTTTTAAGACTGTGATCTAGAAAAATGTTTGAACATCCCTGTGCTCTCATTCTCAACTATTAAATGGAAGTAATAATACTCACATGACAACATCATAGGTTTGTTGTGAAACTCAAATGCGATTATGTGATAGATGTAAGTAATTTTTGAAGATCCCCTGCTGGCTCTGAGCCTATAATATCTATTTAAAAGGGCTTAATAATGTATTAAGAATGACTCAAAGGTAAAGACTTAAGAGATGAAATGAGACACTGCCATATTTAAGTCGTCAAAATGTTCTGTCTGGGACTCTTTGTGAATGCAAATTTTATTTTAATTTTAAGACAGAATAAGAAGGATTAAGTGTACCAGAGTCGAGATAATGGCAAGTATTTAGGAAGGAATTAGAATTATTTGAAAATATTTTTATTGTATCATGTTCCTCCCTGGCCCTTATATTAACTTCATTGGAAACTATTCTTTGGATTTTATGCACTCGACTTATTGCATCAAAATGAGAAAGGCAGAAAAGATGCCTTGTACCTATCATGCTACTGTGCTTTCAGGCAGTTAATGACTAATAAGCATGCAGTGTCCTGAGGAAACCACGTGATATTTTCCAGTCATGGTCCCAAAGTCCTCTTGGGAGTTTGAAAAGTGGTTCTTTCATTGTCGGAGGAAGCACAAAATGCACAGTTACTGTTGCATTGGAGAGCAAAATCAGGGAAGAAAAGAAATTTCAAAAGCCTTTCATAGTCAAAATTATTTTTAGTAGTATGTTGGCAGTATGAATTATTTGTACTTTATTTAGTTTTTCTTTACTCAGGTATATTTTCCTTAAGGTGGATTCAAATGTCAATGAATTTCACTCCCAAAGGGGAAATTTATACTTTTTCCAAATTATTTAGACTTTAGTCTTCCGGTCACCACATCAAAACTCTTTATCATCTGCTATGGTTTGAATGTTTATTTCTTCTACAAAATCGATGTTGAAACTTAATCCCCAATGCAATAATATTAAACAGAGATTAGGTGATTAGGTTATGAGGGCTCCACCCCCATGGATGAAATTAATGCCTTAAGAAAGGGCTGGAATAAACCGGCTAGTCCCTTTATGACCTCTGTCCCTTCTGCCGTGTGAGGACACAGAACTTGTCCCCTCTTATAAACACAGCTACCAGGTGCCATCTTGGAAGCAGAGATCGAGCCGTCACCAGACATTGATCCTGCTGGTGCCTTGGCCTTGGACCTTCCAGCCTCCAGAACTGTGAGAAAGTAATTTCTATTATTTTAAAATTACCCAGTCTCACATATTTTGTTATAGCAGCATGATGAACTAAAATACCATCTCTCTTTTTTCAGATAATTGTACTTTTTGGAAAATAAAAAAAATAAATATTTTTTCTCATCTTCTTCATCTTTTCTCAAATATCTCTGTCTCACTGAGGACTACTCTGAATGTGCTCTCCTTCCTGGAACCCTCACTTAGCTTTATTTTTCTTTCCCATTGCTATAATTTCCTAACATATGTAATAGAACTTATTATATGTATTGTCTCTTGCCTATCTGTGCGTGGAGAAGACAAGTTCCTCGAGGGAAGGAGTCTGTTTTGTTCCGTGACTCATCACTAGCACCTAGAACAGTGTCTTGCACTGAGTAAGGATTAAACATAGATTGAGTGAATGAACAGTAAGTATACATACTCAGTATAGAAATTTGAAAAGTAAAATTTTATGGAAGGAAACAAAGTCTCCTGCAATCTAAGAGGTAACCAGAAGAACACTTCCATATATCCTGTTTCTTTGCCCATTCATCCTAGTAACACTTAATGGAAGTTAGAAAACTACCTGCTGAACCACCTTGGCCTTGCTCTTGTTCACCCTCTTCAGTTATCCTTCCTCAGGAGCCAGCTGTCTTGTGCCATGATCTTCCTATCTCTCCTCATATTAGTATCAATTGTTTTTCTTCATTTTGGCCTCATAAAACCCCTTCCAAACTGTTATCACACCATTGGTAGGATATTTGCACCAATTTCAATTCTGACTCCAAGCATGGTGAATTATTAATTGGCTGGAAAAAATTGTGTGTATGCATGTGCTGTAATTGCTGACTTATTTACTCAAAAATAACTACAATTTGGGTTTATTACTTGCAATGAAGAGGTTTATTGACACTTTTATGTTGATTATCCTTGTGTCATTTCTCTGATTTTCTCTTTGGATTCATAGGAAAATAACTACATCAAAGGAAATGAACCTGTTTTGAAACTTGATACATTCTACTGAACTCCTTTCCTATCAGGAAATAGTACCAATAGCAATAATACTAGTATTATTACGACCAGTTCATAATGCCATCAGGAGTTTTTGACAGTTTCCTGTGTCAATCTCACTACACTGTTATTTTCAAAATTTACCAAGTTCATAGGTAAAAAATATCTCGTGATGATCTGAATTTGATCATTACTAATGAGATTAAATATTTTCATTGGCATTAGCCTTGTGTATTTCTTTTTGAATTAATGCTCTTTCTGTACTGGTAGGTTTATAGATATGTTTAGGTATTAAAGCTTCTTATATACTAAGAATAGCAACTCATGTATCTTATGTATGTTGCAACTGTTTGATCTCAACTTGTTTGCCTTAAAATATATGTATGGTTTCTGATAATGTCTTAGTTCAGGCTGCTATAATATATTAACATAGACAGAGTGGCTTAAACAATAAACATGTATTTCTCAGAGATCTGGAGGCTTGAAGTCCAAGGATAAACAGCCAGCAAATCCGGTGTCTGGTGAGGGCCTGATTCCTGGTTTGCAGATGGCCTTCTTCTTGCTGTGTTCTCATATGGAGGAGAGAAGAAAGAGAGAGAGACAATTAGGGAGGGGTAGGGAGAGGGAGAAAGAGAAACAGAGAAAGAGATGATCTGATGTCTCTTCTTAAGAGGGCCCTAATTCCATCATGAGGCTCCACCCTCATGACCTAATTAATTCCCAAGGCCCCACCTCCTAACGGCATCACCTTATGAGTTAGGATTTTAACATATAACTTTTTTTTGTTGGTAGGGGGAACCCAAACATGCAGTCCATAACATATATTGTGTTTATATTTAAATTTTCATATTTAAATTTTGGGAAATTAAATTTATTGATCTTTTCCTTTGAGACTTTTCACAAAAAAATTACATACTTTGGTCTTTCCATGTAAGTTTCAAAAGAAAAGAACTGGATTTATGAGGAATTATTTTATTACTGGACGGAGCTGTGTTCTGTTTTATCAGTGAGAACGTTCATCAGTATGTTATGTGCTACTGATTTCAAGGTAGAAGCTTCCTGAACACCAAATGTATAATCTTTAATAAATTCCTGACTATTAATATTTTCAAAACTTATATTGTGACTCTAGTAAATAGAAAGGCCATCTTGCCACTGAACCTGATTTTTTTTTTTTTTAATTTTTATTTTTTGAGACATAGTCTCTTTCTGTCACCCAGGCTGGAGTGCAATGGTACGATCTCCACTCACTGCATCCGCTGCCTCCCAGGTTCAAGTGATTTTTCTGCCTCAGCCTCCAGAGTAGCTGGGATTACAGGCATGCACCACCATGCCCTGCTCATTTTTGTATTTTTAGTAGAGATGGGGTTTCACCGTGTTGGCCAAGCTGGTCTTATACTCTTGACCTCAAGTGATCTGCCCACCGTGGCCTCCCAAAGTGCTGGGATTGCAAGCATGAGCCACTGCGCCCGGTCCTGAATTGTTTAAAAATGCACATTTGATTATACCCATACCTGCCCCATTTAAGTTGTTCATGGACTTACCATCATGTTTAGGGTAAAGCTAAAATTCCTACCTAGCATGTCAAATTCTTGATGATCTTGCACTTGCAGACCTCTCCAGGTTTCTCTCCCAATGTCCCTTCCTACTTCATGCAGATCCACTTCTAATTACCTGCACACATTATTCTCCCTTTCTTTCTTTGGTTCCCTCTACCTGTAATATTTCTCCAGCCTAGCTAACTCCATCCTATGAGACACCTGCAATGCATTCTTTTCCAGACAAAAATTAGGTACAGTAGTTCAACCAGGTGTCCTATTTTATGCTAGGAATATAGTATCACTCTCTGAAACTCAGAGTTGCTGTATCAATCAAACCTGCTGGCTAATTATTTCCAGGGATGACAGCCAAGTGTCAACACTATTTATCTCAGTGTACTAAAATGGAAACTTGTCTTTAGTGGACGTGAGTGCCTTTAGTGAGAAATACTGAATGCCCTCACAATCTGGATCAATTCATTCAACTCCCAGGCATGGGTGTTGTAGGCAGCCGGCTCATCTTTGATAGAAAGGCAGGATCATGTAAAGCCCAGTGGGATGCTAGAGTCCCACTGACGTTCTTTAAGTTTTGGGCAGTGAAATAGAAAAGTTTCTCTTAAAATTCCCAGACCCAAATGATTTCTCCTCTGTTATACGATGTAGAACTCTGAGGTTTCATGAAAGTATCTGAGTGAATTCAAAAATCATTTAAAGGACTCCATCCATAGGCAGCTCTGAGCTTTACTTTCATAGAGAAGTGTCTGAAATCTCAGTTTGGGGGACAAAATAAGGCATAGTGTTAAACTGTAACATTTGAATTTTAACTCTTAGGTAACAAATTGATTCCCAAATTCTTACTGTGGGACTTTCATTTGTTACTACATAAACTGAATACATCCTACAGTGAGTTCCCTGCAGGAAGTGTAGCCAAAGTATTTCTAAGTGAGAGAACAGCTTACCTATCCTTTGCTCTCAAGATCTCGGCTCTATGGTATCTTTAGAAGATAAATTTTTATTCAGTTTAAATTATCAGGCAATTCAGTTGTAGAGATGAGAAAGACCTATTTTCATAGTGAACTGTCACATTTTCTTATGGTTTATTATTTGACTCAGAATTCTCAGGCAGCAATTTAAAAAACAGTGTTTGATTTTTTAAATCTACTTTGATCTCTAGTGATATCAGCATAGTTATGATAATTATCAAAATGGTTACTAAAAACATATACTGCAGGGAGAGTGTAGTGGACATTGTGATGTGCCACCCACATTCTTCTTCAGAGAGAAGGCCCTCCTATCCCCAGCCCCTAGCAGGTTTGTTGCTGACAACTCACAGCTGTGTCACTTTCAGGAAACTGCCCAAGGGCTAAGGCATCATCAACCAAAGTTACAGTTTCTTTCTGGGAATAGCCCACATTCAATTCCTGACTGTTAATGACAGAGGTGTATACAAGCCAAGACACTGTGTACACAGTGGGGAAATTCTTACTGTGGGGAATTTCTAAGAGTATGTCCCAGCTCTAGAGCACGTGAAGGATTGGTTGAGCCTGTACAGTGTAACCTCTTTTTCTATCCAACCCAGTTTCTGTCCTTCCTCACAGGTGCTGGTCCTGAGACCGCTACCTGATTACCATCCTGCACACAAATGTCAGTCTGCTTCCTGGGGCTGACTTGAGACAGCATCTGTAATACAATACAACTGTTTTCTGAACTGAGTCTCGCTCTGTAGCCCAGCCTGGAGTGCAGTGAAGTGATCTCGGCTCACTGCAACCTCCACCTCCCAGGTCCTGGTTCAAACAATTATCCTGCCTCAGCCTCCTGAGTAGCTGGGATTACAGGTGCATGCCGCCACGCCTAGCTAATTTTTGTATTTTTGGTACAGATGGAGTTTCACCATTTTGGCCAGGCTGGTCTTGAACTTCTGACCTTGTGATCCTCCCGCCCAAAGTGCTGTGATTACAGGTGGGAGCCACCACGCCCGCCCATTTCTTTTTAAGTCTTCAGAAAACAAGTGAGTAGAGAAGAGTGAGTAGGTCATGAAACCTTCAACAATTTGAAATCTGACTGCTAGGCTAGTTAGTCCAAACTGAGTTTCCAGTGTGTATCCTGACATGATGCCTGGTCTTCATATGGAAAGGATTCTTGGCTAAAAATATGATATTCTTACAGATTGGGATTTTCTAAAGACTTAAGATTGTTAAAAACTAATTCCTGGGAGACAGAGTTAGGAGCACTTTATGCTCTCATGGCTTCCTGATTTTGTGCCATATTATTTATAGAATTAAAATTTCCTTTTTACCTGTTCTCTCCACTTCTCTATAGACTCTAGGAAGAAAAGAACTGGTTTTTTCCCCCTCTATCGTATCTACAGTAGCTAGAACAAATAATATTGATAAATATATTTGGATATATTAATATTTCATAAACAATGCAGATGAAGAAATTACATTTTATATGGAGCAGTAATTTTAAAAGGCTACCAACAAGCATTTGCTGGCTAAAAACTATTTGAGCATCAGTGCCCTAGGTCGGTGGCTTTTGAATTTTTCCACTGTAACTCACAAGATACATACTGTGATATAGTTTACACAATCATGCACAGGCATATAAAACTAAAAAACACTTTTATGAAATCATTCATGTGCTTACTGCTTGTATTCCACTCTGTTATTTCCTATTCTATTTCATTTTATTAAAGAAAAATCCTGATTGGACGCACCAAGTCAGTATTGACATGTGTCATGACCAGCAGTCCAAAATACTTTCTTGGTGCATGTTGTCCATTGCTATCTTGAAGAACCCGATGTGTTGGGGGCGGGGGAACATACATACATAAACCAAGAGCATATACAAACCAACAGGCTGGAGAAATTTAGAGCAACACGGTGCAAACATATTGAAGGAGAAACAAGTAATGAAGAAATCTATGCAAACACTTGAGGAAGTAAGTTTTAAACTGGATTTTTTGAAGTAGATGGAATTGAATTGGCAGAAATAAAAGAGAAAAAGGAATGGACAAAATTTTAGAAGCCAGATATTTCCCAGTCCTCAATTGCTGTCAAATTCGTGTCAGTGAGAAAGTATAGGAGAAAAATAATTTTAAAAATCTAATATATCCTATCTTTAGATTGTTTCATCATCTTTTAAGTTCTTACTACTATTTAAAGAAAAATGAACCTTGACATGGTAGGCTCTGTTAGTGGTGTGATAAACAAGAAGAAGAAACTTGGCCTAATATGAAAGTATTGGTGAATCAATGTTTATTTATATGTCTGTATAGATAGCGGTTTTAAAAATGATTTTTCATTTTATCAGACTTTTATATTTTTGGAAGAGATACTATCTCTTTGATCGTTAAGTGTCCAAGGACAGATTAAATAAAGAGCAGTTTCAAATGTGAATTTAATCAGAATCTCAAGGACAGATTTCTGAAATGCAGACATGTGTATGCAACTGAGCCTCTTTTCACATGTGTACCACTGGTGATTTATTTATTTAAAGATGGTTAATGATCCTCTCAAGCTCTACTGGGGATAGTAGAGAATGAGAAATACTGTTGGAGAAACCTGTAAACCAGAGAATAAATGAGAGATAGCTAGGTCCTTAGTATGAGTATATTATAAAATAGAAGCAGACAAAAGCTTTTCTTGTTCATTATTCTGGAGACCACACTTTTAAAATTGTTAGTTTTCTTTATCAGTGCCTGGAAGGGTTTCTGACTTTGAATCCTTCTTTGTAAAGAAAATCTAAGTTGGGTGTGGTGGCTCACACCTGTAATCCCAGCATTTTGGGAAGCTGAGGCAGGCAGATCACCTGAGGTCAGGAGTTCGAGACCAGTCTGGCCAATATGGTGAAGCCATGTCTCTACTAAAAATACAAAAATTAGCCAAGCATGGTGGTGGGCACCTGTAATTCCAGCTATTCAGCAGGTTGAAGCAGGAGAATCGCTTGAACCTGGGGGCGGAGGTTGCAGTGAGCTTAGATCGCGCCACTTCACTTCAGCCTGGGTGAAAGAACGAGACTCCGCCAAAAAAAAAAATTAAAAAAGAGAGAGAGAGAAAGAAAGAAAGAAAGAAAGAAAAAGAAAGGAAGGAAGGAAGGAAGGAAGGAAGCCCAAAGATTAATTTGGAAACATAAACCAACATTTAAGAAACAGCATTTTGAACAGTTAAAAAAATAGTTAAATGGATTATGATAATTATATCAATCATCTATGGTTGTGATGTTCATTTATAATTTCATTTTACTGGAAAATTGTTGAGTCTTCACAAAGTAAAATTGATAGAAATATCTCTTTCCTGGTCTGTCCTTTATTCTATCCTGCTTTTGTTATTTTATTTCTCTGATCATTTTCTTCTTGCCCTACATCATTCTTGTTCCACGTCTGTTAGCACTGGGAATGGTTGCTGCCTGTTGTTAGGGTGTGTATTACCAATTTCAGAGAATTTGAATTCTCGGTATCTGTCTCCAACTGTTAAAGGGTGACAAAGAGTGGTAGCTATTGTTCCTACAACCATTTTTGAGGGGTTTTCAGAGCTGTTTTATCTGTTTGGCTAAAATATTTGAAACCTTAAAATATTTAAGACTTAGAAAATCAGTTTAAAACATAAAATGAAAATTACAATATCAAAATTAACCACAGTTAATAATCATGTTTTCTATATTTCAAAATTGCTAATAAATTTTAACATTCTCACCACAAAAAAATGATAAATTGGTGGGGTAATGGATAATTAGTTTGATTGAATCTTCCCACTGTATACATAGATCAAAACATCACACTGTATCTCATAATTGTGTATACACATTTATTATGTGTCAGTTAAAAATGAATAAAGGTGGAGAACAAAAATTGCAATATCAGCTTGATAGTAATTTCAAAACAAAATTATGAGTCTTTTCACATTTTATGGCACACACTTCTATTTTTTTTTTTTTTTTTTTTGGGGGGTTGGGGAAATTGGGACGTGTTTGATTATTCAAATTTTTTTGTATCTCTGCCTCAGAGTTTTCCCCAAAGTCAAGGGAGGCAGATCAGCTCTTTCTCACAAGAGGGGCCCTGAAGTGCAGGGAAGATTATTCTGTGGGGCAACCCTTGACCAATGCGGGGTGAGAATCCATGTGCTTCTCTGAGATCCTGTGGAATCAAGCACCTTTGCCCACTGCAGCCCCTTGATAACACGTCTTTGTACTGGCTTTTCCTCCTTACCTGTCTCATTCTCTCCTCTTCCTCAGTCCCGCTTCCTCTGACCATTCCCCAAATAAGGACTCACGGAGACCCCATTTTACATGAGCTTCTGTTAATCATGAAAGGTTGAGCCGTAAACCTCAACCTTAAACGGCTAAGTGTTCCTACAGAGGGTGGCATTTCTGGTCAAGTTGTGCCCACTGGAAAGGGCAGAGATTGTTAGTGAGAGAGCAGAGGTACCTGAGAATCTCAGCATGGTGAACTGATCTTCCAGCAGAGGGCAGTGCGGCAGACTTTTTGGAGGAGAGGAACTTTGGCCCAGAGAATGCAGGTTTGAAAACAATTTCTCATCAAGAGACATTTGGAAATCCTCATTGAAGGGCACTAAGGTGCGGACTGTGGGAAGTGATGGGACTTTGTGTTGATACTGTTTTTCTTGGTTATGCGGCCTTTGTCCCTTTACCTTTTTGTTTCTTCTCTTTCTTATTTTTGATGGAAAGTGAGTACTAATTTTAGCATACATATTCATTGGGGCTATTTTGAGAGACAATATCATAAGAAAAACTTCTTTATTTTTGATTGTCTACCATAAAGAATGTAAAGTTCTGCCAGTTTTGGCACTCCCAGGACAGGACCAGGAGGGAATTTCACCAGGTTTGGCCACAAAGTTGGATGCAGAAAAGAACCAAGGGCCTAGAGAGAGTGGAGTGGGGTGATGGGCAGGAGCAAAAGAAAAGCAAAGGAAAATGAAGGAAAGGGGAGGGGAGAACAAGTGAGTTGAGACTTCTGGGTATAGTTCGCTGTAAGCTGGAATATGACCCTGTAAAATAGCAAAAAAAAAAAAAAATAGTATTTTACATTAGGCATGTTCATGATTAGATATGATTTTATTGTATCTGCACTTTTTGTTTTTTAGATTTTACAGTTCATTAAGGGAAAGGTTACAAAAGGGTTTTCTCTTCCCCTGCTCTCTTCTCTCTTCTATTCCAATAAGCCTCTTCTCTGCTGTATTATGTTTTGCATTCTGAAAAATGGGTGTCTGTGTCCTGGGATGTTGAAAGGGGAATTTTCCTGCGTTTTGGAATAGAAATGGTAACCAAAAGAATTGTGATGGCCATGAATAACCCAGACCTTTTGTGTCATGAGTATTTCTGATACAAGGGCCACAGAAATTCTAGTCAAGATGTGTTGTAACAATAGTGCTTGAACATTAAAGGAAATGAGTCACTGCGGTACATAAAAAGCATGCACAAAAATAGTGTATTTCAATTTAATAACCATCACATCTTCAAAGTTACATTTTGAAGAGTCCTCTGGTCAGGTGAGATTTTTTTTTAACTTCTCCCCAAATTGGGACTGGTCTGACACACATTTTCCAGATATTAATTCCTTTCTCTTCCTAAGTAAATCCATTCCCTCCTAACATTCCTGAAGAACTGAGTGTCTTCCTCGTGTGCCTGTTTTTAATAAATCATTATGTTATTTACTGTTCTTTCAGCTGTGAGCAGGCTCCAGAACACAGAAGCACTAAGTGCTACACTTGGGCACACAGTGTCTCCACAGAAAAGAGGCTGAAATCACATCTGCTGAGTTTTTGACTGGTACTTATTGCTACTTGGGTCCAACCTGCAGTGATTCCCCGGAAACAGAGCTACCCGATGGTCTTGTTGTTCATTAGTCTTAGAAGGGCACCAGCAGTGGTTCCATATTTACTATGGTTTTTTTTTTTTTTTTTTTAAATAAAGGTCTTTTCACTAATGGGAGCAAAGATATACTCTGTTCCCCAGACCTGAGATTTGGAAGCAGGAATTGACTAGGGGATGTTCCCTCCTCCATTCCCATTCCATGATTCTTGAAGGTGCCCGACCTCAGTCCATCTTACTGCTTGGGTGAGAAACCATGGTGGTCTGTGTCGGCTCCCCTAGCTCACACCAGTGCTGAAATGCCTCGGTTTGACTGTCCTGCCCTATTCTGTGGCACCATAGCTTGGAGGTTCAGCATGTGGTTACTGAACTCATACTGCCTGGTCTAGTTCCTCATTTTACAACTCAGGGAGTTACATAACCCTGTAATGTACTGAATAATTCTCATCCCAGAAGTAAAATCAGGTTGATGATAATAGTTCACCTCTTCGTGTTAAATGGCATAAAATTCGCAAAGTATCTGGCACACACAATTTTTTAAAGTTTCTGTTTTTCTGTTTGTTTTTGATACTTCATACATGTATGTACATTCTGTTTCTTCCTTCATCCTCCTTCCCATAATCTCTTCAAGGCACTTTTGGGATTGTTATAATAAAGTCTCAGGCAGCCCTAAGCAAAGGGAACAGGATGAAGAAGAATGAAGAGAATGTATCTAGAGAACTTATGTTTTATTTACATGAGATCTGAAATGTCTCTACAATCCTCCATTCTATTGCAGTGGACACTTGAAAAGTGCTCCAGGAGCAAATGTTGCCACAGCAAACATTTCCAAGGTGCTGAGCAAAATGAGGCAGGGCAGTGGTTGCTCAGACTGTGTGAGAATCAGAACCACCTGAAGACTTCTAAAGACTACCTGAGCTGGGCGCGGTGGCTCAAGCCTGTAATCCCAGCACTATGGGAGGCCGAGGCGGGCGGATCACGCGGTCAGGAGATCGAGACCATCCTGGCTAACATGGTGAAACCCCGTCTCTACTAAAAAATACAAAAAACTAGCCGGGCGAGGTGGCGGGCGCCTGTAGTCCCAGCTACTCGGGAGGCTGAGGCAGGAGAAGGGCGTGAACCCAGGAGGCGGAGCTTGCAGTCGCTGAGATCTGGCCAGTGCACTCCAGCTTGGGTGACAGAGCGAGACTCCGTCTCAAAAAAAAAAAAAAAAAAAAAAAGACTACCTGAAACTGCCAGTAGATCTGGGAGCATCTTTACTTCTAAAATATTCTCCACTTGACCTTAGATTTCTAAACAGGACTTATCTTGTTTAGAAATGCTTGCCTGGTAGTATTAACAGTAGGATTTTGGAAGAGGTGCTATAGTAAATGGGAGCACGACATGGCAATTATGCATAGAAAAAGATGCAGAATTATGTTTTCCAGTACCATTCATTATTCATCAGATAAAAGTCCAACGGTAATCTAAGTGAGCTTGACTTTTGGAATCAGCCTGTAGAACTATGTCAGTGAAAAGTCCCTTACATCAGGGACTGAAGGGTGGAAAGTAAGGACAGGGACTGGATATATTGTATTACCTATTTTATTTCTGCAGCATTGGTGTCGGATTTACATTACTTGTTTGATAGGATACACGTTGGGTAGGAAAATAAAAATCAGAATGGCACCAAAAGGCGTGTTTTCTTGGAACATGCTCAATTATAATTAAGGACACCCATTACACACCAGCAACTTTTACTACTCAGAGAATATTGTTTTCATCTGGTGTCAGTCCTAACCCCAAAGACACAGTCCAAAAAACCATAATCCCAAATGTTGATATCACAAAAGATCAAAATCCCTAAAGTCTGAAATCCCTAATATCTAAAATTCTGGAAATCACAATCCCAAAATATTAAAGTTCAAATGTTGAAATTCTTTTTTTTCTTTATTTCTTCTAAAAAAATGGGATACATGTGCAGAACATGAAGGTTTGTTATATGTGTGTGCCATGGTGTTTTGCTGCACCTATTGACCCGTCCGCCAAGCTTTCCCCCCGACCCCCACTCCCCAACAGGCACTGGTATGTGCTGTTCTCCTCTCTATGTCCATGTGTTCTCAGTGTTGAAATTCTGAAAGCCACATTCTAGAGAAGTGATTCATCAGTTTTCTGTCGTATTCAGGATAGTTGCATCATGTTAGGTGGAACTATTACGTTGTTATTGTCTTTATTTGGAAATTAAATATGTTTTAAGGAGATACCTATGGGTGCCAAGTTGAGAGGAAGTGGACTTGTGGACTTAATTTTAGGTATCATCCATTGTGACTGGATTAAGGGATAACTGGAAAGCTGGTAAAGCACTGTTTAGGGCATGTCTGTGAGGGTGGTTCCAGAGGAGACGAATGCGTGAGTCTGAGTGGACTAGGTAGAGGCAGATCAACGCTCAGTGTTGGTGGACACCATCCAGTCAGCTAGGGGCCTGGAGAGAACAAATTCAGAAGGCGAATTGGTCTCTCTCTGAGAGCTGGGACAGGCTTTGCTTCTGGGCTCCTTGGAGATCAGATCTCCAGGCTCACTGGCCATTGGGCTTCAGGACTTATATCAGCAGTCCCCCATGTCCTGAGGTTTTTGGCCTCAGAATGAGAATGACACAATCAACTTCCCTGGGTCTGAGGCTTTGGTGTTTGACTGGACCATGCTACCAGCATCCCAGGGTCTCTAGCTTGCTGATGGCCTATTGTGGGGCTTCTCAGCCACCATAATCACATGAGCCAATTCCCCTAAAAATCTCCTCACATATCTATATACATATCCTATTGGTTCTGTTTCTCTGAAGAAACCTAACTAATACAGATTTGGTATTGGGAAAGGCAAATATCATTCCTTCTTACTGTATTCCTTGTAACGGCAATGGGAGAGATCTGTGAAATTGTTCCCTTGCAAAAAAGACTGTGATATGGTAAGTGTGTGAGACTATGTAATGGTGAAACGTGTAAAAGCAAATTATTATTAGTGCTGCAAAAGCAGAAAATTGTTTAATTACAATGGCCAAGCAATAACCAAACTTTCAAATGGACAGCATATACTTAAAAAATGTGTAGACCACAATCGCTCTCCAAGTACAGGTGCAGAGAGTGTTTTGAAGATCACAGAAGTGAAAATACGGTCAAAAAGGACAAGAAATCTCCCCTGCCAAATTATTCAATTGAATATGACTTGTGTCTCTTCACATATAGCACCAATTCACTATGCTATGTGTTTTATCTTCACATCCTTCCCAATGCTAGAGTATGCATTGTGTAAAGACTACAGAGTTCTAATTTGTTCTATGCATTGTTTTTGCAAATTTGACACCATGGAAGTGTATTATCACAATGTTGACTTTGCATGTAATCATTGTGCATGTAAATAAAAATGTTGAGACTTTTTCAATAAATGAGGAAATGTTCTTTTTGTACATGTAAACTTGTAAAAGATAAAATTTCTTGGGATCTTGGCTCTTTGGGTGACTGTATATGTGCTGGTGACCCATTGTGGTTTTTGATCAATCTTGTCAAAAGATAAGTTGTCTTTCATGGTATTTCAGACAACCACAGTTCTAAAGCTCTGTGTACACAATCACCAATCATAGTGATATGCATTTGTATATTTAACTTTTTGACCGATTTCTCTATAAATGTGGTTTGTCTGCTCATAATTGTTATATCCATGTACCCATTATTGCTATAACTATTTATGCTTGCAAAAATATGTATGTTATTATTGCCTGTTGATTGTGTAAAGTGGCCTATAGAGTGTTCTGTTGTGGTTTTACATGTTTCTCAAATAAATTCTTTTAAAATGTAAATAAATGTATTTTAAAAAATTTATTATATTTTCAGATTTGTATTTTGAGGTTTTGGTCTTTTAGGATTGTGATTTTGGGGATGTTAGACGCTAGAAATTTTGATCCTTTTGTATTTAAACATTTGGGATTGTGTGTCTTTTGGTATTATGGCCCAAACCCACGTCCACCTGATTGCCTACTAACCAAAAGTGGGACAGTAAAGCTTTGGAATATCATCTAGCCTAGAACTAAATGTGGACAAGCAGCTTTATTTATTTATTTTTATAGCCAATAGGCAAGAAAACTGAACAAATTTAAACTTTGGAATTATGGAGAGTAAAGAGATTTAAGAAAAATTTGCCTTCATCTCCTCTTTTACTAGACCTGAAAATAGATATTTAGGCCGGGAAACTATTTGAGGAATTCAGTTAATGGCTCTTTCTTCTATGGAGTAAAAAGGACTAATTGGTTGTCTTCACTGGTGAAGTCCCCAAATAATTGCTCAATTCTTTACTAATTCTGCCAGCCTAATTCTGCCAGGTAATACTATAAAGCAACAGTATGTGACCTGAATCATTCTCAACTACCTTGAAGCCTAATTTTGCCTGTCAAACTAATGTTAACTCCAGAACATTAGTTTGATATGTTTGATGTCCTTGGAGGACAATGGGCACCTCTTGCTGCACATTTCCTAGCTGCACAGCATATGACACGGCTCAGCCTCCTACAAGTCATCTGTAGACATTTCTTGCCACAAAATTCCTCATAGTAACCCTTCCGCTCTTCCTCTTACCTCTTCTTTCTCTAACTTCCAAAAGCTGGATCCCCTACATGTGACAATTGCTTTTGCACAGCTCCTTGGTCAGTGGTTTTTGATCTCCAACTTTACTTTTATTCTTTATATCAGCAAATGAATAAAAATGTCTATTCCATCTTTAGTACAAGTGTTAGTATTATTACCAGTATTTTTTTCCGTTACTACTACCATTACCCTCATCAATGATCTTGTCTTAGGGTTCTCTGGAAAACCAGAACCAATAAACTGAATCAGTCTCTCTCTCTCTCTTTCTCTCTCTCTCTCTCTCTCTCTCTCTCTCTCTGGATTCATTATGAGGCATTGGTTCCCATCATTATGGGGGCCGAGAAGTCCCAATAAAACTGATGATATAATTTAGTTTGAGCCCAAAGGCCTGAGAACCATGTGAACCAATGTTACCAAGTATAGGAAAAGATGAAATCAGATCGCCTGGCTTAAGCAGTAAGGCAGGAAAATGGCAAATTCTTCCTTCCTCTGCCTTATGTTCTGGCCAGACCTGCAATGGATTGGATGATGCCCAACTATAATGGGGAGGGCACTTTATTAATCTCATGCAGAAACCCTCACAGACAGACCCAGAAACAATGTTTAATCTGGGTATTCCATGGCCCACTAAAGTTGACACATAAAATTAACCATCACAAATGTAGACGATAGTAAAACAATTCTAGCTTTTGTTGAACACTTACTATGAAAGAATCACTTTGCATGAAGGTGAGGAGAAAACAGCTAATGTCCACCAGTGACTAAGTGGAGGGAGAATTTTAGTGCAGGTAAGTTTGTAGCTTATACACTTTATGTTATTAGGCAATTTAAATTCATCAATAGAATGTATTAGTTTGAGTTTTATGAAAAAAATTCAGCTTTCTTTTGTTCACTGTTTTGAGTGAATTTTAAGTCATTTTCTTGTCTTTTGGGGTGACTTTGATCTGAGAGGATGCACAGGATACCCCATTTCATTAGTTCTGATAGAAAGAAAGGAAATGAAATCCAAGTAAGAAACTAGAAGGGTATTGAAAAGATGCACTTATCTCCAAGGACAGTGGGGCACTGAACAGTCCCTGTACCAGCTCAGAAGAGCCAATTTTTCATCCCTTACCAACTTTCTGTTCAGTGACTGATTTCATGTTGGTAGCTTAAAATCAGCCACAGTGACATTATTTACATCACATGAAACAACAATTACTACTGTGTTCGTTTCCTTTGGTTGCTGTAACAGGATTCCAAAGTCAAAATGTTTGCAGGAACCATGCTCCCTCTGAAGGCTCAGGGGAGAATTTATTCCTTGTCTCTTCCAGCTTCTGCTGGCTCCAGGGATTTCTTTTTTTTTTCTAAGAGTTGTAGGGTTTTTAACTCTTTATTTATTTATTTATTTA
>NW_016805059.1:3207435-3243706 GCF_001698545.2 Rhinopithecus bieti | reverse complement strand
GTTGTAGGGGTTTTAACTCTTTATTTATTTATTTATTTATTTATTTATTTATTTATTTATTATACTTTAAGTTCTAGGGTACATGTGCACAACGTGCAGGTTTGTTACATATGTATACCTGTGCTGCACCCATCAACTCGTCAGCACCCATCAACTCCTCATTTACATCAGGTGTAACTCCCAATGCAATCCCTCCCCCCTGCCCCCTCCCCATAATAGGCCCCGTGTGTGATGTTCCCCTTCCCGAATCCAAGTGATCTCATTTCTTAACTTGCGGCCACATCACTCCAATCTCTGCGTCGGGTCACATTACCTTCTTCTGTCTCAAAACTCCAGTTGCTTGTCTCTTACAAGGATACTGTGATTATATTAATACTTAGGGCTCACCCACTAATTAGGCTAAGCTCCTCCTGTCAAGATCCTTAACTTCATCACATACTTTGCCTTATAAAGTTATACTCATTCTTTTGCGATATAAGGTAACACTCACATATTCTGGGAATCAGGATGTGAATTTTTGGGGCCACTATTCAGCTCACTAGAGATACAAAAATGTTTTGTTTTTGTTTTATTTCTGGCACGTTGCTTTGCTTACATACCACTGATCCTGTATTAAATTTTAAAAAATGTTTAACTGCTGTGATGCAGGACACAGCCCTTCAGAGCAAGTGCTACCAGGAAATTGCTGGTGCAGTGAAAGCGGTGTGTACTGACTGACTGCTCTGCCTGTGTCTTTATCACTTCAGAGGTAGGTACAACTGATTATCTTACTGATACATAAACACTAATGTTTCTTACACTGTTCATTATAGTGGATGGCACTGATATTTTTAAAATTCTAAAGTGATATGGAATGGGCATTATAAGAGAATGACTTTTTTTACTGATGTCCTAAATTCATGATTGGGTTTCTTTTTTAGCCTCCTTAGATTTTCTGCGTTTCTAAGTTTCCCTTTACATCATGCGTCTGCTTTCTTTTCTTTTACAAGCATCCCAGTGATAACTTTTCATAGCCATAATTCCACCCATAGGTGAAAAGCCATATTTAGAGTGGTGATCAGGAAATGTTTGTTGACGGTTTGTGTAGGTTATGAACTAATGAAATAAAATTCAGGGAATGGCACCCAATCACTTAGTTGTTTAAAAAGGATAGTAGATAGAGAGCTTGTGACAAATCATCTTGAACAGCCAAGACAGTGGCATTGAAAGTTGTTTTTGTTTATTATTCTTGTACTTTTTAGTGGATTTTACAAAAAGAAAGTGTGACTATACCGTTGCTACTTATATTATTATTTTCAGTAATTTCCAGTAGAACTGAATACCACCAAGTTTCATGAATTTTGTGACTCTTCTTAATTAGTTCTTTGGCTAATGTAAGTTGTTGCCTTGCAGATGGATTGACTCTTAAAAACACATTCCCTCAGCGTGGAGCCTACACTTATTTAGTAAAGTGATCATGCTTTAAATTGCTTTCTAGATATAGTTGGTCCTAAGGCATGCCATAAACATCTGCTTCCTCTGGGACCATGGTTTTTATCTTTGCAGTCGTTAGAATCACCCAAGCGCTGATAAAAATCCGAATGTGTGGGCCAATTGCAAACGAATCTCTAAAGGCTGTACCTAGTCTTTAGTATTTTTCAAACTCCCTACCTGATTCCAAATGTACAGGCAAATTTGGGAACCCCAAATTACTGCTTAATAGGAAATAGCTGTGGCTCTTTTCCTAGGTAAGATGGGTCTTTAAAACAATCATTCCCCCCCCTTTTTCAGTTATAGTTACAATTTTAATTTAGGTCATGGTCTGAAATATTCAATTAAGTGCCCTAAGTTTTTTTTTCCCTCCTTCCCCTCTATATAATTTGGTTTATTGCCCATCTATTTTACATAGGTAAGTGTTTAAATCAAATCCCAGAAACACAATAATTTGAATGCCTACTGTGTCCTCATCCATGGCCACAAAATGTAATGAAATATCCATTTCTGTTTACAGCAAAATCTAATAACCATTATATAAATTATTAATAATTTTTAAAACGATTAGAAACAACATTTTATCAGAGATCTTAAGTGTCCCTAGTGCCATCATACAAGGCCGGAATCATATATTAAACAATATTAGACATTCAAGTGTTTCTGCTATATGCTCAGTTTGTTGTTCACCCTATTGGGGAAAAGCTTGACACTTTCAAGCTTTTGAAACCATAAAATTCATGGAATTAGCCCCAAATATGACCAACTCTCAATTACCTGGAACAAATGTGTATCCCTATTATAAGTTAACCATGCTAACTTTCACTCTCCATCCTCAGATGTCTCACCTTCCCATTTCATTGCTTATGGGTATTACCAGCTGATGAGGCTGATGGCCAGGAGATACACAAATAAACAGGTGAGAGATAAAGTTGAATGGATTTCCCAATGTAAATTTTTTTAATGTTAAAAATTTTAAACTATGGATACTCTGCATTTTATAGAAACGTCACATACTCATTATAAGAAATCTAAGAAACGCTGAAAATTTGACAGCAATATACAAAGAAAAATCTTAAATTTAGTAATAGCCAGTGTTTACTATTTCATAAAAATAATCCCAAATATCTCTCTATGTATGTGTACTGAGAAGGTTTTATACGAGCGCTGACCACTTTCTTCTTACACGAGAAGAGAATGGGACACTACCACACATGATATTATTAATATTAAAATTGTTATATTTATTTTTGCTTGAATTAACAGAATAAAATTTCAAATATAATTAAAGAAATTGCTGACCTTCAGAGATGCTTTTCTTTTCTTTTTTTTTTTTTTTTTTTTTGAGACAGAGTCTCGCTCTGTCTCCCAGGCTGGAGTGCAATGGCACAATCTTGACTCACTTCAACCTCTGCCTCTCAGGTTCAAGAGATTCTCCTGCCTCAGCCTCCTGTGTTGCTGGGATTACGGGCGCATGCCACCATGCCCTGCTAATTTTTGTATTTTTGGTAGAGACGGGGTTTCACCAGTTGGCCAGACTGGTCTTGAACTCCTGACCTCGGGTGATCTGCCCCCCTTGGCCTCCCAAAGTGCTGGAATTACAGGCATGAACCATGGCGCCCGGCCCAGGGATGCATTTGTTACCTAAAAATCCCTCTAAAGTTCAGAAAGGGTAGTATGAAAACCATTAAGAATCTGGAGTCAGCATCTTCCAATTTTATAGATTATGAATTGACTTCTTGATATAAAGTATGAAGGAATAATATTTTTAAAATTTTCTTCCACTTCCTCACCACAACCTACAGATTATTTTTACTTATAGTTTTACATAGTTTAGAACATTTACGTTTCTTCTGTATAAACATAATATCTATAATTGTTTAATATTAATATTTTTCCATGGTCTCTCCATCAGCTGTGATGAAAGTGATACAATTAGGTAATGGATGTCTTACTTAAAGTTTTAACACCTAAGAATGGTAATAACACAATAAGTTTGTTAAGTAAATAAAATTCCTGGGGTGTTTATCATGATTTATATTTTACTGGCTGGGTTTATGGTTGAGTAGCGTTTTAAAGAAAGGGCTCTTCGGTACTATATACTTTGATTGTTTTGATTCAAAACTGTTTTCTATTTTCTTTTTTCTTTTTCTTTTTTTTTTTGAGACGGAGTCTCGCTCTTTCGCCCAGGCTGGAGTCCAGTGGCGCGATCTCAGCTCACTGCAAGCGCCGCCTCCCGGGTTCACACCATTCTCCTGCCTCAGCCTCCCGAGTAGCTGGGACCACAGGCGCCGCCACCACGCCTGACTAATTTTTTTTTTTGTATTTTTTAGTAGAGATGGGGTTTCACCGTGTTAGCCAGGATGGTCTCGATCTCCTGACCGCGTGATCCGCCCGTCTCGGCCTCCCAAAGTGCTGGGATTACAAGCTTGAGCCACCGCGCCCGGCCTCTATTTTCATTTATAATAATAATTTCCACTTACCTTCAGATATACATACCTACTATTTAATTTTGCAGTGGAGAAGTCTGCATTCCAGTTTTTACTCCTTTACAAAAGGTGCTGTGTTTGTTTATTTTTTCCTGTCTGAGGTATTCACTATTTTCTCTGCCTGGAGAATCCTGTATTCTTAAAGTTTATTTACCAGCATTTTGCGCATATTCGTTACTCTGTATGTTTCATTGAGCATAGTTTACTCTTTTGATCTATGGATTTGTATCTTCCTTGATTTTCTGTATTATTTACCTTATTTTTTTCTTTTGGGAGTTCTCTACTCTAGGATCTCTCTTCTTATATATTTGATTATCTTAGTCAGTTATGTCTGCCACAAAAAAAGTCTCACAGGTTGGGTGGCTTATGAACAACAGAAATTTATTTGTTATGGTCCTGAAGGTGGGAAATCCAAGATCAAGGCACCAGCACATTCTGTGTCTGGTGAAGGTCCACTACACTTCCTGGTTCATAGATGGCGCATTCCCATGGGGTTCTCAAAAGGTGAAAGACCTCTTGAGGAGAAGGAGCTCTCCGGGTCTCTTTTGTAAGGGCACTAATCCCATTTATGAGGGCTCTGCTCTCATCATTTATTATAATTACCTCTCAAAGTCTGCACCTCCTAATTCCATCACTTTGGAGGTTACAATTTCAACATATGAAATTTGGGAGGGCAAAACATTTAGCTATAGCACTGATCTTCTTAACCTTAATGTGTGTCTTCTCTCCAGTGACTAGGATCACTGCATTTTTATAATTCATTGAGATTATTGTAACGCTTTCTTCTGTGCCATTAAGATGATTTTCAGCAGTATCTTTTTTGTTTCTTGCTGCTCATGTTTTGTTTAGAAGCACTACAATATTCATATTGTAGTTATCAATGTTTTTTATTAGCTTTACAATCTACATCTCCATTTCATTCTGTAATTTTGTGATCTTGTGTTTGAATTTTTGTATAATACATTTATATTCTTATTAAGTTCTTTCCACAGCCCCAAATAAATTTAGAAAATCTTATAGTATTTCCCAATTTACTTTTTTTTTCTAGGCTAGACGGACTAGATTTTTATGTATTTATTTCTGTTTCTCTCTCTGTATGTGTCTCTCATATGATGTATAGTAGTATGCATGTATATAGTATGCAGTACACTGTGGTATGCTTGTATATGGCTATACCATTTCTATCTTTTCCAGTTCTCATGACTAGCTCCCCCCAGACTTCTCTTTAATATTGTGTAGTGTTAAGTTTATGTTTTTCTTGCTGAACTAGATCTTAGGTTTCTTTTTGGTTCATAAATATAAATACATTTCATAAATATAAACGAAAATAATTTTTTTTTGATTGAGAAGTGTCAAGGTTGGAAATCAAGATTCCTGGGCTGGGAATTGTTAATTTTCTTCCAGAAGGTGTTCTGAGCTTTGCTTTGCTAGACTTGTGCACACACGTGCACACACACACACAACACATGCCCACACAAGATTATCAGGACCCCTGGACCCAGACAGAAGGTATGTAGCCGGTGGCAGTGAGATTGGAACATTTGTCCAATTCCACATAGAAACTCTGCTTCCAGGTAGGCTCAACAGTATTATCTAGAGGTTTCTTTCTGGAGAGGTTTTTCTACTTTGTAGAGGGATGCCTACTTTATGCTTAGTCTTGCACCCAAAAGAAGTCTTTCCAGACTGGAGAATGTAAGTTAGATTACCATGATTTTGTCAATTCACTTTCTTTTCTTGTTGTTGTTGATATTTGGGGGGGCAAGCTATGTTTACAAAACATGCCATATCCTACTGGAAACGTGTTTTGGTATCTTTTGGCACCACTTTTCAAAGTTGAAGCCATAAAGTTTTCTTTTTATTATATGGTTACTTTTATGTGTGATTGTATTCCGTCTCAAGGCTTTAAATATCAAATTTATACCAGCAAGTCCCAAATTTATATCTGTAGCCCAGTCCTAACCCCTGAACTTCATAATGCTTACTTGATATCTCATAGACATCTTGAATGTCATATGTTCAAATGACCTCCTAAGAGTCTCAGCAAAACTTCTCCTCTTGCAGGGTGCCCCACCACAGTTAATGGCAATTCCATTCTTTCAGTTGCTCAAGACAAAAATCTTGGTGTCAAGACATTTTTCTGTCTCTCCCATTCTACATTCTACTCATCAACAAATCCTGTTGGTATAATTTCAAAAATTTATCAGAAACTAATCACTTCTCAGTAACTATTACCAAACTGTCCCAAACCACCATCATCGTGATAGACTGTTGCAGGAGCCTCTTAACTGATACACCTATTTCTGTATCTTTCCCTCTGCAATCTTTTTGAAGAGCAAATTTCAGGGTTAGCCTGTTACAATATCAGTCATGTCACCCCTCTGCTCACCCTGTTCATTGACTTGCCACATCACTCAGAGTTAACGCCAGCATCCTTACAATGGCCTTGCAATGCCCTATGTGACTTGGGCCCTTTCACCTACCTGACCCCACTGTTGGCCACTTTCCTGGGGTTTGGAGTGTTACAGCTGCACTCACCTCCTTGATGTTCCTTTGATACTCTAGGTATGCTCCCAGCTCAGGGATGACAGTGTACTCACTATTTTCATTCCCTAGCATGTATTTCCTCCAGTTATCTACATGGTTCTTCTCTTCACTTTCTTCAGATCTTTATTCAAATATACCTTCAATGGCTACTCTATCAGAATCCCACTCCAACACTTAAAATTCTTTTTTCCTACATTATATTGACTCTTCAGCAATTTTATAACATGTCGTATATTTTACTTATTTTGCTGTTCCGTCTTTCCTCACTGGAACATAGGTTCCATCAAAGCAGGCATTTTTGCCTATTTTGTTCACTTTTACATTCCCCAAATCTAAAGCAGTACTTGGAACAACGTAAACACTGAATGTTTGTTAGTGAATAATGGGCTTTTGGAATTAATCTGATGCAACATATGGGATTCATTATTGTGACCTGCAACAATATAGTTATTGTGACAATATCATCACAAAATATAGCTATTCTACCTTCCGTAATAGCAGAGACATGCTTTTAGCTGAGGACAAGAAGTACAAAAAAGATAATGTTAATATCAATATCAGCTCGAAGTTACCAGAGAGTTGATAAACAGGTAATAGAATTACTAAGCCAACATCAGGAAAAAGAGAGAAAACTAGAGAAGCGAGCACACTTCAAGATACAGTTTTTCTTAGGGGTTATTTTTCCACTTTGGGAAGAGGCTACTGAGGGACTGGGCATTTAAAAGTCCTGAAAATCCCTTGAAAGGAATGCAGCTTAACTCTGTATCATTTCACTCAGTGGCATTGGATTAAGGATGCCCCAGATTACTAGAAATTTCTAAGAAATAGCCTTCAATCCTTTCCAGAGGAAGACACTATTTTTCTAGAAATTGAATTATTTCTACAAATAATATTTTTTCAAATTAAATGTCTAACAAACTATAAGAACATTACCCCAGACATGTGAGAATCCAAAATAATATGAAGTAGAATAACACAGGAACAATAGAAAAATAGAAATAGATCCACTGGGGCTCCAGATCTTGAAATTATAAGACCCAAAGTTTAAAATTAATATACTTAATATGCTCAAAGAAATAAAAGATAATATGGAGAAACTTGGCAGCAAATTAGAAACTATTAAAATGTATTGAGCAAATATGAAAGCAGAATCAAATGAAAATTTATAGAATTTCAAAATATAGTATCTAAAGTTGTAAAATATTGGTTTGGATTAACAATAGATTAGACACAGTGTTCTAATTCTTTCCTCCCGTCCCATTTATTTTGTTGTCATACATTTTGTTTATGCACAAGCATAAATATAAATATACATAATCAAATATATTGTTGCTATTATTATTATTTTGAGTGAATTGCTATCTGACTCAGAAAACAATGTTTTAATTCTATCTTCATTTATTCTTCTCTAACTTTATGTAGTTCAACTTTCTAATCTTCATCATTTTTCTTCTCTGTAAAGAATTTCTTTTAACATTTTGTATTAGTTCGTTCTCACACTGCTATACAGAAATCCCTGAGACTGGGTAATTTATAAAGAAAAGAGGTTTAATTGACTCACAGTTCTGCATGGCTAGGGAGGCCTCAAGAAACTTAAAATCATGGTGGAAGGGGAAGTAGGCACCTTCTTCACAAGGTGGCAGGAGAGAGTGTGAGTGTGTGAAGGAGGAACTTTCAAACACTTATAAAACCATCAAATCTAGTGAGAACTCACTTACTATCAAGAGAACAGCATGGAGGAAACTGCTCCCATGATCCAATCACCTTCCACTGGGCCTCTCCTTTGACATGTGGGATTATGAGGATTACAATTCAAGATGAGATTTGGGTGGGGACGCAGCCAAACCACATCACATTTCTTGCAAGGCAGGTCTCCTGGCAATGCATTTCTTCAGGTTTTGTTTATCTAAGAAAGTCTTTATTTCTCCCTTTATTTGAAGAATAATTTCACAGAGTACAGAACTCTAGGTTGGTGGGGTTTTTCTTTCAACAGTTTAAATAGTTTAGTCCAGTCCATGAGGACTCCATAATTATGAGCTAATTACTTCTCTAAGTCCTCTCCTCTTAGTACCATGCCATTGGGCATTAGGTTTCCACATATGAATTTTGGAGGGACACAAACTTTCAGTCTATAGTACAACCTTTTTGACCTCTGGCACTTAGTTTTGTTTTTTCTTCTTCTTCTTCTTTTCTTTTTTTTTTTTTGAGACAGAGTCTTGCTCTGTGCCTAGGCTGGAGTGCAGTGGCAGAATCTCGGCTTACTGCAATCTCTGCCTCCTGGGTTCAAGCAATTCTCCTCCTGCCTCACCCTCCCCAGGAGCTGGGATTACAGACACCTGCCACCACACCCAGCTAATTTTTGTGTTTTAGTAGAGGCAGGGTGTCACCATGTTGGCCAGTCTGGTCTCGAACTCCTGACCTCAAGTGATCTGCCTGTCTCAGCCTCCCAATGTGTTAGGATTACAGGCATGAGTCACCATGCCTGGGCTATATTTGTTATTTTCTTAGAATTTCAGTTTCTCTGCTTACATGGCCTACCTGTTCTTGTATGCTGTCTACTTTTTCTATTAGATCCTTAAGCATCTTAAATCATTCCCAATTTAAATTTCTGTGTGATAATTTCAACATCTCTCTCATCTCTAAGTCTGGTTCTGATGCTTGTTCTGTTTCTTCAAACTATGATTGTTTTTTGCCTTTTAGTATGTCTTATAATTTTTTTTTGGTAGTCAGACATGATGTACTGCGTAAAAGGAAATGGTATGATTAGGCCTTTAGTAATGTGGTTGTAGGGAGTGTGCGAGGGAGAGAGGGAGTATTCTGTAGTTCTATAATTAGGCCTTAGCCTTTTGGTGAGCTTATACCCCTGGACTCTGAATTTCACAAGCATTTTTCAATTTTCCTCCACCTTTAGATGAGGCAGCATGGCTAGAGTGAGCTGAAGTTGGGTGTTTTCTTTCCCCCAAGTCAGTTACGCTCTAATAACACTCCAGCAGGCTATGCTCTGTCAGTATTTAAGCAGTTTCTCCTGGGACAGACCTTATTCAGAAGAACAGAATGCACTGGTGTATTGCAAAATTGTTTCTTTTCCCCTCCCGCTGCCAGGAGCATGATGGGATTTTCCACCAATATTTACTCTGAGAACCTGGTAGGGCTACTGGAGGTAAAACTCACAGAAGTTCGGGAGCTCTCAATGACTTAGTACCTCTGGAGTTTCATCTCTCAGGTTTCATCTCTCAGATTTGTCCATACTGAGCCGCCGGCAATTCATCAATTACAGACAACTTTCCCTACTTCAGCACTGGCTCCCAAGGTAGTTCTTGCTCCTGGGGTTCAGCTCTGGCAAGCTGTGATTCTCGGCATTTGCCTGTGGGTCTCTGTAGTTTTTGGAAAGTGGTCTGTTCTGTGACTACATCTCTCTGATAGATATAAGAATTATTGATCTTGCAGTTTGTTCAGCTCTTTCTTCTTGTTAGGATAGAGTGGCAAATTCCAGCTTTTTGCATTCCTAATCAGAAACTGGAAGTCAGTACATACTTTTAATCATAAGATTTTAAAGCAAGGCAATATACCTTTCTTTAGAACTTCATTATCTGTATATCCGTATTATTATACCAATTCAATACATTGGTATATTATTATACCAATACTGATTCAACCTCTAAACTAACCCCTTTCCTCAATAAACTTTTAAAATTATAGTTGTGCTCCTCATTATCTATTTTCTCGTCGAATTGTAACTACCAATGGCAGGGACTCTATCTGATCTTTCCTATGTACCCTGAGGACCCAGTGTGTAATATAGGTTCTGAGCTTTCTCTTAACTGAATCTGGCATATTCCAGGAGGTCTGTCTCTTGGAAGGACAAGGGCATTATCATACCCACACAAATTCTGTATAAAAATAAGCTATTTTGGATGAGAATTTTGTCTGGATTTGGGTTGTAGACAGTGGAGTGCTAAATTTAAGAAATTTTCTGGGATTTGGAAAGCTATGGTTGTTTGAAAATATGTGGTAGCTTTTCAGGATCTATAAGCTATATGAACAGTGTAATTTTGGTAGCATAAAGTAAATTGAAAGCCTCTTCCCTCTATTACTAAGGTCAATCCTGACCTATGGTTTGAGGACTTGCATTTGTGTAGGCAACTTTTCACTTTCCTCTCTCTCTCTCTTCCCCTTTTTGGTCATCTAGAATTAAAGAGGGAGAGAGGAGACTAACAGGAAAAGGGTAAATGCCCCTAATGTGATTGGTGTTGTAGCGAACTGGATATTGGTGGCTCTATATAGATATATTATACAGTGATCTTACTTGGTATTAAGTTTATTTGATTTGATACGAGAGAACATTTTTAAGTTTACCAATTATATTTGTAAATGGACTTTGGCAAATTTAAAACTCTTTTGGAAGAACAATATGAGTTTTAGGTTTTGGCTTACAGTCAAAGATAATGCTTTCACAAGACCCAGAAAATAAGGTTGCAGAAACTGCCTTCCAGCATTTGATGCAATTAAAGGTCTCTGGCATAAAGTGTTTAATGTTTGAGCCTCTAGGCAAACGGCCAGGACTAAGCAAAATCAATGGCCATGGACATGATCCCATTTTACCGCTGAAAGTGCCAGCCTGTGCAGTGTGGTTAGATTCATTTTAGGGAGTCCTGGAAGGCTCCAAATGAAAATTGTTTTTATTCCTAGACTTTTGCTACAATGTCTTTTAATTGTGCCCTTTCCTATTGTGCTGGTATCAACCCCTGTCCAGTGTCACCACCTTGCCCACACGGGTCAGCTCTCGGTGGGGCGCTCCCTGCACTTCTCAGCTGTACAGTACTCACCTGCTCAGGGTCTCCTTTTCCAGCTCAGGCCCCGGACTCAGCGGGCACTCCTTGCATCACTTTACCAGTCAAATAAGAAACTCTCATTAGAAGCAGGACAAGGTTTATTATACAAGTCCCTTCTGTCTCTACAGAATACCAAGAGGAGTGCTCCTTAATAGCAGGTGGGAAATGAATGCTACTGTGCTTAATAAATGATTGTGACATATACAAGAACCCAAGAGGAACCAGGAGATTGCCAGTGCAGACAAGGAAATAGATGTGTTTGTACCTGTAAAAACTTTTATGTGCTATCTACGGAAGAATATGCAATTAAGGGCAGCAATATTAAACAATTTCAGAAATCACATAAATTTTAGAACATTATAGGATGAAATATTGAAATTCAATAAATTAAATCAGACAGAATATTTTCTAGGCATATATAAGACATAGTAAGATCAAGCATAGTTTTTATTCATTTATTTATTTATTTGCTTATTTATTTACTTGAGATGGGGTCTTGCTCAGTCACCTAGGCTGGAGTACAGTGGTACAATCTCAGTTCACTGCAACCTTCGTCTCCTGGGCTCAAGCTGCCCTCCCACTTCAGCCTCTGGGGTAGCTGGGACCACAGCATGCCTGGTTATGTTATTTTATTTTATTTTATTTTATTTTATTTTATTTTATTTTTGTATTTTTGTAGAGACAGGGTTTCACCATGTTGCCCAGGCTGGTCTTCAACCCCTGAGCTCAAGCGATTTGCCTGTCTTGCCTCCCAAAGAGCCGGCATATTGGGCCTAACTTCTATTTTTTAAAAAACAATTTATTCATCAAAGAAGCCAAGGTGAGCTCATTTGTATTTCTTGATGATTTCTTTTCTTTCATCTCGTAAACATTTATACTCACGAGAGAATGAAGAAGAACAATTATTTAAGTGTTAACAGTAGAATAAATACAGAGAAACCTTTAAACAAGACCAGTTTTGGAACTGACAATCCATGTGCTTTAGGCATCTGTTAAAAATTAGACTTTGAGCTAGGAAGTCAAGGTTGTTTGATTCTTAAACAATAGAAAATCACACTGGAAGAACAGACTGCTCTTAATGCCAGAGCCGTGAAGTCCTCCAATGTTTGGATTAAATGGAAACACATAATAAATTAGGAAGAAAATGAAACTCATCCCAAAGTAATTGAATTTATTCCTTTGCAGTACTTGAGAACACAGTGCATCTGACGTTCAAATCAGTTTCCCAAGGTAATCAATAAAACACACAGGAATTTAAAAAATAAAAACAAGAATGTCTGGAGCTATAGGATTAACCACTTTATAATGGAAAGAAAAGGGCACAGTTTTAAGCCCCCTTCCGAAGCCAGCCTGCTGTGTCAGGATGGGCACATATCACAGGTCTACAGTCATTCCTGAGCCCTCCTTTGCCCTCGTGCACCACAGTCCATTGGTCAGCAGGTCCTGTTAATGTCACTCATTTAACATCTCTCAAGTCTATTGACTCCTCCCCACCCCTTTGTCTCTATCTTGTCCCTTTCTCCACATTTACTCTCCACATAGCAGTGGTTATTCCAAATTGTAAATTCATTTTATTTAATTGGTTAAAACTTTTCAGTGAATCCCTCTTACTTTCTGAATCACATTCAAACGTCTTAGCCTGCCCTTTGTGGCCTGCCCCTGGAGATCTGGCTTTCCCAATCTCACGTCCAGCCGCACCCCGCTTTCTGTCAAGCAGCTCTGCCCACTCTTGCTGTGCACCTTTGCACAAGCCCCAGATATCCTTGGCTCTTCCCTCCACTTTCCACTGTGTGCTCTGTCACCTGACACTCATCCTTCCACACTTGGCGTGGATATCGTTCTCTCTAGGCAGGCTTGGTTGCACCCTCTACCCTCCCCAGCCCAGTTTGGTCCTCTTCCCCTGTGCTCCCCCGATGATCTGAGGGTTGCCCTCCCTGGGACAGCACGGCACGGGCTTCTGCTTCCAAAGGGAACACTCCTTGAGGGAAGGAACTGTGTCTTGCTTACTGTCCCGATCTGTATTGTCCAGCACAGTGTGGCACATGGGGAGGCATCCATAAATATTCACTGAATGAATTAATATATAGTTGGGATTTTATAATAATAACATGAGGTCCCCATGCCCAAGAAAGAGTATAGGAAACACAAGACCACATTAAAATACCATGGCAAGTAAGCTCCAGAGAAGTTATATTGAAAGAGAGTCAGGGCTTAAGGTCATCTCACAGGCGTGTTCCGTGGGACTTGAAGTTTTTGAGAGTTTCCCTGAAGAGTAAATGCAAACCTCTGCTTGGGTTTTTATTAAGAATGTCTGATATTTTGGGCTGGGCATGGCAGCTCATGCCTGTAATTCCAGCACTACAGGAGGCTAGGAGTGTGGATCACTTGAGGTCAGGAATTCGAGACCAGCCTGGCCAACATCGCAAAACCCCGTCTCTATTAAAATTACAAAAATCAGCCCTGCGTGGTGGCACACGCCTGTAGTCCCAGCTATGTGGGAGGCTGAGGCATGAGAATCTTTTGAGCCTGGGAGGTGGAGGTTGCAGTGAGCCAAGATCAGGTCACTGCACTTCAGCCTGGGTGACAGAGTGAGATTCTGTCTCAAAAAAAAAAAAGTGTGATTTTTTCAATTATTAAAAAAAATTATTAAAAGTATGAAAACATTTCTGAAAGTTTTGGAAACAAAATGAAAAAACATTACTGAGGACTACACATGCAAACAACTACTTGTATACTTGTGGATCCTCTGCCATATGTTTTCCTCAGCAAAATTTTAAAGTAATGCAATCGTTCAATACAAACGTTCAGATGTAACCTCTATATGTCTAGAAATTTATATTTACATATGTGCGAGTATATACATAAATGCTAACAAAAATATAGACGTGCTCATGCTGAGTATTACTCCACTAACTGGGGAACTGAGCACGTGGAAAGGAGAGCCACGGTGTCAGACGTCCATTCTTGCTTCTGTGGGTCCTGGTGGAGGTGGTGTGTTCCTCGAACTGATGGATGTAGCATGGCTTCTGGTTTGTACAGCTTCTTCATCACTGTGGGGGTGGCAGTGGCCTTGGCAGTCGGACCCTCCTGAGCGGTTTCTGGGTGTCCCTTAGAGATTTTTTTATTATCCCCAACAATGATTCAGTAAACTGTTTATTCCACTGTAATTTCTCATTCTGATTAAACTGGCTAGGTGTTTTTCTATTTTCTGCTGTTGAACTTAGACTTACATATTCATTTTCTTGCCAACCTCTTTAATGTCTGAGTGATTTTCTGAAGCCCACCATCACTTTATTTTGCAACATGGGGAAAAAGAATGCTCTTCTCTGGTGGAGACTCGAGGAACAAGCCACATTGCGTCCCTGTAGGCTTACAATCTACTGAATGATTCTCCTTTCTTGTCCTCTTCTCCTGTCTTTGGGGACAGTGAGGATAATGTTTGGGCATAGCAGAACCAGTGAAGATACCACTTAATAACTCTGGAAGGAGTGTCTGTCCTCAATTATTTTAGCTCTTTCTATCATGAGGTGCACTTTACATCTTTAAGTCCTCAGCTTTGGGTCCCAGTTGCCAAGAGTAAGGCAAAGAAGTTCCATGCAACATCTGTTTTAAGGGATATTGGAGACTTACTGGTCAGGAAATATCTTGGCACTTGGCTTCCTTTTTTTTCCCCAGTAGAAATAAAGTGAGGTGAATTGATCATAGAATGTACAACACTAGGTGAGTGTTTGCAGGTGGAGAATGAGGAGGTCATGACAAAAAATACTCTGCAGGTCCCTGCTTTGAATAATCGGTGGTGTGATTTTCTGAGATAGGGAACACGGGAGGGATGACAGTGAGGCAAGGTCACAAGTATCCTTTTGGACAAACCTGAGGTGCCTGTGAGGGGTGTCAATGGAAATGGCAGTAGGGCAGGAGGTAAGAAGAGAGGCTGGCCTTAAAAGAGAACACCGGAAGTTGTGGGTATTTAAAACTGGGCAGATGACACTGTCTAGGGAGAAGAAAAGAAGAAAGTGAAGGGGGAAAGTAATTGCTGTTGTTATTGTTTTTGTTTTAAATAGAACAAATTTATTATGTTAGAATGTTGACAGGAAGAAGCGGGTAGTGAGGGAGAAGTTGAGGATATGGTGGTTGGAGTGAGATCTTTAAGATGAAAGAAGAAATACAATTTAGGAGATATGAAGAAGAACTGGCCTGTGGTTGGCTAAGGGACACCTTTTTTTTTTTTTTTTTCTATTATATGAGAAAAGGAAGGTTGAAGGAGCTGCATCTGGCAGCTGCAGTTCTGTAAGAACTCAGGAGCTCAATGTCGGTTTGGCACCTCAGAATTCCATGTCCTTTTCCTGAAGTTATGAAATAACATAGTTCATGTTTATATGATTTTTGAGCAGAAATTTTTATCAATAGCTCTTTCTATATTATCTTTTAGAAGTCTGTATTTCCTGGGAGTGGAGATACTAATCTAAATCCTTACACATGCCAGGACCCTCAGTGAATCAAATAAAAAAAACTTCAAAGTTTGAAAAGCCTCCTACTACATAACACTTTGAAGCTAAACAGAACAAGACAAAATGACACACTTCATAGCAATTACTAGCAGATTTTATTTTAAACAGAGCTAATTCTCACTGAAGGAAAATATAATCTTTTATACCTTCTTACTAACTTGTTTTTCAAATGCCACCCACTGGCATTTGAATGCTGGCATTATTTAGGCAGATAACTAATGAACTTTGTAAAATTATAGAGCCCATGCCTAAGGTTGAGATAGAAAAGCTACTATGAAGTTGCTGGAAAACCACAGCAAAAAGATTGGAACATTGACCACAAGGGAGGTGAATCATCTGAAGGGAAATATTTTCCTCAGGGATGCAGGGCCCCGATGTACACAGGCAAGGCTGGTGCTGTGCTTGCCGAGTCACTGCCAAGGTCCCCAGCACTTTCACCACCAAGGAGTGGAATTGTCTTTCACTAAGGATGGGTTTGCTGCATTTGCTCATGTCACTTAACATGAGCATTAAAAGGATTAACCAGCTACTATTAACAGCAAAGAGAAGGGGAGGAATGCAGGAAGAACGAAGATTCCTTCACATTTCAGTTCCAGTTTCCAAAGCACATTCCCTCTACAAGGAGTCTTGCTCATTTTTTTATTCAGTTCACAACCACGTCACTCATTTCCGCAGGGCCCTGTCCAATGGGCCTGACCAAAGGGCATAGGCATTGTGCAGTCCTGGAGATGTAATCCTGATGAGTTTATGATGCTTTTGGGAAAAGAAGACTTAGATAAATGAAACAGCTAAAGAAAAGTTTAAGGCCACAGCTAAGTATTAAATTATGAGGAACTGGACTGACTAAATGCTATAAGGGTTCAACAGAATGATTAATTAGGGTAGCTTTGGACATGAAGGAAGGTTTTGTGGAAGTAATGAGTCTTGAATAAAGGTGTACATAGCTAAGATGTTTAGAAAGGAGGAGGGCAGAATTTCAAGCAGTAGGAATATTGTGACTCAGCATTCTTGGAAGCAGGTGCTTAGGAAGCCCCTCCCTTGTGATCAGCCCACCTCTGGGGACCCAGGTAAGCAGGAAGTGGCAAAAGGGAAACAGCCTGTAAAAAGATCTGGGGAAACACAGTGTTGTAGGAACCCAGCCTCAGCAAACCCAATCGCTGGTTTTCTCCTGCCCCTTCTGATTGATTAATTCAGCAATTAACAAGTCTATACTGCTTATTGACTTAATGTTTATTCATTCCTGTTAGTAACAAAAGATAGAAGGGATTCTAGAATATCATCTGGCTCCACTGGCCTGTACTTCAAGGCAGGCTGTTGATCAGGACCTCTCCCTGAAAGAAAGTGATGTAGGAAAATAAGAGAGGAAAACAGGCACAACAAGAAACTGGAAGACTAGACGCCTGTGACTATATTGGGTGGCCTCCCATGGCCTGGATTGACTGTTGGGAATTGAGGATCACGTTGGGCCGTGTGAATCTCTGGGTTTGTTTGTTAGTTATTAGTCCAAATGGGAGAATTATGTCCAGGCATCTTGATGAGTCATGCTGTTTTGGAGCACTGTGGTTCTGAGTATTGGATTAGTCTATGGAGAGTGAGAAAGTGTTTTCGATCGTACTGCAGACAGTTTGCCAAAATTTACTAATTTTTCAGGGACATTGCGTTGCAGTGAACCTACCACTACAAATTGACCAGCTCTGTCTGTTGGCATGATTTACTCTCCCAGCTAAGCAAAAGCCAACCTATTTTCTTACATTTTTAAAAACTTTATCTCACCATTCCGCTTGAATACTTCTTTCACCATAATTTCTTTATATTCTTACTTTTTTGCAATATTATACGTATTTCTGCAAATCATCTCAAATCTTCTTCATTTCTTTTTTGGAAAGAGGGAAAACATAAATATGTAAACAAAACATTTTAATCCTTTCTTTAAAGAATTCTGAGGAAAAAATAATAATAAAACATCTAAAAAATTCACCTGCTAAGAGGTGAGGGAGGATTAAACTAATCCCTGCAATCTATTTCTTAAAGACTTCTCAAGAGAAATAATTTGCATTTCTTTGATGCATTCTAATATCTGACAGCGCTCGTTGTCAAGAACCGATGTTTTGCTTAAATTCCTAGATCACATTTTAATAGGAGTGAGTTCTTTCTGACTTTGTCTCCATGGTGTTTTTCCTCCTTGTTTCCAGCTGTAGGTCTCCCAGTCCAGTTTCAAAGTCATGTACAGGAGACGCTCCTACTTCATCTGGTAAGTCCTTTAGGCCTGGAGTGGTAGGGACTCCTATCGAGGTGAAGCTGTTATTTGGAGTGTGTGGACTTAAACCTAAGGACCATTACGTCTGCTCACCTGAGCAGCTTGCCAGGCAGGATCCTAAGGTTTGCAAGATGTTCCAGGCTCCTGGGATTCAGGCAAGTTGTCTCCGGATTACCACAGGGCCAGAGTCAGTTCTGGGGGCATCTGGACTTTTGCAGGGTGCCCCTTTCAGGGCCATGTATTCCAGCGCCAGGGTCTCCTATGAGGTCCCTCAGGGACAGTATCAGATATCCTCCCTTCTTCTCATCTTTCCCTCCATTTCTCTTTCTGGGTTTCCACTCCATTGCTCTTTAGACTTTGATCCTCAGTGGTACAAGACACATAAAACGTGTTAACCCTTTTGCTATGGTAAAGCAGAACCAGTTCTTAGAAACAAAGAACTAATATCTTAGAAACTCTCCAGGAGAGGAAATGAGAAGCATTGATCACATCTTGGTGAGTCACTCTTTCCCTAGGAAGGAAAGCATAATTTAGTTGAGGAAACAAAACAACAGACACCCACCCAAAATAATGCTTTTATGAAGTTCTGACTACCAAGGAAGAGGAGCAGAATTGAATGACATTCTGATTTTGTTATAAGAGCACATCATAAGTTTAGAGACTATTGATTATTAAAATCATACCATAGCGTCGTCCTTTTCTCTAGGCACACTAAGCATGGTTTGTTTTTTTGCCTTTAAAAAATTAGATATTTTCCAAACTTGTTCATTTTGATTTTTAAATTTCAATTTCCTTCCCCAAATCCTCATCTCTCTCTTTAAAATTAGGACCAATACTTGGTGCTCCATGAAAGCTCTGTTTGATGTTGAGGGACAAAGCAAGATCATGTCAGGGTTTTAAATGCCATTTAGGTAACCACTTATTTGTTGCAGAATTTAGTTTCATAATTTTTATAACTCTACTGCTTTGATAAGTCATGCTCAGCCCTTCTCATGACATCTACAGAGTCAACCCTTCTTCAAGGCACCAGCATCTCAGATTGCTTCATTCTATTCCTATAATAAGTATTTCCTGGGGCTATAATTGCCTGAGCATATGGTGAGAGTATAATGTGATGAAATGATACATCACAAGCTGATCCTAATCACCTATTCTTAATCCATTACTTCCAGATCACTGGGGAGTGATTTCTAAGGCAGTTTTTCAAGCTCATTCAGTCTCTTAGTTCTTTAGATATCATACAATTGCTTTCAGTAAATCTGCATTTCTGGCACCAATACAGCCATCAGGACTGTCACGCTGTGGACTTCTTTGCCTTTTCTGGGTCATAAGGGCTGTTGTCCTTTGGGCAAGAACCTTCTGCCCAAATGGCTGAATGCTGACATTGGGAAAGTGCAGCAGCACCCACCTTAGGGAAACCACATCCCAGGATTGTTCATGACTGTGCTGCTGCCGTGGGTCAGTTTGATGGTTTTTAAGCTCCTATCCTGGGAATCCACCTGTTTTAGTTAAAGTATATATTTGGCAGTAAGTTCCACGAACCCTTCCTTAAAGATGGCTTAGCCTCGGGAGACTGAGGCAGAGAATTGCTTGAACCCAGGAGGTGGAGGTTGCAGTGAGTCGCGATCATGCCACTGCTCTCCAGCCTGGGTGACAGAGCAAGACTCCATCTCAAAAAAAAAAAATGTCTTAGCCAAATCCAAATCCAGGTTTGTTTGCCCCCTAACAAGGCTGAGAGTGGGTGGGTGGTTATTAGCAGTTGGTTCAGCTGTAGCCAGCACTGCCAGGTTCTTAGCTCTGCCCTTCTTAGTTCTGCTGCCTTTCAGTCTCACAGTTTTTGTCTCGTAGTTCTCAAGTGGAACCTGCAGTACCAGATGTAGTCAGTGAGCTATGTACACAGGCAGGAGAGCTGAAAGTCAGCAGTACCTTCTCCCTTTCCTAGAAATCTGAAGCTGTACTTTGTCAGCCACGTCTTTGGCCACACCCACTTGCAAGGGAGGCTGGAAAAGAGATGACTGTTTAAGCATCCAACCAGCAGTGCTGCAAATCAAACAAAAGGGAGGGATTCTAAAGTCTTTATCTGAGGCAGTCCCTATACTGAAGCTGATGCTGACTTGGAGAATCCCACAAATTATGAGACAGTGTCGGCCTCTACTACTGAAGATGAAAATGCCAGATACCCACCTCATTTGCAGTTATGGAGTGGGAATCTCTGATATATATATATATATGCAGAGAGAGAGAGAGAGAGAGAGAGAGAGAAGTTGAACTTCTATCCAGTGGCGCTTGAAGACAGCCTTACTCCCTACCCCTCACCCCACTTTTTTCCTTAAGACAACTTGGATTGAGTTTTCTGACACTTACATAACCAAATACATCTTAATTAATACATATATGCAGTATATATTTTTTCTTTTTCTGGTATAAAATAATAAAATTACTTCCTCTAGTATTCTTTTTGTTGCTAACCATTTTATTAGTTTGCTAGACCGGTTAAAACTTCAAATCCCTTAGTCTTCTTTCTTTTCATGTGCCCCCTCACCAAAAAATCTAGTCTGTGTTGCCTTGATGACCTTTAGCTCATAAGATAAATCATGAACAAACATAAAATTACACTTACTGTAAAGTTATCCGAAGCTTCTCTCTCTTCCCATTCCCATATTTCACACTACATACTTTTGTACATTGACCTTGTTTCAGAGACTATTTAGGGGACGTGGTAGCCAGCCTCCAAAACGGCCTCCAGTGAGCTCAACTACTGATAGTCATCCCTTTGTGAACTGCTTTCTCACATTGAACCAGGTTGGTCTGGTACTGCATTCATGGATGACATGTCATTTCCAAGGTCAGGATATTCAAATCTGAAATTTTTATCTTGGTCTCATCCTCCTTCCCTCTCTCTTCCTCTGGGGAAATCTGGTTACCCTGCTGTAAGCAGCCCTATGAAGACGCCCATGTGCTCAGAGCTGGGGTCTCAGCCAACAGCCATGTGAGTGAGCTTAGAAGTGGAACTGCCAGCCCCAGTCAAATCTCAGATAATGCAGTCTGAGATGTCACTTGGATCGTGGCCTTCTGAAAGACCCTGAGTCAGAACCATCAGCTGATCTCATATTCTTGACTGGCAGAAACTATGAAAAAAAAAATAAACGTTTGTTGTTCTCAGCTGCTAAGTTTGTTACATAACAATAGACATGCATATCTGTTACATAGCAATGGAGAACTAATATGAGTGACTTAACCTAATTGACGACAGAAGATTAAAAAATTAAATAACTGCATGAAGGAAATGAGACAAAAGAAAATAAGAATAAGGAAGAGATGATGAAGCCAGGAGTTAGGTTTGAATACAAAATACATGCGGCAAGGTCCTGTGACTTTGCTAGAGGTGATCCACTGGTTTATCCTAATGATTTTGGCAGTTGGTGCTAAAAGAGAAAAACACAGTTAGTACAAACCAGAAAGAAATTTCTCCAGTGGATCTTTGTGAAAAGAACATTGTGTAATGCCATGAACAAATGTTTCAAAAACAATTTTGTCCTGTAGAAATAAAAATTCTCTGTTCATATTTTATAGCCGGAGCCTCTAATAATCATATGATTTGTAGGAAATAAAATGTTTCCCTTCAAAATGAGATAGCCTGAATTTTAGACCTAACATAGATGGGTCCACGTATGCAGAGCTCTCCAATATAAAGAATTGTTCAAAGTTAGAGCTCAAAATTCAGTGTCCTTTACTACAGGCACTTTTTAAAAACTGAAGTTTTAATTGATTGTTTAATGCAAGATCGCATTTGTAGACCCAGTCAGAAGTATGACCTATGGATGTGGAACACATGGATACAATTTAGAAAGCTCTGGAAAATAAGTCTCCTATGTTATTGAGCCAAAGGTTTATATTCAAAAATCTGCCTTCATTTACTTACAAGACAGCTAACTAATCACTTCACATATGGGTTTCCTAGAGATGAGCTTAGTTGAGGATAATATACATTGGCATGTATAATTAAATATGCAACATTTTGGCACTGTAATAATAAGAATGAACATAGTACACACCACATGCAACAACACAGATCAATTCAGTACTGGCCAGGAGCCTGCTTGTATCAGCTCTCTTCCCAACTGTGAGACTGGTGATTTCATGCTGCTAACTTGAAATCAGCTGGTTGTCAAAACTTTACCAGCTCACCCCTGGGCGAATTCCTCAAATAGAATGTTGAGTGAATGAAGCAAAAGAGTACAGGCAGTATGATTCCATTTATATATAAACTATAAAAATAGGCCAAATATGTGTGTGTAGAGGTCAGGATAAAAGGTTACTTGTGGAAGGAGGGTGGTGAACACAAGGGGCATGAGGCAAGCTTCTAGGATGTTGGTGGATGCTGCTTTTTGACTTGAGGGCTGGCATCGTGGACACGTTCATTTTTTGAAAATTCACGAACAAGAACCCTCATGAGTTGTACATGTTTTGTATGTCTCTCATCCTTCAATTAGTTAAAAATAACAAAAAAGTAAGCAAGCTGTTAATTTAAAAAATGAGTCAAGAAGATAAAATATTAAAAAACAAAAATAAAAGAGAAAGACGTATAATAGAAGTATAATAGAAGACACCGAAATGTACCAAATGGAGCACTGCAGGAATTGGCTGTCCTGATATTTAACTCGAGTGAAGATTTCTCTTAAAATTTCCCTTCAGACAATGCTTCATCTCTTTCTCTAAACTTCTTATGATCTTGCCTTAATGGGGAGCATGAAATTAATAAATAGGTTAGACTCTATTATATATAAAAATCTCCATAAATATTACTTCTTTCCACTAAGCTGGTGATAAATATTGGGTGACTGTGAGTGTAAATCTATTGTTGCTGACAAATACCTGGAGTGCTGCTGTTTATGTTAGAAACCATATGATTTTATAGCCAGACACACTGGAAATCAAATTGACATCTAATTAGCATGCTAAGGAGCATGCCAAAGCTCTTAAAATATAATCTTAATAGGAAAAGTGCCCCTAAGTGCTGTACTAATATAGTTCAGTTCATACATTCCCTATTTGAGAGTTCCAATATTTTTGCTCTGTTGCTTGACTGATTTAAAGTATACCTGAAGAATCTGCAAAATGAAAACAATCCTTTATTAGACAAAATTTGATTTCTTTTGGACTCAATATCCATAAAGTGGAGATAATAATGATAGCTAGGGAAAATTATCAGCTTGAATTAAAATATATCAGCAAAGTGTTTTTCTATCTTGTAAAATGGAAACTATTTCTTCAGGGGAATGTCATTGTATTTCCATTGCTCCTGACTGGCATTTCTTTGAATTTGATTCAATTTTAAAAAATTACATGGAGTCTCTACGATATAATCCCTCATGGGCTGGGGATGTTACAATGAATAACCAGGTTATAATTTCTTTGTTCAGTAAACTTCTGACTATCCTGGGGGAGACAGGACACATGTGAAATTGATATTTATAGCATAAAATGGATCTCTCTGAACATGAGTTCTATTGGAATTTAACTGGTACTATCACAAGGGGATGCAGAGGAGGTTTCTGGTCAGATATATTTGGGACGAACTGAGTTAATTAAATACAAGTTAACTAGTTTTGCTTATAGCAAGACTTTCCAGTGCACATAATATGCCAATGTTAATATGAATTTCTAGGAGGCAGATAGACAATAATGTAGTTCCTGGACTTTTATATTTTGGAAACATTTGGTCAGATAACATCTTGGTTGAGAATTTACATTGATAAATGTTGCAACTCAGGATATAGCAGTAAAATAAGGAGGTGATAACATAGAATTTGGGTTTAGATGTCCTGTGTTTAATTCTTGGCTTTTCTACTTTCTAATTTTCTAATTTTTAGAAATTATTGCAGAACTTACATAAAAGAATAAAGCTATTTTAGGTTTTCCCTTTTTCAGTGATGTGATGGAACTGGTTCCAGAAATTTAAATAATTTTTTTTACCTAGTTATTAAACAGATATTATTAAAGGTGTATATATATATATGTATACACATATACTCATACACACATATTGGCAATTAAATTATATATCTAATTACAAATATATATGGTCTATATATGAGTTTCATACCAGCAAGGTCTTCTGGGACCTGTATGTATCCACGGGAGTCCCTGATGATCATCAACAGAACAAGAAGAGCAACTGACTACCACTGATGGAAGGTTGTTTATGACCGACAAAGAAAAAGAGAGTTAATCCAAGAAAGTCAGCTGACATGAAACGAAATGGCTTTGTCCTCCCCAACACTAGAGTAACCAGTGTGAAAAAGAAAGGTGTATGAAAGACAGCTCTTTCCACTTCACCCCAAACTCAATCCTCTGTAAGAGGGGCAAAGGAGAAGGGGATGGTAGAGTCAGCTTGATTCAGGTTTGAGACTGAAGTTTAAAAATGGTCAGGACTATTGGGAGGCCGAGACGGGTGGATCACGAGGTCAGGAGATCGAGACTATCCTGGCTAACACGGTGAAACCCCGTCTCTACTAAAAAAATACAAAAAACTAGCCGGGCGTGGTGGCAGGCGCCTGTAGTCCCAGCTACTCGGGAGGCTGAGGCAGGAGAATGGCGTGAACCCGGGAGGCGGAGCTTGCAGTGAGCTGAAGTGAGCCACTGCACTCCAGCCCGAGCGGCAGAGTGAGACTCCATCTCAAAAAAAAAAAAAAAAAAAGGTCAGGACTAAATCTTGGTGACTAAAATGCAATAGTTAACACTAAAAAAAAGTAAAAAGTTATGGCATCAGATTGGAATATCTAAAATAGAGTCTGCTACTTGGCAGGAAGTTTGGAGGTAAGCAAAACACAGTTGCTGTCAGTTGTTCGAACAAAAAATCTTCCTAACTGTACCCCAGAATAAATTATTTTGTAGCTAATAAGTCCTGTAGCTTATAAGTGCTGCTGGGTTGCAGAGATGCAGCAGAAAGATGGGGATGCAGTACTCCAGGGACCCTGCACTGGATGGAGGAGGCTGGCTGGCCCATGGAGAGGGGCAGAAAGTCAGGTTACTTTTACTCTCCTAAAATGTTAGACACTTGAAAGGATAGAGGGAAAGGAGAGGAAAATACACAATTTTTCTTGAAGGGACAAAATGCACAGGATATGCTTTAGAAATAGGCTAATTATCTCATAGTCCAGTAACAATACAAGGAAGAGTCTTCCACATATTATATCAGGGATTACGGGGTGTTCATCCTTTTGCTTACTTAGGCATCTTGGCACCATGTGAGCCGTTAGGGTTGTTGACAATCAGGAAGCTGAGCTCCTGTGGCCCTCCTCACTCATTTAAAAGCCCATCATTGCGAGGGCATGAGGAGAGAGAGTGCAGAAAGAGAAAATCATTATTTTTTCTTTTTAAGATTCATATCACAGCTGGAAATGCCAAAACCGAGAACCAAGAATTGTTATTTGTAAAGGAATGAGTCAGAAAAAGTCATAATTCAATTAATATTTCATCTGTAGTTGTCTATTTTCCTAAACCAGTTATCTTGCTTAATATCACTCAGCTGCTTTGTTCTCAGTGAAAAACAGGATGCAGAGACAAGAGGAAGCCCCAGAGAAGCACTTCTCCAGGAGGTGGAAGTTTGGTCTGAAGCTTCCTCCTTTAGGAGTCTAAGCAGGGATGAGGAGAGGAGAAGGGGAAAATATTTGCCCTCTATGAACAGAAGAAGAACTTTTGAAGTATCTAGGTTACTCTTGGTGATCTGGTAGATTAAAACATCAGTTCAGTGAACTGATGTGCTAGAGTAATACATCACCTAGGGAAACCCCGAAAGTTAGGAGGATGCTGACTGCTTTGAAAACAATGTAGGGTAATGTCATTCACACTGCCACACCTATTATGGGATAGGCTTCTTATAATATTGTTCTTTAACTGATGTATAATAATTGTACATATTTATGGAGTACACACTGATGTTTCAATACATATAGTGATCAGACCAAAGTAGCTAGCATATCCATCATCTCAAAGAGAATATCTTTTAATTTCAGACATGTCATAATGATAGAGCAATGAATTTTAGAATTTACGTCTTCACACTCTATCCCTTGGGGAAGTGATAGCAAAATTATTTTAAAAGAGAACATAAATCACTGTTTTATACTAATAAAATTAGCTAGAACCTCTCATATATGACATGATTGAATGAATTTAACATTGCAGAGTGATAATTCTAGGTTCAAATTTCCAGCCATCTGTTGTTAATCTCTACCTTCAAGGCCAGGCACAAAATACTTAATATATCTAGAATCAAACTAGCTTCTTTCCAAAGATGACTCTTCATTTTGAATGTTCTATACTTCAATTAGAATTAGTCTCTCTGTCCTCTCTTACATACACAGACACACATACACTCTCAAACTCATGCACATACCCTAAGGAAGATTAAAGATACAGTTTCAACAGGCTGGCACTAGAATTCATCTTAAGAATTAAACTTCTCTGTTCAGGTCAATGTATGGGGAGAAGATCAGGTTCCAAGGGCATGATTCACAAGGAGATTATGAAACAGTAAAGGAACCAAGCTGTTTTCCCTAAGAAGAGGAAGGAATGTGGGAATTTGGAAATGGTGTCGATCAGAGAAAAAAGGAAAGTGAAGGAAGCCAAGGAACATAGCCAAAGGCTGGAACCTTTGGAGAAAGTTGAAGAGTGAGAAATGTCTAGCAGTGTGGGTGGTGACTATTAAGAATAGGGATGTGTTATAAGTAAAATCATGTTTCTTATACAAATATAAAATGAGCGCATGTCAAAGATTGTATTTAACTTCTTAATTAATGAAACCAGTAAGATGTAAAAACCAGTTCGAAGCAAAATTTGAGGAACACACAAACACACACCAACACTCACAAATACATGCAAAGAGGAGTGCAGAAATCATTTTGCTGAGATGCAAAACTGGTTAATATCCTATAGGACAATAATATATGTGCAAAATATTATAATGTTTGGCATCTTCTCTTCTGCATGATGAAATCAGTTATGTTTCTACTAGTCAACATTTAAATGTTTCTTTGAAGAAGAATTATTAATTAATACTCCCTCTCACAGACTCCTAAAATAACCTAGTCAATAGAAAGACAATCCGAGATCCACACCTCTAAGGAATCAGACAATTCCCAGAGACCACTCCTAGGTGCCTAGAATTGCACTGAGAGGACACTCCATAATTGGTTTTGCCCATTTACAAATCTTTTGTCATTTTTTTAACAGATAATAATATTTAGCTTGAAGGATATTTTGAGATATAATTCTCTATCTTTCCAAATAGTAAAGTTTGGCACACACCTGTATGTCGAGTGCAGGCTATCTTTGAGAGGATGGTGTTCCAAAATATGAAGGAAATGAGCTGACTTTGAAGCCTAGATTAGTGTGGAGCAAGTAGAACAAGATCATTGTTGGGAATTATTTGTGAATGAGGTTTAAAACTCTGCAGAAGGAACTCAGCACTAGAGATGATCAGCAGGTTGGAAAGCACTGAAAATTAACAGAAATCTTAAAGAGGCCTTTGTATTTTCTCCAAGATAAGGGATACTGGGCTAAATAGGATGACATTAATTCATACGTTAATATTAAATCATAGAAAACGACAATGGCATTTCTACTTTAAAATGCATATAGTGGTTCTTTCTGGATACGGGATTATGGGTGATGTTGATCTCATTAAAATATTTTTTTTTTTTTTTTTTTTTTTTTAAGATGGAGTCTCGCTGTGTCTCCCAGACTGGAGTGCAGTGGCACGATCTCGGCTCACTGCAAGCTCCATCTCCCAGGTTCACGCCATTCTCCTGCCTCAGCCTCCCGAGTAGCTGGGACTATAGGCGCCCGCCACCATGCCCAGCTAATTTTTTGTATTTTTAGTAGAGATGGAGTTTCACCGTGTTAGCCAGGATGATCTCGATCTCCTGACCTCGTGATCCACCCGCCTCGGCCTCCCAAAGTGCTGGGATTACAGGCATGAGCCACCATGCCCAGCCTTAAAAATATTTCTTAAGTACCCTTTTTCATAACTTTTAATGTTTTGAATAATTTTCTATAGTTATTGTCTGAAGCTTTTACAATAGTCATGACTTATTTTATAATCTGAACAAATAACACAGCTTTTAAATGAAAGAAGTCCCGGAAATTTTAAGTTTTGAAGCTGCATCAGAATGTCCCTGCACCAAAATTGCTGAACCAAAGTGAAAGCTTCAAGCTGGCTTTGTCAAATGTCATGTGCTCTTCTTTGCATTGTGAAGGAGACTGTCAAATCTGGATTTATTATGTCTGAGTTAGATAGGACTTGAACCTCAGGTCTTAGAGACCAAACCTCAGTTCTTACAAAAGGAAGATCTAATTGTACCTCAAACTAACTTGCAGTCCTTATTTTATGTAATGATTATTTTTTTTGGTTAAAATTATTTTAAAACAGTATAACATTATACTGTTACTTTTTCTCTTATTTTGTAATCCTTAAAGTGGAAAAATCCATCCCGATTATCTAAGACAAAGATAAATTGCTTGAACAGGGATATTACAAGACCATGGACCTTCTTCAGTCTCATCTCTTACCCTTCACCCTCAACCACCCCTAACCCCACCCTTCTACTCTGAGTTCCAGTTATGCAGATTGACTTTCAGCAGTTTGAGCCCACTTCAAGACTTGCTCTCCCAGAACTTCGCCATCACTTCCTCTAGGTCCCTTTATCCTGTCCTCATTTTCTTCATAGCATTAACATATAATATCAGAGTGAGAAACCTGATATATATAAAATATATGTTTTATATGGATATATGCAAATATAAATATATAAAATAATATATNTGCTCTCCCAGAACTTCGCCATCACTTCCTCTAGGTCCCTTTATCCTGTCCTCATTTTCTTCATAGCATTAACATATAATATCAGAGTGAGAAACCTGATATATATAAAATATATGTTTTATATGGATATATGCAAATATAAATATATAAAAATAATATATAATATATTATATTATAAAATAATATATATTAATTATATGTAATATTTTATTAATAACCAGTAAACATTATTGATATTTTATACAATATATAAAATGTATACTATATCTATCATTTTCTGATTTTTTGCCCCATCCTTATCCTTATCCCACTATATTGCAGCTGTGTGTGTATCTATTTATATCTTCTTTCCATGAAGGCAGATGATCATGTCCACCCAGTACACCTCAGTGTCTCCATTGCTAAACGCCAGCCGGCACATAGCAGAGGTCAACACATATTTTTTGTTTTCATTAATTACTTGCCATTCTTCAAACATCACATGCATTTTCAACCTTCTAAGCTTTTAGAAACGAAATACTGTTTCTTAACTTATATTTGACATACCTACTTTTTGACTAAGACAATTTTTCTCATGTATGTTGAAGAAGTACCTTTGCCATGGTTCTCGAACTGCACCAAGGCACAGCGGGATACCACAGACGGTTCACAGGGGGCGCTGCAGGGTAATTCTAGAGTTTTGAGGGACATACAGCAAGGTCTGTGGATATCACGTGAACTGCTAGCTTGTGGCAGTTCATGGTTTCACACTAGATTGTACATTCCTTTCAATGACTTTGTATCTTTGTGAAGCTGGGATTTAGTGGCTGCTGTGAGAAAAAGCAAGGACCATAAGAAAATTGATGTGGGACAGAAAATGAGGGTGTCAGTATCCTTACTTCCAAGTGTTGAGAAGGGGCACAGTACCCACCAGGCACATAACTCTCAGTAATGCTAGTTGAGATTGAAATACAAATACTGTTTTTATCTTTTAAAATATGTATATCATTTTTAAACAGCTACTAAGCTGTTGGGACACACAAACTTAATAAGTTTATTAGTGTTCCCATTTCAGTCATTTAGGTCAAAATTCACAGAATTGAATTCATTTGATTACGCCTCTACTGTTTCAAATTGTCAAACATTTATGGAGTTATCAGTTTTTTAGTTGACTGTGGTCCATTTTTAGCACTACATTGATGAGGTCTTTTCCTTTGTACCCTCTTCCCTTCCTCCCCTAAGCCTCAGCTCTATCCCCTGCTTCCCCCCATCTCTCTTTGATCTGCATGAGTTTCCTTTTATACTGATTAGCACAATTCTAAAATATTTGCTGATTCTGACTCATTTCCCTATTAACTAGTAAAGGGCATGATCTAGATGCATTTTCCCATGTGTCGATCAGAGCTGAAAGCCCTATTAAATGAAGGCAAGTGTACATTTATCCCCCTCCCCTGGTATGCTCTATCCTTTTGTTTGCCTTATGCCTGAGATCAGTTATCATTGACTACTTTATTTTGGTGCAAAAGGAAGAACAGGTCCTCAAATAATTAGCTTGTTATGGGCAATGATCAGAAACTTTAGTTCTTGCTTCACAGCAATTATTTCATTAAACTTCATCATCAGACTCCAATCATCCTTTTAGCATCAGTTCCCAACAAAGGTAACAGTCACCACTTGCTTTCTCTTTTCTACCTTCAAAGTGACACTTAATTAGGGCAAAGGAAACATTTCCCGGCATACATCCCACCCACTGCCTTTTGCTGAGCTTCTGTTCACTCCCACTTGGATCCCTTTGCTTCTTCCATCCCTCCCAAGTCTAGAGTGGACTCTTCAACCTCCTCAGTGTATGCCTGGACCCACTGCATCCCTTCAACAGTGCACACCTTTACCATCTAGTCCTCAGCATGCCTGCCCTATACCTAACCACACCTCATCCCACTCACACATACCACCTTCTCTTTGTCTACTCTGTCTACTACCACTTTCTCTAGTTCTCTTAGCAAGAGACAGTGAAGGAATAGGATGTGGTGCATATCAACAGGCTTTTCACAAGACATGAATGTGTCCGTCTATCCATTTACAAAGGAATCAAGAGGTGCACATGGGATTTTGTGGGAAAGAATCCAGGGGAGATAGAGCAATGATTCTGAGAAGCTATATTTCTAGCACTATTCTAACTTGGGATTGGACAGAAAGGAGTGATAATGGTATATTTTCAAATAAAAGTGACCTTTAGTTTTCAACAATAGAATCTTTTGGCTAGCTCTCAATTATTTATTGTTCTCATAAAGTTTGGCGTTTTTATTTTATGTTTTTGGCAGCCAGGCATTTGCTTCCTTGGCACATCTGGTCAGCACCTTGCAATGACTGTATTGTCCGTCCTCATTGAGAATATTAATGAAAATAATTAGAATGATTAAGGAAGTATTGCCCTTTTAGACAAGTTGGATAATGGGTTTCAAAAATTTTTCAAGTTAAGTAATGCTTGTTTAGCCTGCTCAGTAGTCCACTTAATGGCTAAGATACAAAATGAATGAGCATCATATATATTTGTTATCATTTTGTTTGAACAAAGATTTGAGATGTACAATCAGATAAATAGCCCCAAGTGTTTATGTGGCTATGTTTCTGTGTTTTTGTGGCATATAGCTATGCAACAACATTGGCTTTCCTTCTCTTATTTTTTACCCATAGCACTTGTCTTAATCTATGATCAATAACAAAGAGACCTTATTTCAACAGGCCTGGGATTTGTGTGTTTTGTCTGTCCACCAGCAGAAACACAAGTGATTTGTGTATGTTGAAGAGACACTGATGTGTTATCAGAGTTTTCTCCTCCCCTCTCTTAACCTTTTCTGATCTGTCCCTTTTGCTTATTTGCATCTTGCTCTCTAGTAATGTTTGTTAACACGATTCCTGTGGTATATATATGGTAAGTGTTAGCTTATTATGATTCATGGTTTGTGTCTGGTTACTTTCATTTTCTTTTTTCATTTCAAAATAATTATTGACCCAATGATCTCCAGATTTCTTAGCTTCCTTCTTCCTTTTCTTTCCCTCTCTAGCTTGCTTCATCCCTTTCTTCTCGTCACTCTCGCTATTTTTCTGTCTTCTCTTTCTCCTTCCTTCTGTTCTCTCTCCCTGCTTTCCCATCTTCCTTCTTTCTCTTCTTTCCTTCCTCCCTACTTTCTTCTTGCTCTCTTTCTCTCCTTGCTCCTCCTTCCCTTCCTCCCTCCCTTTCTTCCTCTTTTCCTTCCTTCCCTCTCTGTTTTGTCTTGTCCCTTGCTTATCATTCTCTGATATCATCGCTTTATACTCATCATGCACTTAAAAGAAATGCTAAGTCCTGTGTGACTAATGAGTCAATTTCTTCTAATTGCTAGCCCTTTAATTCTGGTATGGAGATACTAGTAAGACCTTTTCAACTAGGGAATTCAGAGACATTTTAGGCAATCTATGCCAGAAGCCAAGTTCATTCTTCTGCCGATCCAGAAGTTTAGAAGTAATGACTGCATATATGGTGTACCACATGGCTTTCATGTCACACAGCTAAGAGAATAAACAGCAACATTGCCATGGGAAATTTTATAATAGATTTTTCATATATTCTGTTTGGGTTTAATTATTGTTTAATAGTTTGCATAACTATGTGAACGTGTTTTTAGACCAAGATTTTCTAGTTTTGTCTCATGAATATATATCAGGTACATTTCTCTAACATTGAACACTGACAGAAAATATGAGTATAATTTGTTCCTGAGCTGCTACTAATGTGAAATTCCTATCATAAGAGAGACTGTATTAGTATTATATTTTTGGCAAAAGATTCAGCCCTTTAGAAATTGAAAGGGTGTGGAAATTGATAGCAGCTGACAGAGATGGTTTGTGTAATAGAAATTTTTAGTAATAGGTTTTGTATGGCAGTTCTTCACAACATAGGGACAGTGTAAGCCTAACTTATTTTTAATTCAGACGTCGGTTGTTAAGAAATGGTTGTGATATAAAGGTAAAAGTGATACCAAGTTATTATTTATACTTTGAAATTCAGCTTCAGTTATTTATTCATTTATCTTTTTAGATTGCATTTTCTTTTTTTAGACGGAGTCTTGCTATGTCGCCCAGGCTGGAGTGAAGTGGCACACTCTTGGCTCACTGCAACCTCTGCCTCCCAGGTTTAAGCAATTCTCTGCCTCAGTCTCCAGAGTAGCTGGGATTACAGGTGCGTGCCACCGTACCTAGCTAATTTTTTTTTTTTTTTTTTTTTTTTTAGTAGAGATGGGGTTTCATCACCTTGTCCAGGCTGGTCTTGAACTCCTGACCTCTTGATCCACCCACCTTGGCCTCCCAAAGTGCTGGGATTACAGGCATGAGCCACTGCGCCCGGCTAGACTGCATTTTCTTAAGAATATTCCAGAAGTCTCCATTGCTCCTGAATGCATATATTAGGGTAAGCATCATATATTAGTAACTAATTAAGAGGGAAATATTTTAAAAGATCTAGTGAGGGACACTGTACTGAGAGTGAAAATCCGTAAGTCAAGGTTCTGGGGTTCTTACTCTTGTGTATTTGGCAGGTTTTGATTAAGCTGTGTTTATAGGAAACAGGAGAGGCCAAACAGGAGAGGTAAAGTAGGAACATGGGTGTTTACTTATGTAAGTTTGGGCTACATTAACATCGTGTTACCTTGTAGTTGACCAATAGCTCAACAAAACACCCTCAGTTATGCTCTGCCTGCTTTAGGCTTTTGATTTTAGCTTTTCCCTTCCTAATCCAGAACCATTTCCATAGAAACACAAATAAGAAGAGCATCATGAGAGCAATTTGTCTGCTTCTGCTCCCATTTAAATGGAAATGGACTTTACAGCAGAAAAAACAACAGCAAAAACAACAACAGAGAGAGAGCTTTAATAAGTAATATTTTCAAATGCACCCTTACAATTTAATCCTCTCAATTGATAAAGTAGCTAAAAATTTGAACTATAACAAGGCAATTTTATACCTGGACAAATTATAAGGCTTGCACTTAAGCTAACAGGCTCCTAACCTTGAAATGCATGCTGGTGTCAGTACTGTTTCAAACCTCTGTGCCCTTTATATCCAGAGGCATGTTCCATTTCTTCCTAGAGAGACCACCAAGGTGGGTGTGTGAGCGGTTACTATGGGTGAAGTAACTTTGGATTCTGCAGTATATTTTTTCTCTATTTCCACTTCAATAGAGCGCTTCTACTTTTTATGCCTTAATCATATTCTGCTGCTGTATATTTGAAATATTAGCTGAGCACAAACTATAGGCCAGACATGGTGACAATGTAAGAACTTTACATTTTACCTTTTATTTTTATTTTTTGAAACAGAGTCTCACTCTGTCGCCCACGCTGGAGTGCAGTGGTGTGATCTCAGCTCACTGCAACCTCCGCCTCCCAGGTACAAGCAATTCTGCCTCAGCCTCCCGAATAGCTGGGACTACAGGCATGTGCCACCATGCCCGGCTAATTTTTGTATTTTTAATAGAGACGGGGTTTCACCATATTGGCCAGGATGGTCTCGAACTCCTGACCTTGTAATCCGCCCACCTCGGCCTCCCTAAGTGCTGGGATTACAGACATGAGTCACCGTGCCTGGCCCATTTTGCCTTTTAAAGAAAAAAATGTCTTGCCCAGTGCTGAATAAACAAAATGTTTGTTTCTGATCAATAAAGGAAACAAAATTGGTTGACAATATGAACAACACTGGGTCCTGTTAAAAGTCACTTAGTTCATTTCTCATATTTAAAAAGATACTTTGCTAAGCATTTTGAGGTTATTTTCCAAGTTTTATTTCAGGAGTACTTTTGAATATTTTAAGTTACAGAATTAAAATAAAAACCTAATTTCTAGAGAAGTTAAACAAAACCCAATATTAAACACGACAGATTGTAGTTCTTTTTACTTTAGTTGGATGAGTTAAATAGATTTCTGACTACAGTCACTTGAAGTGTTAGGGCTTCTGAGAAGCCAGAATCATCTTTATGGATGACATGGGAGGGGGAGTGTGAGAAAAGAAGTAGAATGATGGCTTTCTAATGTAATGGAGAAATCCATTTGAGAAATAGCCGGTAAAAAATATTTTTTTTAAAGGCAAGGTGAAACGTAAAGGATTCTGTCTCCTTCCCTCCACAACACTCACTACTTGATCTCCAAGGGAGAGAGAAAAAGGCATGTTGTACAGGAAATGTCACTAGGCATTTTATAGGCCACACAGGGAAGCAAAACTGCCTTGCCTTGAATCCAACACAGCAGGCACCTGGGCACTGGCTGGAATAGAGGAATGCGTTCAATGAAAGGTTTGTGATTTAAAAGTCCCTACCTTGTGTAAGTATAGCCTGAGACTGAATAGTCTTTGAAATTTTATTTTTTTGTCCTAAAAGAAAACCTGGGTCTGATCCTAGACACCTCACAAGTAGATGAGTAAAGGACAAACAATATAAGAAGAGTCCCAGACAAGAAAAGAATGACATTCCTCTTAGCTAATTATATTTTATGAATACCCTAGAAATTAAAATTATTATTTAATATAAGGCCATATTACATTTGTAGCTGTGTTTTATTTATAGTTTGCTACATTCATTTATGCTTACGTTAGCATTAGCATTTTAACTTCAGGGGAACATGGCCCAATTTAAGTAATAATTTCTCATGGTTTGTTACAGGTTCTATCAACAAATTCTTCCTAAATTTTTTCCAGTATTTATTTATTCCCTGTGGAAAGGTACACAATAAAGGCAGGGCCCTGCACTGCTCATGACTCTGTCTTAGAGCCTATAGCAGTGCCTGACACAGAGCAAGTACTTCCCGTTTGTGCAATGAATGAAGAAAGCACAAGGATGCTTTTCCGTATTGTTAGGGTGAATCTCAAACCGGGAGACTCTAATTGATATTTTTGGTTGACATGCTCACGTCTTCAGTGCACATAATGGACAAGCACTAATGTGCTGTCTGCGCGAAGCTTATCCAGGTTTAGCTTTGTTGCACCTAGACGGTGGCAGGTTGCAAAGAACCCAGTTAGTGAGCTTCAGGGTCACACAGACCTGGGACTGCTGTGTGCACACTGCTCACTAACTGGGTGACTTTGGTAAAATTACTTCATCTTGCTGGGCCACATGTTTCTAATTTGAAAATAGAGAATCAACCTCAGTGGCTTGTGGTAAGGATTACATGGCATAGAACAGTGCCTGACCCAGGTAATGAGATGACATTCAAACACAGAGTAGCTAGATCCCCAAAATGGCTCACTTATCTTCATCTTCTCTTTGCCACTGAGGGCGTTGTGAGGTTTCAGAGCCCTGTGATAGTACCAGATCTGATTTTTTTTTTTTTTTTTTTTT
>NW_016805059.1:3123647-3207151 GCF_001698545.2 Rhinopithecus bieti | reverse complement strand
TTTTTTTTTTTTTTTTTTTTTTGAGGCAGGATCTCACTCTGTCATCAAGGCTAGAGTGCAGTGGCTCAATTATGGCTCTACCACCCGGGTTCAAGTGATTCTCCCACCTCAGCCTCCTAAGTAGCTGGGACTGGATTTTAAAAAAATCCTATACAGAGTGAGAAAATCCAAAACAGTGATGTGCTCTAGACTTTTTTTTTTTTTTTAATTCCATCCTGAAATGGGCTTGGGCTTCAGCACTGAAGAATTTAGGTTGTGTTGGTTTCCATTGTCATCATTTACCCTGGGGCTGCTTCATTATGAAATGATTCAATAATCTGCTTTCATTTCTCCTACTCCACATTACCTCCAAGACTCCTGGCAGAAGCTTTGTCTCACCTGGTTTATTTCCTCCCCAAACCCATGGTTTTCATCTGTGTCCACTTCCACACCTGCTCAGGCCACTTCTCTGTCAGTACTGCACTTCCCTGTCTTCTCCACATGGCCCAGGAGGTTTCCCCACTGCTGTTTCACACTGATCTCTCTTGGCTCTGGCCTCCCATACCCTTTCCCGCCTGCTGGCCACTATCCTCTGTTCCTTTGCATTGTTCTCCAGTAATTTACCAAGTGCAGAGATCTTGGTTCTGAGGGCGCAAACATTTTGGGTACAAAGACCATGACTAGCATTTAGCATGGAGTCCAGCACATGGTAGGCACTTGATAGATTAATATCTGAATTGATTACTTTGTATGTACTGGGGATTTTTTCTGTTTTGAGACAGGCTCTTGCTGTGTCACCCAGGTTGTAGTGAAGAGGTGCGATCACAGTCCACTGCAGGTTTGACCTTCTTGGCTCAAAAGATCCTCCCACCTCGGCCTCCTGAGTGGCTGGGATTACAGACATATTCTACCACACCAGGCTAATTTTTAAAATATTTTTGTAAAGACAGAGTCTTGCTGTGATGCCCAGGCTGGTCTCAAATTCCTGGATTCAAGTGATCCTTTCACCTTGGCCACCCAAAGTGCTGAGATTATAGGCATGAGCCACTGCACCTGGCCTGTATTGGGGATTTTCCTCCCACAGTATCAAGAACTGTTCAGGTAATCTAGCAGGTATTTAGTAGGCTGAAGAACATACAAGAACCTCAGCCTGGGTGGCCTAATTTATACCAGTTTGCTGGAGCAAGTAACATATTTGTGACTTCCTAGACAAATAAATACCCCATTTTCTATTAGACTGAAATTGGTTTGCAATGTGATTTTCCTCTACAATTTCCAGAAGATTTAGGAGCTCCTTATTTCAGCAAGTAGATGAATTGCTCTACTTCACAAGAGAGCTGCGGCCTCCAGGAGCAGCCATTTTTCTTCCAAAGCATTTCTCTGCCTTTCTCATTGAGAGATTAAAAGAATATATTGAAAAGATTATGTTTTATTAACACTGTATGGTGTCTTTGATGAGGCTACCACATATAGTTTGAAGAATGACGATGGAAACTGAAATGATGGGTGGTTAGAGCAGGGTCATTTTTGCAGAAAATGTAGCATGAGGATTTGATGGTGTGAGACAGCATTCCATTCCTGTGTCCACTACTTGCTCAACCCCAAAACAGGAGCCGCAAAGGAACACACGCAGCCACCCAGACAGATGAAAGGCACCATCTTCCAAAGAAATGTCTATTTTCCTTTTTTTGAAAAAAAAAATTGATGCAAAATTTTTACGTACTTATGGAGTACATGTGAACATTTGCTGCATGTATAGAATACGTAATGATCAAGTCAGGGTGTTTGGAGTACCCATCACCTTTAGTATTTATCATTTCTATGCATTGAGAACATCTCCAGTCCTCTCTTCTAGCTGTTTTGGAATATACAATACATTGTTGCTAGCGCTTGTCACCCTAGTCTGTTATGCAACATTGGAGCTTATTTTATCTGTCTAACAGCATGTGTGTACTCACTAACCAACCCTTCTATATCCCCCCTCCCACCCACACGTCCTTCCCACTTTCTGGTATCCATCATTTTTGTCTCCATCTCTATGAGATCAACTTACTATTTGGCTATAAAAAAAGAATGAAATGTCATTTGCGGCAACATGGATGGAACTGGAGATCATGATGTTAAGTGAAAGAAGCCAGGCCCAGAAAGACAGACACTGCATGTTCTCATTCATATGTGAGAGCTAAAAAAGAAACATTTCTGGTCACATAAATGGATTTTACCTGGAGACTGACTATAGCCCTGCAGTTTGATTTCATCACATTTCACTGTGTTCTGTGCCACCAGGTTTGTTCCTTTCATCCTAGTCTGGACTTATTTCTCCAGTTTCTAACTTAGATTCATTGATGTAAAGTTATCATTCAAAAAGGGGCCATGAATTATCATGATGTGCAGGTCTCATATCACAAGTCAACTCCAGTTAATTCTTAAGAACTGTCTAATATGCTGGGTAGAGAAAGACTTAGAGGTGGTCTCTGGGTCCAGAGGGAATAAATGTCAAGGGTAATTAGAAGTATCTGTTGGAAGAGGGAGGAGCTGGTGACTGTGGGAAAAGCATTTTTCTCTCATGCCATAATCACTAACTTTTCTGACTGATATACTTAAAACCCATTATTAATTTCCTTGCACCTCATAGTGCATATATCATAGCATAGGTAGAGTGCCGCAAATGAACACAACTGAAAGTCACCATCTTGTTTTAAAAATATTTATTTAAAACATTTTGCCATGTGGCAAAAACAAAAAAATTATAAAAGTACATAAAGCGTAAGATGAAAAGTAAAATTCTCCCTCCCTGTCTCTCCACATAATGCCTCCTAGATCCTCTCTTCGAAGCTAATGTTAAACAGTCTTTGAATACCCATCTTCAAAAATGCTGGAAGAAGATTCAATTACAAGTTTTCCCTCTGAGCCTCTTCTTGCAAGTTGCTAGGAGCAATGAAAATTTACCATATGATTTCTGTCCTCAGGAAGCACACAATCTAGCTGATGAGAATAGCATGCTGAGGACGTGTGGCAGGAAGCGCCCAGGGAGCACTAGGAGGCATTTGAGCTGGGCTGAATCTGATGACACTCTAGTGGCTATGTTACCATGACAATTCTGTCTTCACCCTCAGATGTGTTGGCTTTCATGCAGAAGGCTAACCCCTTCTCCTGCTTGTTTTCTGCCATAGGTGAATGAGAGGCAGCTGAGGCCCAAGGAGCACTGCAGGGTGGAGGTGGGTGGGAGGGAGGGGATGTTACTGAGCTCCTAGACTTTGGGGGGAGATTCCATTGGCTTCTGGCCAGTCTGTTTGGGAACAATTGCCTGAGATATGAGGCCTTTGGATTTAGAATATATTTGCAGGGTCCCTGAAATATCCATGAAAAGCATTGCTTTAACTTTAGCAGATGAGCTGGTCCTGCAGAACCCACCTCCTCCTGTCATGTGGAGTTGGCCTCTTCCTTCCAGATACCTACTGCCAAGATTTCTGCTAGCTCCTGGTGGTGGCAGCTGTGCTCTGATTCTGGACCATTCTGGGAAGATTTTAGGTCTTGGCAGGCCCAATATTGTTCCTCTTCCAGGACAAGGAAGTTTCCAGGCCAAGGAAATTTCCAGGACAAAGAAATCTGCTGCCTTCACATCCTCACAGCAGCTACCTTGTAGTGCAGGAGACAGCTATTTAGCTAGTCCACACCTAGCTACCATGAGGATCTTCCTGGGCTGGTAAAACTCAGATGGATCAACACACACAAATACCAGAGATAACACAGTGCTGAACTCAGCTCAATTTCAGTTTTTTCCTCTTTTTTTCTTATTCTGTTTAACCAGCTGATAGGTCTGGAACTCCACCTTCTGAGAACAGTCTCCTTAGGCTTACAGAAGAGAAATGCCTTCTATAAACACTTGCACAAGCTTGATGGAGGCATATCATCAGGTTCAGGAAAGGCACACCCTTAAGGCCAGCTTAGTAGAGTCCATCAGAGGAGTTTTACCTGGAGCTGGACTGTTTCTACCTCTAGGGCATTTGGTTTCTTGATTCATTAGGAATAAACGCCATGCAAGGTTCAAGGTTCTCTACCTCTTCACTACTGAAACAAACAAAATCCTCAGCAGTTCTGCCATAGTGCTTTAATAGAAATAAAATTTACATTGTCCTTGTGTTAAATCTCAGAGGCTCTGTTAGTATAAATACAGTTGAAGTCCTACTATGAAAGCCTGTCAGTATGGTGACAGAGGCTTTGTCTTGTAGATGGTGTACCATGAAACATCCTCCTAAAACTCCCATCACTAGGAAGCTCCAACTCTGCTCAGTAAAGTCATCTTTCTTCATAGATGGAGTCAAGAGTGATGCCTTGTGTGTAGAATACACACCATCTCTCAAGAGCTGAGATTCTGTGAAGGTGAAGGAGAGGGAAGCCAGCAAAATCTAATTCCTGGTTATCCATTAGAGAATGCTCTATGCATAGAAAGGCAACCAAAGGGATACGAGATGGAAAATATTTTACACTATCCTCTGGCTCTGTATACATTCCCAAACATCTAATAGCAAAATTTGTGTTGTTTATGTTGGCATGGCATTTCAGGAGTACTGAGCATAATAAGGTTACAGGATGACAACCCATATGTTCAACTGCCTTCTTGTTTACAGGCATCTCCATTTCAATATCCAACACCGAACTCAGGATCTTTCTTAGGTCTTCAAACATGCCATACTTCTACTTGCCTCAGGGTGTTTGCACATGATGTTTTACCTCCATGTTCCTTCAGATGCTCCTCGGGAAGAGCTTCAGATGCTTCCCAAGGAGCTTCAGATGGTTGTAGTCACTTTGTCTGACCACACATATGTATGTCTCATCTCATGGTGAACCAAATAGCTCTCTATCACGTTCCACATCTTCTGCCTCATTTAGCCATTTCAAAAGCATGAAACACTGTTCAGGAATGCAGCAGGGTATAAATATGCCTATGGATCCACAAAAATTTACAGCCATGACTATAACATAATCAAACTGCATAGATTACTTTCCGATCACTGTATTATTATGGTCACCTTTTTTTTTTTATGCAATTCAGTCTTTTCTAGTATTAAAAATTTCACAAAAGAATGAGCTGCTTCATTTCCTCTGTAGGCTAGGGATAAGAGAAAGTAATCATGAGCCCTCAGCTTACTAGGAATATTATTGTTACTTTTGAGTCTAGCAAAAATCCTGTCAATTCATATATACTTTGTTGTGATTAATTATACTGCTGGAGATTGTTTACTTAGGTTCAAGTCGTTTTTAAAAAATGATATATCAGCTACCTGTGTAATGAGGGAGAAAAACACTTACCATTTTTCAAGCTTGTCTGATTATTATTTGCTGAATATATAAATATATGTTTGGTCACTTTCTTTGAGTTAAAAGGACTTCGGGTAGAATTATTCCCCTAATTTATGACACTCTTTCACGCTAATAGTAAGTTGATTATAAAATGAGGGCATAATGCTTGGATTTTCTGTGAATTAATTTTGCAAGTCAACTCGGTTGAACAATTCTACAGATAAAGAAGGATTGTGACAGAGGTGTGAGTTGTCAGAGAGGGCAGACATGAACAGCCCTAATGGTTATTCATGTGTACCTGCTGAGTCGCATTTATTCAATTTGCTTATATGTGATTCAAAGCAGCTTGACAGTTTGACCTCTCATTCTTGTTTTGGTTTTTATTCTCAGAGCGTATCTCTTTGCATGAAAGTTATGATGCTGGAATGTCTTTTTTAGGGCAATCACATGCACCAGAAGAAAAAGATGCTGAACTGATAGGACTCTTGATAATGCTCTAATCATCCCTCCCTCTCCCCACCCGAGAGTAACGTAACTCTTTGGATGATATACTATCCAAAGTACATAATTTTTTTCCAGGCCCCATGGAGCTGGCTTCGTAGGATGAAGCTGTAATGCACCAAGAAGTAAAGGAACAATTGGGTTTCATGACTTTAAAAGTCCAACATTGGGAAGAAGTAAGTAAAGGGCAATTTTTACTTTAGCTTTCCTGCCACAGATTTCGTTTTAGCCTCCCTGGGGAGTAAAAATCCAGGTAAGTGAGCTGAAGATGTCAGTGAGCTTCTTGAAACTAATGATGGGGTTCTGGAGCTGTGCTAAGGGTCTTAAAAAGCCTGGTGGAAATTGTGTCTTTGTTTCCATTAGCGCTGATCAGCTGACTAAAATATCAAGGTTTTGTAGTTTAGGTCAGTGTAGCATTGGCATCTCTGGTTGATCTTATGTACTTTTATGCATTGACCCATTATCCTTCAGTCAATAAAAATTGTAAAACTATCTTTCTTGAAATTGATTTGATAGCCATATTTTTCAAAATATAGGGTCCATATAGAGAAAATTCTCTAAAGAGGTTATTGGTGGGGAATAGTTGTTGAATCCTTGATCCACAACATCTGCTCTGGTGATGAATGAGGTGTGAATGGTTCTTGAGACATGGCCAGTCCAAAGAGCACAGAGTTCTGGGCAGGTCGATTTTACTGAAGGTCAGCTACAGACAGCTGATTATGTTTCAGACTGGACTTTGAATTCAGCCTCTTCCGTGGAGAAGCCAGCCAGAGTATACTGTCACTACATCTGCAAACTGAAAGGCTCAAGGAGCGAGGCTCGGGGAGAAGCTTGGTGGGACTTTCAGAGCCAGCTTTGTAGCTATAACATAGCTGGTCTTCTTTCACCCACTAGAGCTCCAGCAGGCACTGCAGGCCTCCCTGCTTGACCTTCCCTCCGAAGCTAGGGTTGCCTGAGCAAACCTGCCCAGCACTTAGTGGGTGCATTTCTTAACTCTTAGGCTGCAGTTGAAGACCAAGAGGATCGAGTTCATCCCTAGCAAACCATCGAGCTCATTTATTATTTTAGTTGACTGCAAAAAACTAATTTAAGTTTAGAAATATTTTATTAGTTTAATTTTTAATTTTTAAAATTGCATGCATGTCTATTTTAGTTTTAGTTAAAGCTAAGTAAGTCAAAGCATTAGACACTTGGCTGTAAATCTGACAGGGATGCTAGATGGAAGTTGTATCCTGGTGAAATTACACTGAGAGACCTTATATCACCTGCAACTTTTGAAATTTTGAATATTAGCTCAATCCTGTATAAATGCTGGAACATTATAATTTTCTAATTTGGGTTCCTTTTGTTTTAATTTAACTATAGAGAGAAGTAGAATAGGTGTGATGGCTTATGACTGTAATCCCAAAACTTTGGGAGGCCAAGGTGGGTGGATCACCTGAGGTCAGGAGTTCGAGACCAGCTTGGCCAACATGGCAAGACCCTGTATCTACTAAAAGTACAAAAATTAGCTGGATGTGATGGTACACGCCCGTAATCCCAGCTACTTGGGAGGCTGAGGCAGGAGAATCACTTGAACCCGGGAGGCAGAGATTGCAGTGTGCCAAGATTATGCCACTGCTCTCCTGCCTGGGTGACAGCAAGACTCTGTCAAACAAAACAAAACAAACAAACAAACAAAAAAATAAATATTTTTTAAATAAAAGGAAATACATATTAGTAAATACATTAAAAAATAGTATTAAAAATACACATAAAGTTGGAGTTCTAGTTTCCTTCCTCAAACCCATTATAATCACTTTCTTCTCAGAGACAATTACAAACCAGGAATTTGTAATACATTTTTCCAATCCATTTAAAAATGTTTTAACTACTTGTATGTGGTACAGTTTTGAATGCATTTAAAGTTTTACATAAACTACATCCTATTATACATTCTGTTTTATTAGGTTGGTGCAAAAGTGATTGTACTTTTGCACCATCCTGATAGAATTTGCTTCCTACATTCCACCACATTCATTCATTCAATAAATACATATTTTCTGTCTACAATGTTCTAGGTACTTTTCTAAGTATTAAGGCTACAGATGAATAAAACGGGAAAAATTAACCTGTCTTCATGGCATTTATCTAGTAATTGGAGAAAGACAGCCAAAGAAAGAAATCAAGTGTGTGTTATATCCAATGGTGAGAATATAAAGAAAATAAAACAGGAAAAGGAGAATGCAGAGAAATAGGCATAGGCATTTCTGGGAAAAATGAGATGAGTCCTGAGGATTTCAAAAGACAAAGGAGTGGTAAGTCCCAGAGGGTTGCTTGGAAGGGAAAGGTTGATAGAGATGTGGGGGATTCACCTGGAGCAAGCAGCCGTTGGGGTTTCTTCCTGACTGGACCAGATGGAGGTATTAGTAAGATCTATTTCTGTTGATACAAAAGAACCTGCCTTACAAATGTGAGCATTCCATGCTATAGAACATTCCATTTTGCATATATGCCACATTTCATTTATTTATTCTGTAATTGATACCATTAGGCTATGTTCCTCTATTTGTTTTTCTCACTGAAAATATTGCTAAGAAAATTCTTGTTCACTTCACCTTGCATTCAGGTGCAAGAGTTTTCCTATAGATAAGCCCAGAAATGGAACAGAACATTTTTTGTTACGCACACTTTCAATTTTATCAACACTGATAAATTACTCCCCAGAGTGTCTGTGTGCATTCCCCCAATGTTTGAGTTAGCACATGAAGAAGCTGTTCTGTTTTCTTACAACCTTGCCAACACTAGATATCATGTGTCATTTTAGTTTTTGCCACTCAGATGGTTGTGAAGTACAATTTTATTGCTTTAATTCCACTTCTCTTTTTGTTAGTGATGTTAAGCATTTATTTGTTTATTGGCCTTCACAATGATGCTTGTATAAACTGTCTTTCATATACTTTGTCTATTTTTACCTTCATATTGTTGGTTTACTGAATGATTTACTTGAGTTTCTTATACATTCTGAATATGAAGCCTTTGTAATACACTCTGCAAATATTTTCTCCAAGTCTGTTCCTTGTTATTTATCTTTGCCTATGCTGTTTGTAAATGTAGTTGGTTTTTCATTTTGATATGGTCCAACCTATCAATCATTTATTTTAGAATGGAACTTTTCAATGTCTGAAGAAATTCTTCAATATTCCTGTGTCACAAAGGTATTCTCAATCTATCTCATCTATCTGTCCATTTATCAATTATCTATCTATCTATCTATCTATCTATCTATCTATCTATCTATCTATCTATCTCATCTATCTGTCCATCTATTTATCAATTATCTATCTATCTATCTATCTATCTATCTATCTATCTATCTATCTAATTTATCCATCCATTATCAAAGGTTGTATCTTCACATTGTAGTCTGTAGTGAATGCTGTGGAGCATAGCTCAGATTGTTTCTCAAGAACATTCTCCAACTGCCAGTAGCATTGCCTTCTAACAGCTTGTAGCTCAGTTTCTTTTTAAAAATTACCCTCAGTCAAATGAAGCTGTTTTGCTGAAGATAGCTCACTCCTCAGAGACAGCCCTGCATTCAATTACTACTTCACCCAGGAAGACAAGAGCCTGGACCCTGAACTTTATTTGGAACTTTTCTAAAGGCACAGTCCAACCTCAGGCTTTCTATGAGACTAACTTAGGACTCCGCCACAATGTATCAAAGTTCAACTTTTCTCTCTGTGCAATTTTACTTCCTTCCCTCATTTATGCTAATCACTCACTAATAAGCCAGCTGCATGCCAATCTCCATCTTAGAGTCTGTTTTCCAGAAAATCTCATCTGTGACAGTTGACACTGGAAATAATCCTAGGAAACAGATTCTAAAGTAGAATTGGAGCTGGATCACCTACTAACTGCCTGGCAATAATGATGCATGTCATAGATGAAATAATGATAAACCCTGGCATGTGGCAGCTTAAAACTTGCAATGGGGGAACTGAGAAGGCATACTGCCAGAAGAAAATGCACTGGTGGGTGCAATATCTCAAGTGATTGAGAGATTCTTAAGAAGTAGTAAGAGTTTATAAGGATTTAGGAATTAGGTGGCTGTTGCTGGGAGCTATTGGTGCATTGGAGAAAGACGCAAACAAAGCTGAGGACAATTAACCACCAATTTAAGGTTCTGTGATAGCCAGATGATGTTCTCGGAGGTATATAAATAGATACCAGCTTCTACAGCTATAAGGCAAAGAAAGTTGAGGATCAGTTCCAGGGCTAAGAATACAGATGGTAGAACTCCAAAGAAAGTTGAGTTCTCACCCCTTGAAAGTCAACTACATGAAGTTTCGGGCAGTGTTTGGGAAGGAGTGGGATTCTAAGACTTGGTATTGAAAATACTGAGTTAATGCACTCAAAAATCTTAAATTATTAAATTCTCCTCAACACTCCAGGCCAAATAAGTGGTCCACTTATTGCTGTTAAGAGTCTATTGCTCCTTGTTTATATTAAGATTATGCAGAGGTCTTCTTTGCGAGAAAACATTTTCCATCCCTAAAGTCTCTCCTGCTTCCTGCCCTTAACTAGGGTTAAATAATAACATAATCTAGACAGCGAGGTCTGAGCCTGCTAAGGGAAGAACAGGACTACACTGGGAAGAGCTACAGGACCTGTCTAACATATCCCAATAGGAGACGGGAGAGTAGGTATTGCAATATAACATACTCAGGGTGCTAGATCAAATAAGATGATGTGTAAAGTTTGATAAAGGAGACTTTAGTGATTTGGGAACAATCATGATACAAGTCATTCATGATACAAGTTTTCATACCCTGATAAGGACCCTGGGAGTCAGTACTAACATGCTTTTTAAATGGCTCTTGAAAACTTGGAAAAAGTGAGATCCCCACATTGCCAAGGTCTGAGTGTGTCCCTCCCAAATTCACATGTTGAAACCCATGTGATGGTGTTAGGAGGCAGAGCCTTTGGACAGTGATTGTTAGCTTATGATGGTGTAGGCCTCTGGATGAGATTAATGCCCTTATAAAAGAGACCCTGGATAACTGCCTTGCCTTTACCACGTGAAAACACAGTGAGAAGGCACCATCTATGAAACAGGAAGTGGGGCCTCACCAGACACCAAATCTGCCAATGCCTTGATCTTGGACTTTCCAGTCCCCAGAACTAAAGAGAAATAAATTTCTGCTTTTTATAAGCTACTCATTCTGTGGTAGTTTGTTACTGCAGCCTGAATAGACTGAGACACAAATCATATGAAGCAGAAATTCCAGAATCATTGCAGGCAGTGGAAGATGGGATTTAAAATAATAGGAAAACCATCCTGGCCAACATGGTGAAACCCTGTCTCTACTAAAAATACAAAAATCTAGCTGGGTGTGGTGGCGTGCACCTGTAGTCCTAGCTACTCAGGAGGCTGAGGCAGGAGAATTACTTAAATCCGGGAGGCAGAGCTTGCAGTGAGCCGAGATTGAGCCACTGGACTCCAGCCTGGTGACAGAGTGAGAGTCCATCTAAAAAAAAAAAAAAAAAAAAAAAAAATCATAGGAAAGTGAGCCTGCTAGAGAAGATATACTACATAAAGCTGGAAAAATACTACAAGAGGCTAAAAAACCTCCCAGTTGACTATGTTTTATGAGAAGGTCCAGAGTACACTTCATTTATCAAAATGATGATGTATAAACTGGTAAGGGGGTCAAAGTAATGCTGAGAAGCTCAATGGTATCCTCTGTAGTCCAAGGCTGATGTTGGGACAGGGGGCTTTTACAGGAATGGAGATTATATGATAACCAAATAATCACAGGTCAGGTGGTGGTGCAGAAAGATGATGTAAACATAATGAATGATAATGCTACAACATTTGTGACATACCATTACACCCACAAGTGAACATCTCTTTTGTGAGAGTGACCAAACAGCCAGCTAGACAGAATGATTCAGTTAGTTGGCATCAGCCATCCACAAAGGACCACCTTCGTATTCTATAATACAACGGATATAAAAATGGAATAGTCACTGTGACAACTGCTCTAACACTCACCCAGGCTGATTTAACTGCTGCTGTTGCTTCTGAGTTTCCAACCCTGAACAATGCAAGTCAACAACAAGACGAGCTCTCAGTGTGGCACCATCTTTCTAAGAAAGCACACAGCCTCTTGGTAAGAGGTGGATTACCTTTGACCTCTTCCTCCCTGAAGGGGTAGTGATTTATCTTGAAGGGAACGTGCAGGCCTCCATATAGCACTATCATCTAAAGACTTACAGGTTTTCATCATTGACACAGGATTCTGCATAAAATTATATCAAACTAAGAGATTAACTGTAGCAAAAGGGTTGCAGCAGTAGGCATGTGACATAAGATACACTTGTCCTATTACATGCTACACTACCCAGAAGCTCCCAGCCAGTTAGGGTGATGGGATGGCTTTTACAGGTGTAACTGACAGGCCAGCTTGGAAACTATGCCATTCAAGGATGGGCATGATTCTCCAGGACACAGTAAATCAATGAATATATTTTGGTGCTGTGTCCCTTAAAAGAAAAACACATGGTCTAGAAATCAGGGAGTGGAAATATGCACAATCCCAATTCTCTTCTATAGGACCAAATTTGCCAATTTAGGCTTTCTATTCCTGCAGCTCTAGACATTTCAGGCTGTAGATCCTATGGCATGAAGACAGAACACTTCCACCGGGAAACACAGCAAGAATGTGTAAACTTTGTTACTGCAGCCTCCTGGTCATTTTGGGCCCCTTGAACCATAAGCCCTATGGGCAAAGGAAGGTGGTGTTATTCTGGCAGAATTGATTGATCCTATCAGGAAGTGGGAGGGCTGCTGTTTTTCAAGGGAGGTTGGGGAGAATATATTTGTCACCCAGGTGATTCACTGGAGCATCTCTTGGTACTCCCTTGCCAATTTTATTCATTAATAGAAAAATGCAGGAGCCACAGTCTGAGAATGGCATGGTCACCAGAAGCTCCTGCCACTTAGAAATGAGGGTCTAGTTTATCCCACCAAGTGATACAAGCTAAGAGTGAAGGGAGTGAAGAATGAGTAATAGAGGATGGAGACAATGAGTATTTGTATGGCCATTAGCCCAGCTGCAGGAGTGGAGGCCTGTCTTACAAGTTTTCCCAAGCAAAGAAACCAGCCAGAATCCTAGAGGAGCTTTTACTACATGGGTGAACTGAACAAAGTAATTGGATCTGAGCAATACAAGCGGTGGACTGTGGTGAGTGCTATTCATTCATAATTTCAACCCAAATCTTTCTTTAAAGAAGCAAAGCACTTGTTTTTTAAGCTTCTGGGAGTTTTGCCTGATGAATTTTCAGAGCTGGATTCTTCCATAGGACTTGTCCTCCATCAAAGATGCTGTCCCAAAAGTTTGCTCTCTTTCCTGGGGGCCTAGTTCTCCATTCAGGATGTCTCTGAAGAGATCTCACAGGTTTAAAGCCCGCTGTGAGGTCAGCTGAAACCTCTGCTGCACTTGTCACAGTTCAGCTTCGCCCTTTGTCTACCTATTTCTCTTGCTTTGAAAAGCATGCCCAAATAAACCTCCTGCATGCAAATCTGAGAGTCTGTTTTCTGGGAAACCTGGTCTACAACACGATCTTAATATAGTACTTATTTTTGTGGGGGGTATTACAAGGATCTGGCATTAATTTTATTTCATATAGAAAGCTTAGTGCCCCAAAGCCATTTATTGAAAAATCTATAAAAAAGTGCATTGAATTGTAAAGTTAATAGTGTTATATGTAAAATTCTATATACATGCCTTTTGCCTTGCTTTTTTTTTTTTTTGCCTTTTTTAGTCTATTGATCTATTGTTTACTCCTATATTAATGTCACATTATTATAATTACTACATATTTGTAATAAATACTGTTATTGATTAGGACAAGTCTCCTTTCTTTGTTCTTTTATTTTAGATCTATCTCAGGTATTCTTAGGCCATTATTATGCCATATAAAATTTGAAATTCTAGTTCCAAGTTTTATAAAAACATTGTTTGGGTTTAAACTGTGAATGAATAGAATTTATAAATTGGTACAATAAAAACTGATAGCTTTTAATATTGAGTATTCTCATCACTTAATATGTTACAAATATGCAGAGATATAGTTTCCTTTTATATTTTCCCTTTGGTTCTTCCTGTTTTTCTATTTTTGGACACTCCTACTTCTTTTAATATTATATTTCCATTAGTTAGTGATCTCATTCATTTTTCTTTCTTTCTGGATTCATTTTCCTTTTTTGAGAATTCTACTAGATCTTCACCTTGGCTGTCTACCTCATGAAGACACAAGGTGTACTTACCTTTCAGCCCAATATATTCTGGATATCCTGCTTTTTTCCCAGTGGAAGATCAGCCAAATTATGGGGGATAATAAAGTCATGGCAGGCTTGTAGGATGATGGGAAATAAAAGGTAACATAAGTTAGATTCACAGATCATGAAATGTCACATCACTCATCACTTTTCAGCAGCTGTAGTGAATGTAAAAAAGTTATTACCTTGCATCCATCCTGGTTCCTGAATATTTTGCTGTATTCATGTATAGCAGCCCATTTTGATTTTCAAAAGTATTTACTGAGCACAGAAAATAGCATAAAACCAAATAGCTGTCACCTGCAGTAAAATAAAATATTTCTCCAGAGATCCTAGTTTCCATGTAATTTTGGAGAAGCTAATATTGTTCAGAATTGATGTGTGTGGAGAAAACCATTTTGCTACCTCTCTTTTTGATTTGGAAACAAAACCGTCAAAGGAGTGAACATCAGCACGTTAAACAGCTGGGCCAGGATTTGGTGGCAGGTATTGCCAGAAGCAAAACAAGATTTTTTTGTTTTTTTCTTTTTTGTTACACTATCACAGAATTAACACATTTGGTGTTTTGAATCTGATTTTTAGTGTCAGATGGTGAGGTAAATCTTGAGTCATTACTAAGGTACTGAATCAGAAAATATTTTATTACTATCTTCCTTGAGTTAAAGAAGGCTGGGTTTTGAAATATGTACATGGCTTGGCCATGCACAGTGGTTCACACCTGTAATCCCGGCACTTTACAAGGCTGAGGCTGGTGGATCACTTGAGGTCAGGAGTTTGAGACCAGCCTGGCCAACATGGTGAAACACCGTCTCTACTAAAAATATAAAAATTAGCCTGGCGTGGTGGCTCATACCTGTAATCCCAGCTACTTGGGAGGTTGAGGCAGAAGAATCACTTGAACCCAGGAAGCGGAGGTTGTAGTGAGCCAAGATCGAACCATTGCATTCCAGCCTGGGTGACAGAACAAGACTCTATCACAAAAAAAAAAAAAAAGAAAAGAAAAGAAAAGAAATATGTACATAGCTATGCAAATTCTGTCTTAAAAGTTTTTCTGAATTCCACTTCTGATCATGATGGAGTAAAAGGATTTGTACTTACATTCCCATCAAAAACAACTAAAAAACTGGACACTATATGGTACAACTATTTTCAGACATATGATAGATGGCAGTTTAAGACTATGATTCCTGAGAGATGGGAAACAAAATCAGTGAGCTCTGTCATTTCTTGTCCAAAATTTATTCTTGGAATAAATTACGGGGCAGTAGCATAAAGAGGGAAACCAGTAGTCTTGTTGAATTGAAGAGATGAAGCTAGGAATTCAAGAACTTTGAAGTAGCCATGATTTTCCAGGAAGAGTACTCTAAAGGAGGGAGCTAAGCAGAGAAAGAGCTCCAGACATGTGAACAGGCATCCCTTAAATCTTTGAATCCATACCATTTTACACATGCTATAGGGCATGGGGCTAGGTAAAGAATAACTCCTAAAGAAAGAACATTACTGAGGCACTGTGAATTAACCTATTCTCAAAGTTTATACATGGTTGGAAAGTAAATTCTCACTATGCAGGGTAGAGAGACCTCACTACGTGTATAGGGAATTCAGTAAAGACTCCAGATGATCATACGTTAATCATAAGGCAAAATTTACCCTGCAGAAAAAAAGCTACTCTGGGCCCATCTGAAAAATGAGATTAAAAACAATTATCAAATGAGCAAGTAATATTGAAATAATTTAATTGCTTACTACAATAAAGCCCAAAACTCTTGAATACAATTGTATTCAAATTTCCTTCTGTGATAAAAAGCATATAATTTCCTTCTGCCTTTAATATTTTGACATTAGATATGATTGTCCTTGGTTGATTGATAAGAGTATTTAAACTACGAACAAATCTTATAAAAAAGTATTTCAGTCGTCTTTGAATGTGAGTATAAATTTTTTAATGTGAAAAGTGCACAATCATTAAAACATATTTTCCCTAACGTATTTTATTTGTAATTAAACTAGAAAGGTTGAACTTCTCTTTCAATTTTTTAGGTTTTTTAAATCCTAAATTTGATAAAAAACCCCCCCTAAAAAAAAAAAGGGCCGCTTTCACGATAGTGTTGAGTAGCTAAAATTTGGAGAAGGCTAAGTAAATCTGGTTCTTACAATGTTCTTTTTATAAAATGAAGAAGCAATCTTTTTGCTAATATTGGCCATTTAAGAAAACCAAAGATACTTTGAGCATATAAAAACATCTTAATTGTTTTCTTAGTTTTTAGTTTTTTTAGTTTTGGGGTCTGAGTAGATACAGGTAAAACCAAAGAAAAGTTTCTAAGGAGTTAAGATATGATGGAGTCCAAGTCACAAATATTCAAAGGCAAGAAATAGCTATAGGAAATATCTTTTAAAAAGTAATTTATAATGATTATTATGAAAGTTTGTTAAAATTGGTTAGAATTACGTCAAAACATAGAGCATTACAAAATATTTGGTAATAAAAGAACCTCTGCAATCTGGGCCCAAAAGCTTTGCAGGTTTGACAGGAAGAAAACTCTTTAATTTTCTTTAAAATTTAGAATTTTAGTTTAGATCTCTTCATATTAGCCATGTAACAATTTGCAGTAAAAAATTCACACGCCTTTTTGCCTCATGAATAAACTCATCATATTTACTTATCTTTGCTGAAAATCTCAGCAATTTTTGTTCATTTGAAAATTTTCATGTGTAGGTGTTCTATTCCCAGGAAAATCAGGTTAACTTCTCCTTAGACCTAAAGCATTAAATTCATAAGAGGTATGATCTCCAATGACAATGAAATAAAATTAGAGATCATCAGAGAAGAAAATCTGGAACACTTACATATATGTGGAATTTATACAATATGCTCCGAAATAATCAATTGGCCAAAAAAGAAACCATGAGGGAAATTAGAAAATACTTTGAGATAAATTAAAAGGAAAACACAAAATACCAAAACTTATTGTATGCTGCTATAACAGTGCTTAGGGTGAAGTTTATAGCTGCAAATGACTATAAGTAAAGAAGAAAGATCTCAAATCAGTAAGTTTCTACCTCAAGAATCCAGAAAAAGAAGAGATGACTAACCCTAAAGCAGGCAGAAGGAAGGTCATAATACAGATTAAAGACAAAATAAACGAAATAAAGAATTTATAAAAGAGGATTAAAAATGAAATAGGTAAATAAATGAAACCAAAAGTTAGTTCTTTGAAAAGATCAGTAAAATTGACAAACCTTTAGATAGAGTGATCCCCAAAAGAGAGTGGAATGGGGAAGTCAAATCATTTAAATCAGGAATGAAAGAGAGGACATTGCTACACATCTCATAGAAATAAAAATAATTATGAGGTAATACCCTGAAGACGTTTATGCCACTATTTAGATAATCTAGACAAAATGAATAAATTCCTACAAAAACATAAATTACAGGTGACACAAGAAGAAACATTAATAGAAACTCTGAATAGACTTATAACAAATAAAGACATTAAGTCATCACAAATATCTCTCCACAGAGAAAAGTCCAGATTCAGATGACTTTGGTGAATTATCCTAAACATTTAAAGGACAATTAACATGTCCTTCAAAAACACTTCCAAAAAAATAGAAGAGCATTTTAATTCCCCATTTTATAGGGGGAATTAATATAAATGTGTATTACTACATGTTGCACAGATGAAAACAACAGAAATTTGCTTTCTTATAATTCTTGAAGCCAGAAGCCCAAAATCAAGGTGTCTACAATGTGAAATGTAGCCTCAATGGGAGAAGCATTTTGCTTCCTCACCTCCTGGTGGCTCCAGGCATTCCTTGGCTTTTTGGCAACTCCAGTGTCTGCCTCTGTCTTTCCATAGCCTTCTCCCATCTGCCTCTCTGTCTCAAATCTCCCTCTCCTTATATAAAGATATCAGTCATTGGATTTAGGGCCCCCCCTAAACCTAGGGTGTTCTAGGACAATCTCATCTCAGGATCTTTAACTGATATGTGCAAAGCTCCTGTTTCCAAATAAGGTCACATTTACAGGTGTCAGGAGGTAGGACTCCAACACATCTATTGGGGAGCCACTATTCAACTCACTACAAAGAAGGAACATTTCCCGTTATTCTATGAGGCCAGTGTTACCCTATACCAAAGCCAGAGAAATAGATCAGAAGAATAGAACACTACAGAACAATGTGATATAGATGCAGAAATCCTCAAAAAAAACAAGTAAAATCTAGCAACATACATAAAAGATTATAGACCATGACCAAGTGGAATTTATCCAATAATTCAAGATTAGTTTAAAAATGCAAAAATCAACACGTAATAGGCCATATTAAAAAACACATGATCACATCAGTATATGCAGAAAAACATTTGACAATACAAAACATCTTTCTATGACAAAAGCACTCAACAAACTAGAAATAGAAGAGAACTTCCTCAACCTAGTAAAGCGTATCTACACAGAGACTCACAGATAACATGGTTCTTAATTGTGAAAAATTGAAAACTTTCGAAGGTCAGGAACAAGATGAGGATTTGTATTAAACATTGTATTAAACATCACTTGTATTAAACATTGGACCAAGGCAATAGGCAGTATAATGGCCAGAAAAAGAAAAAAAGAATACATTTTTAAAAGGAAAAAAAAAGTGAAACTATCTTTATTTGCAGATGACATACTCTTGCATATAAAAAACCCTAAGAAATCCACTAGAAAACTATTAAAATTAATAAATGAGTTAAGCAAGTTTGCAGAATATAAATTCATATATAAAAATCAATTGCATTTCTACATACTAGCAATGAACAATATAATTTACAATAGCATTCAAAAAGAATACAATTTGAAGAATGAATTTAACAAAAGTAGAATATGTTCACACTGAAAATTATAAGTCATTTTGAAACATTCCATTTATACTAAAATAAAAAGATATCCTTTGTTCATGGATTAAAAAACTTAATATTGTTAAGATGGTACTACTCTCTAAATTCATCTCCCAGTTCAATGTGATACCTATTATGCCAGGTAACTTTTCTTAACAGAGATGAACAATTGGTTCAAATGGAACCAACCCAAATGCCCATCAATCAATGAGTGAACAAAGAAACTGTGGTATATATATGCAATGGAATACTACTCAGCCATAAAAAGGAATGGATTAATAGTATTTGCAGCAATCTGGATGAGATTGGAGACTATTATTCTAAGATAAGTGACTCATGAATGACAAACCAAACATTGTATATTCTAAGTGGGAGCTAAGCTATGAGGGTGCAGAGGCATAAGAATGAGACAATGGACTTTGGAGACTCAGGGAGAAAGGATGGAAAGGAAGTGAGGGATAAAAGACTACAAATTGAGTGCAGTGTGTACTTCTCGGGTGATGAGTGCACCAAAATCTCACAAATCACCTCTAAAGAACTTACTCATTTAATCAAACACTACCTGTTTCTCAATAACCTGTGGAAATAAAAAATATTTTTAAAAATCATAGAGGAATTTAGGGAAATCAGAGTAACAACACACACACAAATCCTTGAGAAAGAACAAAGCTTGAGGACTCAGACTTCTCACTTCAAAACTTGTTGCAAAGCTGTAATAGTCAAGACCCAGTGGTACTAGCATAAGGATAGACATATAGATCAATGGAATATAATTTACAGTCCTGGAATAAACCCTTGCATTTATGACCAATTGATTTTTGACAAAGGTGCCATGGCCATTTAATGTGGAAAGAACAGACTTTTATCAAGTGGTGCTGGGAAAAATGGATATCCACAAGCAAGAGAATTAACTTGGACCTCTCTGCCTTACACCAGACATGAAAATTACTCAAAATGGATCAAAGACCTAAATGTAAGTGCTAAAACTACAAAAGTCATAGGAGAAAACATAAGTAAACTTTTGTCACTTTGAATTATGCAACGGTTTATTATATGTTACAGCAAAAACACAAGAAACCAAAGAAAGAAGTTGGGCTTAATTAAAATAAAAAACTTTTGTGCTTCAAACAATACTATCACGAAAGTAAAACAATAACTTACAGAAGGGGAGAAAATATTTGTATGTTATTTATCTGAGAAAACTTTAGTACTAGGAAATATAGGGAGCTATTATAATTCAGCAATAAAAAAGACAACACAATTTTAAATGGGCAAAGGATTTGAATAGCCTTTTCTCCAAAGAAGAAATACAAAGTCCTAGTAAGCACATGAAAAGATGCTCAGCAGCTTTAGGGAAATGCAAATTAAATCCATATGAAGATACCCTCTCATACTTACAAAGATGGTTAAAATAACAAAAATAACAACAAGTATTAGTGGAGACACAGAGTCACTGGAATCCTCATACATGGCCAGCAGGAATGCAAAATGGTGTAGCCACTGTGGAAAATGTCTGGCAGTTTTTCAAAAGGTTAAACACAGAGTTACCATATGGCCCAGCAAATCCATTCTTAACTCTATACCCAAGAGAAATGAAAATATTTTGTCCACACAGAAACCATTACACTAATGTTTATAGCAGCATTATTCATAATAGTCAAAAAATGGCGGCAACCCAAATGTTCGTCAGTTCACACATGGATAAACAAAATGTGCTATATCAATACAATGAAATATTATTTGGCGTACAGAGGAGAAATTAAATATTGACATGTGGTACAACATGAATGAACCTTGAAAACATCATGCTAAGTGAAAAAAGCCAGTTACAAAGGCCACATACTGTGCTTATCTATACAGAATAAAATACTAAAATACTAATACTGAGAATTAGACAAATCTATAGGTACGGAAAGTAAACTAGTGGTTGCCTAGGGCTGGGAGGAGGGAAATATGGGAAGTGACTATTAATAGGTATGGGGTTTCTTTTCAGATTGATGAGAATATTTTGAAATTAGATTTTGGTGAAGACTGCACAATTCTGTGAATAAACACCACTGCACTGCAAAATTTTAAAAGGTGAATTGTGCAATAAGTAAATGAGAGCTCAATAAACCAGTTATTTAAAAAGGCACAGGATCTGCCCCTAGAGTTTGTGATTCAAGTTTGGGCAACACTGAGGCTGAGGTGATGTGTAAACTGTGGGAATTTTGTGAGCTATTAATTATGCTATTGTGTCTTCAGAAGATTGATGTTAAAATGCAAATATAGTATCTCAGAAGAGGAAGATAATAAATACCATCCCACAGATATGAATTAAATTATGAGGTTCCTGTCTGACCTGTGGGCTCTGAGGAACTGAAACCCAATCATGAGCATTTTAGTGGAGAAAGTGGGAGAATAGCTTACAATGGGGAGGCAGGAACTGAAGAGACCTAGGAGGGACATTTAGCAGGAGAAAGGGACTCCGGGAAGACATAAGTACCTGGAGCTCACTGTTTGTGGACTAAGCCTGGCGCCCTCTCTCAACTTAAGTGTCAGGGGAAACAATGATAGTTAACATCTATTAAGCACTTATTTTGTAGCAGGAAATGTTCTATGTGCAGTATTGTGTACTAGTTTTCTCCTTAGAAAACCCATGAACCTGATCCAATTATTATTTCAATATTATGAAAGAGGAAACTGACTCAAAGTGATGATCACGTACCAAATCACATAGCTAATACAGGGATCACTGGCGATGGCAGAGGGTGGAAGGAGAGCCTGCCAGCTGTTTTAAATCTGGCTTCTAGGGGCCATGTCAAGGCTGTGTGGTACTCCAGAGACGTTGAGGAATGCAATGTGGTGGTGAAAACAAGCATTAGACTTGGATTTGGGCCATCTGGAATTTGAATTCTGACTCTGCTACATATTGACTGGGAGGTTGGGGCATGTGACACCTCTAGATTAGAATTTCTTCATCTTCACAAGGAAAAAATAGTATCTTCCCTGCCTTCCCCACTGCCTTGTGATGAAATTTAAACTCAGGTAATATGTCTCAAAAGCTTTAGGAGCAATTTTTAAAATATAAAGTAAGATAGTAGAATGCCAACAATAACAATATTTAAACAATAGCAGGGATCCAGCTTTTAGATATAATGATTCCTGAAGGTTCCTGAAGGTTCTGGCTAAGAAAATCTGACCAACGAATCCTTAGAGTGGAGACGTGTTCATTGCAGTTGAGAATTGCAGTCTCTCAGGCTCTTCTATAGGCATCTGAGGAGTAGCTAAGCCCCATTTTAAGTAATTGACAATTAAATAAATTATATTCAGAAAATTATTAGATTTTTTATTGAAAAAATTTACAGAAGAAAAGTTAATTTGGAGTACTCTCAGCCAATGGAGCTCTCATCTCTACCCCACATCAACGGCTGAGCAGATCTTTTAGGAGCCCGGCTGTGGCAGCAGCTGCTGTCTGGGTGAATGGGTGCCGACAAATTCCCCCATCTCAATAGCTCCGTGCAAATTGGAATGTTGCTCTTGACTCAGTTGGAGTCCATCTTTTATGTCTGTGTTTTATAGTTAAATGGCAAGAGGAAAGAGGAGAAATGACTTGATTTTGATTTCAACTTTCTCTGATTAGGGGTTGCTGAAGGACTTTTTCTGAATGCACTATTAGGAGAGCTGACAGATGTCTTCTTACCATTTGCACAGAAATTTAGAGAACTTAGCAAAGTGGGCTCAATGACTTTCTGGTAGATTTTTGTAGCATCTGAATGTGATACTTTAACATTTGTTTAGTTTGGGTAGCCTTGTTTTGAAATGGTGGCAAAAGGCGGCTCTGAGGCTCATTTTGAAGGAGAGTTGTTTTGGAATATGGTGACAAGCTGATTAACTAAAGGTCAGAACTGAGACCAGTTGATTATTAATTTGTTTTCTGCTTCTGGGAGGACCAGACCCTGCACATTTATAGCAGAACTTAATGCTGATGATGTGAACATTGAAAAATGCCTGTGATTTTATTTCTGCATGCAGAGGCTGTGATGCATAAGGGGAAAAAATGCTGAGCTGCGAGCCTAGAACCTGGGTTCTTACTACCTTTTAAAGCCCGAATGAGCCCCTATACTCCTCTGGATCTCCGTCTTACTATCTGGTAGAATAAAAACTGAGAGAGATAATTCTGGGCTTCTTAAGGAATTTTTTCCCCAGGAGTTTTTTCTGTTTCTTTTTTTTAATTGGGCTTTTTATTTTCTGCCTGGGCTGAATTAATCAATCAACAGGCCAATGTGGTTGAAAACAATTTTAAGAAATAATTAAGAGAACACCTTATTTCCTCAAGTAATGAAATAACTGTTTTGTTGTAATCACAGTGGATCCTTGTATTTGTGAATAATGAGGGCACTTCATAGCATTATTACTTTATATTAATCAAATATATCATTACCTCACCAAACAAAGATGATGAATGGCACCTATCCCTGGAACCTTGCCTCCTACATGTAATTTGTCACTCATGCTAGCTTTGTCACTGTTGAGAAGTGAAAGTTTCTGTCTTCTTAGTCCTGCTTCTTCTCTTTTGAGGGACTCCTTACGAGGTCCTTTCCAAGGGAGGGATAATTACTGATTAGATTCTACATGTTCTGGACAGAGCTTAGAATATGTCTTGGATCTTGTTTTATTAGTTGGTTGGGTGTTTACTGTGAGTCAATGGTTGGAGCTTGTGTGGGGCCTTCTCTTCTGCTTTCCTAGGAGGGCCTGACTAGGTTGCTCTCTCTCTCTTTCTGTTTCTTCTGAAGATAAAATTGAGCATCTAAGCATGTTACCAGAAAGGGGCCCCAATCTAGACCCCAAGAGAGAGTTCCTGGACCTCATTCAAGAAAGAATTCCAGGTAAGGCTATAAAGTGAAAGCAAGTTTATTAGGAAGTAAAGGAATAAAAAGTAGCTACTCCAAAAGCATAGCAGCAGCCTGAACTGCTCGATTGAGTATACTTACAGTTATTTCTTGATTATATGCTAAACAAAGGGTGCATTATTCATGAGTTTTCCAGAAAAGGAGTGGGGACTTTCTGGAACTGAGGGTCCCTCCCCTTTTAGACTATGTAGGGTAACTTCTGGACATTGCCTTGGCATTTGTAAACTGCCACGGTGCTGGTGGGAGTGTCTTTTAGTATGCTAATATAATGAACAGTGAGAACAACTAGAGGTCACTTTCATTGTCATCTTGGTTTTGGTGGGTTTTGCCAGGCTTCTTTACTGCATTCTGTTTTATCAGCAAGGTCTTTGTGACCTGTATCTTGTGCTGATCTCCTACTTCATCCTTTGAGTAAGAATGCCTAACGTCCTAGGAATGCAGCCCGGTAGGAGTAGGTCTCAGCCTTATTTTACCCAACCCCTATTCAAGATGGATTCACATTGTTTCAAATACCTCTGGCAAGCAGATTCATACTTTGGTTTCTGGCTTTTTATCCTTCATAGGCCCAGCCCTTCCAGGCATACTCAAGATTTACTTTCAGAATATAAGTCCAACATAAGACTCAGGTACGTGACAGATACTCCAACTTGGCTTTCACCAAAAGGCTCTACATTGGTTTGGCAGTATCAAATATTATCTCACTTATTAATAAATACTTGCTTCCCCATATGACTAGTCCTCATTTCCTAGAGTCCCCTTGTGAGTTCCCAGGGAAGGAGATGTGAGTAATAGCTCGGGACTTGGATATTCTCGAGTCTCTAACATCCTTAGAATAAAATGAAACCTTTTTTTAGAACTCTTAACAGCAAGTGCTGCACACCTTGCTTGACAGACATACTTTTGCCTAAATTAAAATGGAAATCACATTGACCTGGCAATCTCTTGATTCTCTTCTCTTCCAAATCCTGCCTCTTACTGCTTTTGTGACCTTGGCCCTTAATGTCCTCATTTACAACATAAAGAGGTTGAACTAAATCCTTTCCAGGTCACCTTCAATCCTCAACATTCTTTGATACATACTGAAAATGTCCCTCTGTGAGTCCAGAGTCTGCTTAGATAAGGCATTCATTTTTATTTTTAATCTTTCCTCTAAATTCCCTTTTGAATCCAAATCTCTCTCCCTTCTTCTCTCTCTGTCTCTGTCTCTCTGTCTCTGTCTGTCTGTCTTTCTCAGCACATATGCTTAAATATCAGTGAATAAAGTACATTTTCTGTGAACGGAAAACTGGAAGAAAAAAGAAAGGGTAAAACAGGCCTCACCATATTTAGGAGGCCTTTCAAAAAGCAACTTCAAGCCAGATATCCTGGTGTTAGAGGAAGCACATCAAGCAGCCTCCAATCTGCCTCATTTATAGCCTTTTCACATAACCCAGGGTATCGCATTTTTTAAAGAATGAGCCATGCTGCACTCTGAAAAGAGCTTAATGTTTCTGTGAATAACATAATTAAAAAGAAGATTCACATCAATGGCTTAATCTGGGCCATTGCTTTATGAAGAAGTTCAGAAAGAAGTATTTATTAAGGAGGCCTGTGGGGAGGATAGCAGGATAGTAACATATAAAAACACAGCTTGTCTTTGGAACCAGAGGTTACACAATTGCAGAGGGCAGTTGCTGAGTCCAGCAAGAGGAAACAGCAGGCCAAATGGACAGAAGAAACATTGCATGGAGAAAAAAAGTGAAATACACAATTCAGCATCTCAGAATAAGTACATTAGTTGCAACCTCCATACCTATGTGGGCAAAGAGGAGAGTTTGTTAGAGCCGTCAACATCTGTAAAATAATAGAGCAACCAAGGGAATGGAAATTTAGCACCTGTTCCTATGTAAGTCTCTGGTATAAAGTTTTTTAGCTCTTCTGCAACTTTCAGCTAGGTAGTACAAATCTCATCTTACAGACAAGGAAATGGAAGCTTGAAGAGGTTATAGAAAGTTACCAATGTCACAGTATACATAAGATTTAACTTTTAAGTGTCTGACCTCAAAGTTTGATCTCTTGACATTATTCTACTTCCTCTACATTGGAGAGACAGCCTGGCTTGGAAGAGGCACTGCACTTTCTACTAGGCTAAGAGGAGTTTGAGAGTTTGACTATTCCAGGTCTACCTTTGTAATACAACACCTTCATAGAAGCTAAAAATAGAGTCGCCAAATAACAGGATTCTTCTTTCTGCTTAGCCATGGAGCTTTCAGAGATTAGAACTCATTGTATTGTTTGTGCAGATACTCAATACCACCCTCATATCCTTTGCTCTGACAAATCCTTCTATGGTTTCGTTCTATAATCCCCATTAAGTACCTAGTGCTTGGTGTGTTTTTGCTGTATCACCTCAGGTGAGAGAGTGGGGGGAAGAGCAGTGAGAAGTTGTGAAAAGCAAGCCAAGCTGTTCACCAACTCTTATCATCATCCCAGAGGAACTTCTATTTCATGCATGCATTGTCTGGTATATATTAATTCATGGAATCACCCATATAAAACAATGAGTTCTGAAACCCAAAATAATCATTTCTATTCACACATCAAATTTGTCTTCCAATTCTAATTATTATTTGGAGAACTTAAGGGAAGTAGAATGTTGGTGTTTCCCTCATTTTTCTTTGTACTACTAGGAGACCATTCTCTATGTGTCATTCATATTTCTCCACGCCTTATGACAGAGGCACTAACTGCCCTTTATTCTAAACTACCATTTAGTGTTTGTACAGCAAAGAGCCTTGGAAAACTTGTGTCTTTCTCCAAAGCAGAGGGAAGGCGTGCTTGCTCTCTAGCAAAAGATATAGTCTCTTTCTAGAGCAAAGAAGAAATATGCATATGCCAATTATGGAAGATTAAATTTCTTTTCCTTTATTGCAAACCACTTTGTGTACAGGAGTCTATCTAGGCCCATTCATGTCATCTCTGAGGGACCTGAGACTAGGGGAAAAGTGCAAATATGCCTTTGTTCATACTGCTTGCTATACTATGAGTAAGAAAGTCCTTTGTCTCTGACCCAGGAATCTTGTGTCTTCTCCTAGCATCCATGATGCATTGTGGCAGCCTAACATGTTAACTTGCAAATAGGGTAAAATTTCAGACAGTTAACAATTATTGATGAGGTGCTATAAGGATGATGATGACAGAGATACATAACTGAAAACAATCTTAACACTCTTCTCCCTTCACTTCAAAAAGGTAGGAGACTGGACAAGGAAATATTGTGATACGATAATTTCTATGACCTTTGAAAAATGTGTCTCCCAGGGCCAGTTGTGGTGGCTCATGCCTGTAATCCCAGCACTTTGGGAGGCCGAGGCGGGCAGATCACGAGGTCAGGAGATTGAGACCAGTCTGGCTAACATGGTGAAACCCTGTCTCAACTAACAATACAAAAAAAGTTAGCTGGGCTCGGTGGCAGGCACCTGTAGTCCCAGCTACTGGGGAGGCTGAGGCAGGAGAATGGCGTGAACCCTGGAGGCAGAGCTTGCAGTAAGCCGAGATCGAATCACTGCACTCCACCCTGGGCGACAGAGTGAGACTCCGTCTTAAGAAAAACACACACACACACAGCCTCCCCAAAACAAAAGTTTTAAAGATTTAGATTGCCTTCTGTTATGATTATTGCATTTGAAATGGGCTCTGTGTAGACTTGAAAGATCAGTTTGGCAACGTAAGTAAATTAAAGAAATTCTCTTGGGCTAAACTCTTACCTAAAGCCAAGTTTTATCTAATATATAGTAGGTATATATTGATGTTTGTTAAACTGAATTAAAGAAAGTACATTTTGCTTAATTCAATATACCATAGTACCCACGGCTAGTACATAATTAAATATTTACAAAATTTATCAACTTGATTGGGAGGGAAGCAACTAGTTTCTAGATAGAAAAAGGAGGGAAAAAAACAGTTATGAAAGGCTAGGAAAATGTAAGTGTGAGAAAGGGCTTCAAGCACAAATGTCATTTAACCATAAAATAATCAAGTTTCCCAAAGAACACAAAATTTCTCTGAACCATTCTTATCAATTAACAGGAAGAAGGGGGTGATGCTACAAATACACCATATCTACAAATGTGATAGACCTATGTATCCTTCATAATTGCAGAGTTAGACCTGGCAGTGTCATCTAGGCCTGTGGTTGTGATTGATAAGCGAGTGCCCAGCCAGCTGGCTTTGCAAACCTTTAGTTTAGAACTTCAACTCCTCTTTGCACAGCCTTTGTATTCTGTTTGTAAATCTGCACCTTGGCTTGGAGTCTGACTGCTTGCACTTAGAAAGCAGTTTTGCTAGTTTTATCCCCAGCAACCAGCTAATACAATCTCAAATGGCCTCACTCTTCATAATCCTCCTAAGGCCTTCTGTATAGGTTAGGACTTATCACAAGAGCTTTACCTGATTTTAGCTGCTGTTCATTATTATTTTCATTGTCTTTTATGCTAATGCATTCATTATTCTTCTCATTAATTTTTATGCTGAGAATACCCCATCTCTCCAGATTTTTTAAACTTTATATATCACAAGTTTTATATATATATACACACACATACATATATACATATACGTATACACACACATAAACTTTTCATATCACAAATTATATATATTTGTACAATAAAAATGCCTAGGTACCCATCAAACAGAGCAAGAAGTAAAATCTTGAAAGCCTTCCTCATGCTTTCTTCCAATAAGTACTCCTCCCTTCTCCCAAAGGTAGTCAATATCTTGACTTCTCACACTAGAGATAAATTTTGTCCTGTTTTGAACCTGAACTTGACGTAAACAAAAGCAGACAGTATACATTATTTTGTGTCTGGTCTCTTTGAATCATAATTATACTTATGAGACTTACCTTTGTTATTGCGTATAGTCATTGCTGTGCTACACATGCACACACATACCCTCCACCATGCTTTATATATTCTACTGTTGATAGACTATTGGCTTGTTTATAATATTTGGCTATTCTGAATAATATTGCTATGAATAATTATTTACATGTATTTTGGAGCAAATGTGCCTATCACTTGGATCTAACAAGTGAAGCACTGGGTACCACACATATGTGTGTGCTCACTTTTGCAGATACAAATGAATAGTTTTCTACAGAAGTTAATTGCCAACACCATATGGTAGTTTCACCTCCCAGTTGACACTCAATATTGTCAATCTTTCATATTTCCTTATGTCTAGGTAATACTACATTGTGATATTAATTTGTATTTATTTGGTGGTTAATAAGGCCTAGTACCTTTTGTTTATCTGGGGACATTTGTAAATTCTTCTTTGTGAAAGGCTTGTTTAAAAAAATGAATTGTTACTTTCATGTTAATTTTTAAGAGTTTATTATAATTTTAAGAGTTTATTATAATAATCTGGATTTGAGTCCTTTGACATAGGAAATGCAAATAGCTTTTCCCACTCTGAGTCTTGCCTTTCTTTCTTGTGATGGTGACTTGATGAGCGGAAGTTCCTAGTTTTGATGTGGAACAATCTAAAACATTCTAAATAAACAAGAACAATCTAAATTATTCTAATTTATTGAAGGTATAAATCACAGTTGCTTCGAAGAGTGTGTCTCTGATAATCTTCTGTGGTATGTTTCTAATTTTCTTTTGTTTCTCTTTTTGTATTTGTCTTTGTTTGGTCAAGTTTTCTAGTCTCCTGATTATGCCGATAATTTTTAATTAAATCCTGAAATAATTGTAGAGATAATTTGATGCTCTGGAAGATGTTATCTTCCTCCAGCAAGAATTTATTTTTCCTTCTAGAAGGCAGGTATCTATTATTTTAATTTATCTGGGAACTGAATTGATTTGAAGCTCTTTATGAGATCTGTCCTATTTTTGCTTCATCACTACATTTAGAGTATAAATATTCTGGTCTCTCAGCTGAAAACTTTGATTGTTTACCAGAGACTGTTCTACTGGAATTGCCAGATTTCACAGAAACAAACAAGAGTGAACAAAAGCCCAAACAATACAAAAAGAAAACTCAATTAATTTTGAACTTTCAATTTCAAATATTTCTTGGGACATACTTATCCTGAAAACGTACTTTTTTTCCCCTAAAATGCAAAGCTAACAGGCATCTGGTATTTTATCTGGCAACCGTATGTCAATTTCCCATCAGTCAATCCCATAAGACGCCTGAAACTTCTTCCCAGGTTCTTCTCATCTACCAGTTTCTATTTAGCTTTACAATCATGCTTTGGAAATGGCAAAAACCTCAAGGGGAAATATGGTGCTGAATACTGGGCTCCTCCTTAAGCTTCCTTTCTCTCTTAATCTTGATCCCTTAAGTCTTTACACAATAGTAGCCCTCTGATGACTTCCAGACAAGTTATTTTGTTCTAGAAATCAGCAATTAAAATAGAAATCCTGTGTTGCCCAGGATTCAAATTTTAGGTCTACTTAGTAAAATATAGTTTTGATTTGTATTAATAATGGTAGTTATAATAACAGAACACAATATATTGCACAAAATGTATGACTGGTGACATTTCAATTAGTCTACATGAATTGACTAATTGTCACAAAAACTCTTTGAGGTCGGTACTATTATGTCCATTTTTCAGATTGAGTTTCTTAAGAACCTGCATGGGATGTCTGTTAAAAGCTAAGGAGCACAGGCACAAACTATATAGAAAACACGCACTGCTCTGAGTTAACATCTAACTTGGTGCCTAGTACAAAACAATCACCCTATAGGTAATAATGATCACTGGACAGTTTGCCACTGAGGTGGCACAAATCACATTGGTTATTTACATTTAATTGGCATTGGTAAAGTCTACCTCATTCAGAATTCCAGTCCTTACATGTTATTCAACTTTTGTTGTTTCCCCAGACAATTTTGGAACTATGCTTTTCAAATCTTGTTTTAGCAGCAGTAGCCCAATACCTGAAGCACACAAAAGTTGTCTGCTAGTTGAAGAAGGTTAGAGTGACACTCACCCCACTCAGTCATTTTTCCCTGTCTTCATTGTGCACTTGAAAGCATCTAAAAGTCTCTACGGTCCTGAAGTAGCACATATTTTTTGAAAGAATTTCCACTCTCACTCCAACTTGATTATTCCACAAATTTCATATTAGTAAAATATGATTCCAACTCACAGGCAAGGCTGATTAATCTAATCAACCATGGGTAGCCGAGGCAAACTGAGTCAAATCTGAATTCCCCTTCAGCATTTTGGGGAAACGAGCTGAGGAAGCAGCTAAGTTTTTTTTTTTTTTTTTTTTTTTTTTTGGTGAGATGGAGTCTTGCTCTTGTCGCCCAGGCTGGAGTGCAGTAGCACAATCTCTGCTCACTGCAACCTCCACCTCCCAGGTTCAAGCAATTCTCCTACCTCAGCCTCCTGAGTAGCTGGGATTACAGGCCCCCCTCCTCCCACTGCCACCACGCCCAACTAATTTTTGTACTTTTAGTAGAGATAGGCTTTTGCCATGTTAGCCAGGCTATCTTGAAGTCCTGACCTCAGGTGATCTGCTTGCCTCGGCCTCCCAAAGGGCTGGGATTATAGGAGCGAGCCACCGCACCCGACCGCAGCTAAGCTTTAAGATGTAAGGGAACCTACTATTGGTCCCATAACAGATAACTTTGATTTTTCTCCTAAACTTGAGAGTTTCCAATTTCAGAAAACTGAATCTGTACTTAGTTCTAGTGAGGGAAGTAGCCAGAAATCTATTATGAAGTCTTCAAATGAACTGCAAGCCTCTTGAGGGCCCAGGCCATGTGCTTTTATTACTTGGTAGCATTGCTCTGCAGTGATGGCCATAGTGGCACTGATTTTTGTCAAGAACAGAGGAAGAACTTGGAAAATGATGAATTTACATGGCTCAATTATAGGACCAATTAGTATGAATTCAGGAATTCTTATCAATGTATTATGTCACTGGTTCTCCAGTTAATCTCTAAGGGTGTCCTGCAATCCCTGGACAGAAAACAAAATTTCTTTTGTATTTATTTAAAATGTAGAAAACAGATGATACAAAAATCAAACAGAAAATAATACAGGTTTGTAACAATAAAATGATGAATACTTTCAACAAAATAGACAGCATAAGTGAGAGTTTTTATAGGAACTGTGAAAATGTTTGCATAGAAATCTACTTCTGAGGGGAACAGAGGCTGTATTTTCTACAAAAAGAAAATATTGTACTGTCCAATAATACTTTGCTTCTCTAAAAACATCTGGTGGCTCAATAGGAAGGAAAGAAAGTAGAGAAAGAGGAAGGCTGATAAAGGAAGAAAAGAGTCAGGCAAAATATTTAGAATTCGCATTGAGTCTCATAAAGGCAGCAAGCTGATAATGACAAATCATCAAAGCAGAGGTGACTTGAAGTAATAGATGATTCAAGCAGGCTGGTTTCAACTGAACATTGATACAATCAAAATAAGGCAGATATTGTGAACATCAGTAAGAGAAAAGCAATTGTGCTTTTATCTAAAAGTTATCTGTGTATATAGGGCCTAAAATGCTGAGGGCAGAGCCATGTGTTTTAGGCAGGTTTTTCCAGACAGAACTGACAGGACATAGAGAAAGATATATGAGAGGGGATTTATTAGGAGAATTGGCTTACTCAATTATGGAGGCTGAGGATCCCACATGATAGGTCATCTGCAATCTGGAGAACTATGGAAGCCAGTAGCATGGTTCAGTCCAAGTCTGGAAGACTCAGAACTAAGGAAGTCAATGACATAACTCCCGGTTTAAGGTCAAAAGCCCAAGAGCCAGGCGGACCACTTGAGTACAAAGGCCAGAGAACCTGGAGTTCTGACATCCAAATGCAGGAGAAAGGCATCCTGGCTCTGGAAGAGAGTGCAATAATTCACCTTTTCCCCACCTTTTTGTTTTATCTGGGCTCCCAGTTGATTGCATGATGCCTGCCCCCACTTAGGGCAGATCTGCACTCATTTCGCAACTTACAAGCCAATCTCTGGAAACACCCAGACAGACAGACCTGCGGCAGCCCAATCGTTCAAATCAAAAGCGAAAGCAACTGGGCCTTTCTTTTAGCAGAAGAGTAACAGGCTCAGTGCCTACTGAAACGTTAAGAATAAATAATGCTTTGGCCAACTATCTGGGTATCCTTTAATCCAGTCAAGTTGACACCCCAAATCTGCTTACCATACTGTGGAACGTTGAATGTATATCAAATATGATTGTGTCAGCCAATTACATTTTTATGAGGCAGTTTATTGGTGATGAACATGGATTTGGAGCTTGAGAGACCTGGATATAAGACCCAGATTCCTGCATATGTCTTTTCATCTCTAAAATGGAAATAATTTAAAGTTCATTTTACGACTTTTATTTTCTAAGTATTGTAATTACAAACCAGAGTAACTAAAGCCACAAACTTGTTTTAGAAAACAACATCCTGGGAAGCAAAGCCTGGGTCTTTAACCATATAGAGTGGGGTCCCTTTCTTTCTGCTGGTAATGACGATATCAAAGTCAACATACCATCATCCTTAAAAGACTCACTTCTAGCAATAATACAAAATATTATGATTGTACAAAACTTTTCACATTTAAAGTATGTATGTTCTGAGGCATGCAAAAGCTAGATACAAATACAAATGACAGATGTGTCAAAATAAAACAGTGGAGTCAAATCTGTGCTGAATTCTCCTTTTTGTTTTCATACTTTTCTATTTCTTACTCAACAGAGCATTTTAAAGTGAACTACATCCGGCCGGGCGCGGTGGCTCAAGCCTGTAATCCCAGCACTTTGGGAGGCCGAGACGGGCGGATCACGAGGTCAGGAGATCAAGACCATCCTGGCTAACATGGTGAAACCCCGTCTCTACTAAAATACAAAAAACTAGCCGGGCGACCTGGCGGGCGCCTGTAGTCCCAGCTACTCGGGAGGCTGAGGCAGGAGAATGGCGTGAACCCGGGAGGCGGAGCTTGCAGTGAGCTGAGATCCGGCCACTGCACTCCAGCCTGGGCGACAGAGCGAGACTCCGTCTCAAAAAAAAAAAAAAGTGAACTACATCCAAACAGTACAATTTCAGTTCACAGAAGCCAAGAAAAATAACTCTAAACAGCAAAGAGTGCCACCTAAAAAAGTAAAAAGTCACTTAGGGGAAAGAATAATTGTACTTGGAAAGCAGATTAAAATAAAAAATCAGAAACAAGGCCAAAATGTAAATTTATTTCCTCAGGCAAACTCTGTGGGTACATTTCATTTAACTTTCTCTTTCAGTAAAAAATGAAGTTGGCCAACGAGATTTGCTCTTACTCTTAACTGTAAGGACTATGATTTTAAATGGACATTCTGCCATCTTCTTTGAGGAATTCTGGCCTATTATTTATAAATGTTTCATTTAACAAATAAGGCATGGACACTTTCTTTTGTCTGCAATTGCTCCCTTTGCACCTACCTATAAGTTATAATGGAAATATTGATACTGCGTTTGCACCAATGGAGTCCTCGTGTCCGGAATTGGCGGGTTTTTTTGTCTCACCGACTTCAAGAATGAAGCCGCGGACCCGCCCGGTGAATGTTACAGTTCTTAAAGATGGTGTGTTCCGGGTTTGTTCCTTCACACGTTCAGATGTGTCTGGAGCTTCTTCCTTCTGGTGGGATCATGGTCTCACTGTCAGGAGTGAAGCTGCAGACCTTTGTGGTGAGTCTTACAGCGCTTAAAGGCAGCGTGGACCCAAAAAGTGAGCAGCAGCAAGACCTATTGCAAAGAGCGAAAGAGTAAAGCTCCCACACTGCAGAAGCAGACAGGAGTGAGTTGCTGCTGGCTAGGTTGGGCAGCCTGCTTTTATTCCCTCATCTGGCCCCACCCACATCCTGCTGATTGGTCTATTTTACAGAGAGCTGATTGGTCCGTTTTGACAGAGTGCTGATTGGTGCATTTACAATCCTTGAGCTAGACACAGTCACAGAGTGCTAGTTAGCTAGATACAGAGTTAGCTAGATACAGAGTATCAATTGGTGTATTTATAAACCTTGCACTAGACACAGAATGCTGATTGGTGTATTCACAAACCCTGAAGTAGACACAGAGTGCTGATTGGTGCACATACAATACTCTGGCTAGATATAAAAGTTCTCCAAGTCCCCATCAGTTCAGGAGCCCAGCTGGCTTCACCCAGTGGATCCTGTACCAGGACTGCAGGTGGAGCTGCCCACCAGTCCCCAGACCCGCCTGCACTCCTCGGCCTTTGGGTTATGGATGGGACTGGGCCCCACGGAGCAGGGGGCGGTGCCCATCAGGGGGGCTCAGGCCTCGCAGGAGCCCAGTGGAATGGGAGGAGATCAGACATGGCCGGCTTCAGGTTCCACGCCCTGCCCCACTGGGAGGCAGCTAAGGCGCAGTGAGAATTTGAGTGTGTCGCCAGTGGGCTGGCACTGCTGGGGGACCTGGTGCAACCTCCGCAGCTGCTGGCCCTGGTGCTAAGCCCCTCACTGCCCTGGGCCGGGGGTGCTGGCTGGCCGCTCCATGTATGGGCCTGTGGAGCCCCCGCCCGCGGCAAGTCACACTGGCCACGGGTGCAGCCCAGATTCCCGCCTGGCCTCTTCCTCCACACTTCGCTGCAAACAGAGGGAGGAGGCTCCGGCCTCAGCCAGCCCAGAGAGGGGCTCCCACTGTGCTGTGGTGTGGCGGGTTGAAGGGCTCCTCAAGCGCCGCCAGAGTGGACGCTGAAGCCTGAGGCCCAGGAGGCACTGAGAGTGAGGGCTGCTAGCACATTGTCACCTCTCACTCTCATTAAATAAGAGCATGGAAAGTCAAGACTATTATTTTAAAAAGTTACAGTTCAAGAGCTCCTTCATTTCTCAAATTTGTTGTTGGCATGAACCAAGAACAGTGCCTCCAGTTTCGCAGTATGAGACGGAAGGAAGAAATTGCTATTTAGTTTGTCTCTGTAGCCCAAGGTCATTTCCCAGACTGTGGTATCCAATTTGGATTGCTCTGTAAACAGCACAAATGTTAACCAAATAATAATTTGTACAATGGCATGTGTTAGGACAGATAAAAGAGAGAAAGCTGATGCCAAATAAATAGCTACATAGCCGGTCATTGTATTTTCTTCTCTAACTCATTCTGGAAATATTAAAAAGTGGTTGTGAGCCAATGTCCCAACGAAAAAAAAAGAAGTATTTTGAGCAACATGATTAGCTATCTTGTAATGCAATATTCGAGTACACAAGGATAAACATAGTTGGGCAAAATTCTATATCTCACTGTCTTTTCCAAATTTTTTTTTTCCTAACTGTGCTTTATCTTTGATATATTTCTACTACCTCCTGTTGCTTTCAAGTCACAATTTTTAAAGATTTCTGTTTATAAGTATCTGTTAGTTAAGGTAATGCTAACTGTAGTTAACATGTGAACTCACAAATTTTGTCCCTAATACAAGTTGATTCCTCCTTACATTTAGTTTAAAGTAGATGTTCCTGATCTCTAGGCACCTTCCATTTTATGGCTCCCTGATCTTTATGTGACTTCCAAAGTCCCTGCAGAGGGGAAAGAGTAGAGAGAATCACATTTGGAAGGTTTTACTGGCCAAGCCTGAAAGAGGCACATATCATTTTAGCTCACATTCCATGGCTACAACTCAGTGGCACAGAACATACCTCTATAAGGGAGATCAGGAAATATAGCCAAGCTATTTGCCTTGGAGCTTAGGGGAAATGGACTGGCTTAACAGATATCTCAACATTGCCACCAAGCATTTCTAACTTGAGGTGAGCTAGGAAAATTACGTTTTAATTATTTGGGGAGGGTTTAAAAATTCCTGGCTGAATTAAAATGACAGGTGAATTATTGTGGTTTACCAATGCTCTCATAGGTGTCTAAGAACACATGTATTCGTAATCAAAGGAATTTACTAACAGGTAATGTCACGATTATTATGAAAGCCTAAGTCCACTTAGGAAGCTGAATAGTGTAGAAAAGTCAAATATTTCTGAAACATACGTAATTCCTTGAAAAAATCTTCTTGAATCAAAGCACAATGCACAGATGTTTCATTAAAATATTAATAGTTTTGATTTTAAAACCTTTTCTTATAATTTTGTTACAAGACCTGTGTATCTAACTTCTAAGCCAGCCCCCTGACAGAAACAAATTTCATAACTTTCCCAAATGTGAGATTCCATTTCCTTTCAAACCATATTTCATTCTTAGGAGATAGTGTTGCAATGAGCCACATTTAATAGTCTTATTCAGTGGAAAACATTTTCAAAATCACCACCTTTTTGAGTATCCAAACTGTTCTCTAGATTCAGAGAAATAAAAGAAAAAACATGCTATAAATATCTTCATTAAGCAAACACTATGCAGAATAAATGTGCTCTTTTCTCACTTCAGTGTAGTTTTCAGTATTAAGAACAGTGATTATGTGGGAAAATTAAGGTTTTGGTTTCAAAGAAAGTACATTTTCTTAACTCAAGGATGAGATTAATTTTTTTCATATAGTAAGAATGTATTAGAAATAAATATTCATGCTAGTAAATATTAATGGCTATGATCACAGTTAATTGTTGTATGGTGTTCTACGTTATGGGACTGAATTATATTTTACTTAATCATTCCTCTTGTTAGTCATTTATTTTATTTTATTCTACTTGTCAAATAAGGACATTTAAAATTTCAATAGTTTTGGGTAACAGGTAGTTTTTGGTTACACAGGTAAGTTCTTTAGTGGTGATTTCTGAGATTTTGGTGCACCTGTTACCTGAGCAGTGTACACTGTACCCAATATGTAATCTTTTATTTCTTATCCCCCACCCACCCTTTCCCCCAAGTCCCCAAAGTCCATTATATCATTCTTATCATTCTTATGCCTTTGCATCCTCATAGCTTAGATCCCTTTGTGAGTGAGAACATACGATATTTAGTTTTCCATTCCTCAGTTACTTCACTTAGAATAATGGCCTCCAACTCCAACCAAGTTCTGTGAAGGCTATTATTTCATTCAGTTTTATGGCTGAGTAGTATGTCATGGTATTTATACACCACATTTTCTTTATCCACTTGTTGGTTAGTGGGCATTTAGGTTGGTTTCATATTTTTGCAATTGCAAATTGTGCTTCTATAAACATGTGTATGCATGTGTTTTTTCATATAATGACTTATTTTCCTCTGGGTAGATACCTAGTAGTAGAACTGCTGGATCAAATGGTAGTTCCACTTTTAGTTCTTTAATTTTTATAACTGCTTATGTAGTTGCCTTTAGCACAAGATTACAGTTCAAGTATGCAAATTGCTTTTAAAAAACTAATGGTACTTACAAAATTTTTGTTTGACATTTTTTTGGCTAGTTCTTCTTGTCTCTTCTCTTCATTCCAAATTTCTACTTCTTCTGTTTCCAGATCTCTTGGCTAAAAGACAGAGCATCTTCCTTCAGCAAATATACTCATACTGTAACCTAAAACATAGAAGTTACAAAAAAAAAAGATTAAAAGAAAGGCAGAACATATGTGATTCCTTTTAGTTTCCTGCTGGGATGTGTATGTATCCCCCTAAAATTCATAGTTGAAATTCTCACCCCTAAAGTGATGGTGTTAGGAGAGGGGCCTTTAGGAGATGATTAGGTCATGCATGGCATTGATGCCCTTTTAAAAGAGGCCTGAGAGAAACACCTCGATGCTTCCTCCATGTGAGGTTAAAATGAGAAGAAGCCTGTCTATAAGGAAGCAGGTCCTCACTAGACAACAAATCTGCTGGCATCTTGATCTTGAACTTTCCAGCCTCCAAAACTGTGAACAACAAATCTCTGTTGTTTATAAGCCACATAATATATGGTCACAAGGCCTGCTTGCGGTTTGGATCACTGCCAAATTACTGCTATTGAGCTTACCAGAATCTATTTCACATTTTTTCCCTTTAAAATAACAATAATAAGTCTCTCCTTGTAATTATTGCAATCCCATCTTTTTTGTCTATATGTGACATAGACCTGCAAATCTGTGTTATGGTGGGAAGATTCATTGGAGAGTCACAGGAAGCATTTCTAGCTAGATTTTCGTTCTCAGGGTTTGTATGAAAGCTGCTGGCTACCCGAGAGAGAAGAAGGGGAAAGGAAGGGCATGAAGGTCATGGCATGAAGAAAGCAGTAGTAGTAGTAATGAAGAAAGGACAGAGGGCACTTCTCCTAGGACCCCTGGTTTTTTAGGGTTAAGTGGTAAAATCCCACCCGCACAAGTAGAGAATGAGCAGATAATTCTCAGACAGCAGCTCTGCAGAGGGTGTAATCACATCTCTGAGAGAGGAGGCCCATCTGCCCCTGTCCACTTCTGGCTATGAGTGGATAAAATGGAGTGCCAATACTTTGAACAACAGTTGGGATACTGCAGAATCTATAGTTTTGTCATATCTGCAGATTAAATACATGCATTTTTTTCTGTTGAGTAAACCTCAGTCTGTATCAGTATCTTGAGCATGCATTTAACTGAGGAACATTAGTCTTCCCATGGTAGTATGTTTTGTCCTAGTTGAGATGAAATACACTCAAACTGTGACCTTGTGTTAGAAGTGATCCATCATGTTATACACATGTCAAACAAAATCCCAATGACTGAAATACCATTAGCATAAAATAATCAGCCAATCTATAGGTACTTTGGAATGCATACTTTTCACTCGTTTGCTTATTCCTTTATTCATTTAATTATTTTTTTTCAGGTTTTAGTCATGTGTCATTTTTTTTCTGTTCAGAACTTTGCCAGGTTAAGAAACAAAAAAAACCGTAAGAAGCGGCCCTTGAAGTAGATTCAGTCTAATGCCTTTGAGACACTTATTGACCCTTATAGAGTCAAGTGTTAAAAAGCATTGTAGCCAGAATATATTTGTGAGCATATGAGGTACTAGTGCAGAAGGGATTTCAGGGTCCTTCTTACAGCAAATTCTTCTTCTTCTTCCTACACTGTGCTCCTCTGGCACCAAAAACATCCACAAGGGAGGGTATGATAGCTTGGATATCTGACCTTCCAAACCTCAAGTTGAAGTTTGATCCTCAGTGTTGGAGAGGGGGCCTATTGGGGGGTGTTTGGGTCATTGAGGCAAATCTCTCACAAATGTCTTGGTAATGAGTTGAGCTCCTGCTCTGTTAGTTCCCATGAGGGATGATTCTTAAAAAGAGCTTGGCACCACCCTCCACTCTTTCTATTCTATTACCTTGTGATCTCTGCCCACACTGACTTCCCTTTACCTTCTGCTATAAGCGGAAGCAGCCTGAGGCCCCTACTGGAAGCAGATACCAGCACCCATGCTTCTTGTACAACCTGTAGAGTCATGAGCCACATAAACATCTTTTCCTTATAAATTTCCCAGCCTCACCTATACCTTTATAGCAATGCAAAACAGGGTATGTCATAAGTATTGTGAGGTCTCAGTGACTCATGTGATCTAGTCAATTTTGGATTTCCAGAGAGACCTTTTTTTTTAAAAAAAAAAAAAGAAAAGTTCCATTGAAAATAGATGTAATGCTATATATTAGTGTAATGTAAAACTAAGCACAGAGCAAGTATTTTTACAATTGCAAAGTATCCTTAAATTCAATAAATTTACAATTAATGTAGTGAGTGTGTTTATTGAGGCAAACACTCATAATGCTATTTTCAAAATAACACGAAAGGAGAGTCACAACTGATTCAGCAAAATATGCCAGTTACCCAAGGACTTGTTTTCCATTCTAAATAGGTTCATTATAAAGTCCTGAAATTTTAATGGGCTTTGGTATTTGATAGCCTTTGAGCAAATAGAATGCCATTATATAGTGTATAGTGACATTTCTTTCATATAGCAAGAGAGATTTTTTTAAATAATAAGAAAACGGCTCTGTGACTTAAAGTAAATCTTAGAGCAACTCACTTTTCATTCTTATCTGATCATTGACAGTATTAGCAAGCTGTCCCTTCTGTTCCATGTGATACATCCAAGAACACAGAGAGGTGTTCTGCAACAGCCACTCAGTGCACACAATTTTAATTCAGCATTGAGTGTCATAGACCTTGCTGCTCTCAGTTAATGTCTCTCCTTTTAATTTTGCTTCCGTGATTGGTCTGAAACTTGGTACTACTTAATTACTACGATCTTTGGTTTCCCTTCAAGATTTCTATTTTAGATTCCCTGTGAATTTGCCTCCTTTGGCCACTTCAGGCTAAGTTCAGTTCCATCTGAACTTCTCTACCTCTGAAAGAACCTCTCTTTATTACCTTCTCATATTTTTCACTCTGTCAGCAGATTCTGGGCAAAATTATTCCTCTTACAGCATAATTTCACATAGCTATTTTGTGGAACATTGCTGTTTCATTTGCCTTAGGAATTTTAGGTTTCCTAATTATGGAAATAATAAAAAATGATTTCATTAAGTGATATTTAAAATACAATTATTTTAAAAAAGGAGAAAACATTAGGACTTGTAACTTTAGGACACAAGCTTGATGAACATGAAAGACCACCATGATTTTTCAGGATACAATGGCACTGAAGTATGTATCTCTCGAAGTTCTTAGATGACTCCAATGTAAACCAACATACTGCGTCTGATTCTTTCCCAGGTACATTAGGACTCTGAGTAAATTACCTTCCACATGAGAAGTAAAATTATTGCAAAATTGTGATCTCTGCTTGCTCATGCTGGGATATTTCTTGTTGCTATCAAGGAAGTTATATCAGATATATGTCAAAGTTACTGGACTGAGAGGAATTGGTATGAAATACGATCTGAGGAGCATGAGAGATTTATCAGTGTCTTCATGTTACCTCAATCTTTTGCGAGCTCTTGCAGGTCAAGAGATGGAGGCAGGGGAAATCATAGCTGCATGGTCACAGGTATCATTACCCTTCCTTCCTCTGCACACAATGGGTCTCCTTGGTAACACATTTTCTCTCTTGCCTTTGAAAATTGTTATAAAGTAGAAACAATTTGGGTTGTTTTAGCAATCAAGATGACTAAAACCAAGGCCAGGAAATAATTGTTTTTCTTCCCGGTAGAAAAAGAGTTATCCCATGAATGTAAGTTAGTCATGAGTTAAGCATTTTACTCATACTTGATGCATCCTGTGTTTTCACAGGACCTTTATATTGGCGTCTCATAAACTGGGTTTGAATATACCTTGGAAACCCAAGTGACTGTTGCCAGGAAATCCACGTGACTGCTGCCAGGAAAAGAACAATTCAAGATTCATTATAAGAACCAATTCTAGGGGCGAGGAAATAAAAAACTGGGCATGGTCCATTTTCTGCCTTGTTTTCTGTTAAGTGGAAGGGACCACAGTCTTGTTAGTTACCGATCGGAAAATGGTACAGAGCAGCGCTGCAATTATTTAACACAAATTTACTGAGACTATGTAAATATTAAACTTGAAATTACTGACAAAAAACGTAGTGTGTCAACTAAGGATTTTTTTTGCAATCTTGAAAGTAAAAAGAGGCAATGTATTTAAATAGATGAGGATCATGCACTTCATTCCTTCCAGTCCTGAGTACAAATGAGATGACATTAGTATCTCCCTGGCCTCTGGATCCACTGGTAATATAGTATCTTTTGCATCATTTAAAATAACATAAAATTACAGCTGAGAGTCTCTGGGGATGTCACATATGACAGCATGAAAGTGTTGTAATCCATGCTCTGCTTTAACCCTTTGGAGATGCCCATTTCTCTTCACAACCCCTAAAGGCATCCCACAACTATTAATACTCTTTCTGGCAGCTCTTGCCCTGAGAATGCTGATGTCTACAACCAGGATTTTATTTCTTGATGCTCCAAATAGCCCTGTTTATATTGAGGTCCTCCATGCATTGAAAGATGAGAAGGCTCCCACATCTCACAGAATCCCTGCATGTACAGTTCCTTCAGATTCTGCCTATAGGCTTGCTTGCATAGACTCAGGCATAAATCCATGAGGCTTGGCAAGATCAGTAAAATTTTAAGTGTGACACCATTCTTCAACTTCCTAATCTCTTTCCTCCAGTCACTCATATGCAACAGCTCACCCTTCATTTCCAGTTCTAGCTCTTTGACTCCATGAGGAATTCTTTTATTCTTAAAATAAACCCTTAGGAAAATTTGAAGAATGCAAACCAGCAGTTCCAAAGGTGCAGTCCATGTACCTCTGTTGCGGGGTGGAGGGGGTCCCTGAAACCCTTTTAGGTGTTCCATGAGGCCAAAAACAATTTTATAGACAGAAGGCTTCCTTTCATTTACAGTGTTCCTAGATTGCCAGAAAGTTTGTATTCTTAACATGAAGTGAGCACTCTTGAGGTCTCCACCCATCACCCATACTAATCCCTCTGAAAACTGAAAAAAAGCAGGATTTGCAGGAGCTAAAAGAGCGCCATGACTCCATAAGAAGTCCAGTGCTAAAACTTAAGAGACTTTGGTTTTATGCAGGGCAGGGTGACCTCCCTGTATTGCAAGGCAGAAAAAAATCTCTGTGATAAGAGATAGAGCCGGTACTCTGTGAGACATCTGCCTGTGCTGCCCATGAAGTGAGATCTCATGATCCCTGCCAAGTGGGTCCTCACTACACTGCCCAGCCCCTTTAGCTGGCTGGCCCAAACTGAACCAGCTAGAGACTGTCCTTTAGTAACTTGGAAGGAGGACAAAGAGGATCTAGCAAGTGTGCACACATGACTACATTGACTATATTTGTCATGTATAACAGCAGTAAAAATGTTGTTTTTTTAGAAAGAGAGAGAAGGCTGAGACAGGCACAGAGTAAAGCAGAGATAAGTGACCATGCGGCCCCAGAAAGTGAGCAGCAAGAGAGTACCTGGGCACCTTCAGTGTGGGGTGCCCTCCAATTGCTCGTTTCAGGCTTTCACGAAGATGGTTTCATTCCCAGTTCTTTCATTCCATAAAACATCCCTTTCTACAAAATAAATTTCCCTTTTAATTTAAACTAACTTGAGTAAGTTATGTTCCGTAAGAAGCATACAATTCCTGATGAAGTTAGAAATTGATCAGAAAGGGCTGCTACTAGCCCACATGACACCATTGAGTGAGTTTTTAAAAAGCATTTTTTTGTTCTTCAAATAAAATACATTTCAAGTCAGTGTATTATTTATATAGCAATTATATAAAGTATATATTATAACATACATAATTTACATAACTAATATATAAATTATATATAATAATTATTTAATATTAATAAATAGTCATGTATCTGCATTAGTAGAAGCACCTGTGTGTAATAGGTCATTTTTTTTTTCTTCTAGTTTTTCTCCAAATTCATGAGATATGGTTGATATGGAGGTAGAGGGTAGATTTAGATCTTGCCCTATTGGTGACATACCTGTACTTATAGTTTGCTGAAAGTAGTAGCTCTGATTACTCTTCTCTTTTATTCTGGTATTTCATCAAAATTTTCAATGTTCCATTTAATGATACAGAATAGTGTTATTACAGTTTCTCTACTAACAGTTCTGGTTTTCTTTAATCCTGACATCTGTGATGAAATGATACAGTGTGAAGCAGGTCACTGTGCACTGAATACCAACTTCTCTGAGTCTAGTGAGACGGAAGACCCACAAATACAAGTTACATGAAGCGAGTTTATCACTTGCAGATAGGCAGCAATACACAAAAGAAGTCTTGGATTCATTTCAAACAGGTTTCCCAAAGTTCAAGAAAGCTTCCTGGGCCAGATGGAATATCAACTCTGCATGCCTCGCTTGAACAGTGGCTGAGGACCTGGAAAGCAGTCACCCTAGGTTTCACATCCTGGGACCACTTGGTTCAATGCACTGAGATGTTAAAGCACAGTAAGGCAGGGCGGTGAGGATCCACTGCTTCTGGGGCTGGGGACCTGCAAAAGAGTCTGGGCTGTTCTAGCCAGTTCTCCACTTGTCTTGGCTGTTACATTCCAAGCACATTCTACAATTATTCTTGAGGACGACACATGAGAACCTAAGGGGTGGGATGGTGGGGGACAGAACATGAATCCGTCCAAGGCCACCAAGGGAACTGTCCTGCATATAGTAGTTAGTATGTTATCTTAAACTGTGTAACATTTTAAAACAATACGCATCTAAAAGGTTTTTAAATTTGAATGAAGTTATATTTTAAATAATGAATCCTGGAAGCAAATGATGTTGCACTTTAGATGCCAAACTGTTACAGAGTAATTCTTAATATGAATACATAGAACACTTTAATAATGATAATCAATTTTATTGAATAGTGGCTTACATCATAAAATTACTTGTATATTTAATTTTAAAATTCAGCAATGTAATTTTAGTACAATTCAAGGAGTATATGAAGCTACAATATGAAATATCAAACATAGCCACTGTGCTAAAAATAATAGGGGCTCAAAATTTTTTTAGAATATGGTGGTTAATGGTAAGTACATTAATTTGAAATACAGTCTCTTTGTTTAGAATATTATTTTAGATGTTGTTAAATCAACAATGTCTTGATTATTAAACAGATATAGATGTATATATATATATATATATCATGTTAGAACAATGCACTGTATTTCCATCTGCCTAAAAGTTGGTGTAACATACTGACTTCATTAGAAAGAAGCACTTTATTGGCATCATAATTTCAGAATTAAAAACATAATTTGTATATAAAACCTGAAAATATTATCAGTGTGTGCTTTGTAAATTGCAATTTCCAACATAATTCTTTGGCTTCATACTTAAATGGGTGATTTAAAAAACAATGAAATAAAAAGACCAAAAAGTATCAGAAATGTTAGCAGTTCACAAATACCATGAAAAAATATTGAGTGTATAATAGAGTTCTGGAAACAACTTTACATTCTCTATTCAAGGAAGAACTCTCCAAGTCGATTTAAGCTGAGCTAATGCAAAAGTCCTTAGGTGAGAATTATTCAGAATGTTTCAGAAACAGAAATAAGGTCAATGAAGCAGGAACATAGTGAAAGAAAGGGAGAAGGAAGAACAGAGAAGAGGACAAGGTGATGTCCTTGGCCAGGGAGGGCCTTAAATGCCAAAGTGGGGAGACTGGATTCTATTTCAAGGTTTATGGGACATCACTAGAGAATTATAAGCAGCAATGTCCAGGCCTGGTACATATTTTGAAAAGACACTTTGGCTGCTCTGGTGGTGGATAGATGGGGATGGAAGAACAGTGGAAGCTGAGGAGATCAGTCATCACTACAGTAATTCAAATGAGCAATGATGGAGTCTTGGATTAAAGTAGTAATATTGAGAAATGTGAAAGAAAGGAGATTTGGGAATTATCTGAAGGTAGAGTGAAAAGACTTGTGTATATTGATTTGGGAAGAGGGAAAAAAGTGATTCCTAGGTTTGAGGCATGGACAACTGGGCAGTTCGTGTTCTTATTGACTGAGACTGGGAAACTGAGAAGGAGTTGCTTGGGAATATAGAGAATCAGGAATTCTGTTTGGGGCACTTCATGTTTGAAGTATCTGGGAAACAAATATGTATAGATATATTAAGTAGTCAGTTGAATACATACATATGAAATCCAGGGCTAATGCTAGACACAGATAAATTTTGAAGTCATTGGCATACAAGAGATATGACCTGCATGAGAGTGTTCAGACACGCAAGGAAGGCATAGGGACATTGAACTGAGACATGTTAAACTAGAGAGTAAAGAAAGGATGATAAATCAGCAAGGAACAGGCAGCTTGGTAGAAAACCAGGAAGGTGGAGCCAGGAAAGAAATGAGAAAAGAAAGTGTCTTAAGTAGTAGTTAGTGATCAACTTTACTGAATGCCAATGAGTGGATAAGTACAACGCGAGTTGGGATGGGACCATTGGATTTGGCAACATGATGGTTTCTCAGTTTCCTTGATAGAAGCAGTATTGGTGGAGTGGTAAGGACAGAAACCCAGCTCAGGTGCTCTGTAGCTAGTGCAGGATTCTATGCTATGGTCCCATTCATGTATTAGGTTGGTGTGAAAGTAATTGTGAGTTTTGCCATTCAAAATAATTAAAAGTAATGGTAAAAACTGCAATGACTTTTGCACCAGGCAATGTTCTGGTTGGGAGAGAATAGCATTATGATGACTGGAAAGAGATTGTCTGGAGAAATCAATTATCCTAGGATGCTGCAAAAGGCTTTTATCTGCATCCCAGCTAGGAAAAGTGATGATACAATTACTCCATGATGAATTTCATAACATAGAGGCTCATTGGTTGAGCCTACATCATGATTTTTTTTTGGTTGGCACAATCCAAAACTTTATTTCTGGACCCTAAAATTTGAATTTTGTTCAACTTTCACGTGCCATGAAATATTACCTTTATTTTGAAAATTTTCAGCCATTTAAATATGCAAAAATCACTCTTAGCACATGGGCCATACAAAACAGGGGGCAGGCTAGGATTTTGGCTTATGGATCAGAATATACATCAAGTCGTTAAAACTGTGGTTAGGTTTAGGAATATGAAGGAGAACAAAAGATAAGGTTTTTTTCCCTTTCACTTTTAAATTAAGACATACTAGGCAATAGAAACTTTACAGGTCAGACCAAGTTGTCTATTAGCACAGGCTTAGGGTTTTCTGGGACAAGAATAGACGTTGGATTAAAGCATTTCCCAGATGAAACTAATTACAAGTCTCCTAGTATTGTTCTTATAAAATTATATCAACTCTAAAATCTCATGCCCATGTTTCCTCAAGTCCATCATTACCTACTATCTCTTGGCATCCTTTAGCTGTATTTCTCTACTTCTTCTGCACTTTGGGGGCCAAGAGTAGGCAAATTATATTACTTAGTTTCCCTCGTACAGTTTTCTTCTACAAATAAAAGGCCCCAGTGGAAGATCAAAGGTAGGAAGAGAGAAAGGTTAATCTCTTTTGTTCTGTCTCTGCTCTAGGAATGTTTCTGGAAGAGGTTATATCTCTTCAGAAAATCCGTGTTGGCCATAGGGCCCTCTCCTCCATGGTTCTGGTATCAAGTTATGTAGTCCCTCTTTCATACTTTTGTGCTCAGAAAACATCTAATCCTCTCTTTTGTTCCCACGTCTCTAAGAGTCATAAACCATTTCCTACATTACTAATATTTGGGTCATCTCTCTATTCCCTTTTTGCTCTCTCGGTTTTTTCAGCTCCTGTGAAGCAAAGTTGCCGTATCACATTCCCTCGATTTGAAATATTAAAATGTTTTATGTTATTATTATTTTTTTACTGGACCCTAACTAATCCACCTCATAAGCAGAGCCTTCTTCAGCACTCCAAGCACAAGAACAAAGGATAGCCACAGACTGCTAAGTCACTCCTCGGAGTTGCTATTAAAGACATGGGGTGAGGACAGCCACTCACTGGGCAGAATGTAGAGAACACAGTTCATTGCCAAAGAAATGAGTCAGCAGAACAATGTTTATAAAATTCTGATATAAGTCACTGACCAGGTGGTGTTGCTGTACAAATCCATGGATTTGTCCAAGGTCTTGAAGTTTTAGACAGCTACCATTCCCAGACAACTGTAAAAAGTTGCTGTCTATGTCCAGACCACTGTTGCTTATGGCAAGGATGCTTTCCTCCCGGCCCTATAAAAAGAGAGAGGGACTGGGGAGGGTATTATCCCCTGGACTGCAGACCTACAGGTAGTCTAACAGACACAGGATGGGGCATGCTTCTCTGTGGGATGATGACAGCTGGGAAACCCACACCTACTCTTACCTTCTTGTTAGACGTGGCCTTGTGAGTTTCCACTTTTTCCCTCAAAGAAAGCCTATTCCTCAATCTGTTCCATTTGCTGTTCTGTAATCTATCATGAATCTTAATATATGACAAGTAAGGACCCAGATAAAGCCAAACTTGCATGGCTGGCATATTTGAAGTCATAAATAATTACAGTATGAAATTAATAACAATAATGTATTACAGTTGACCCTTCAAACACAGGTTTGAACTGCATGGGTCCACTTATAAGCAAATTGTTCTCAACCAAACGAAATAAAAAAATACAGTATTCACAGGATGTGAATCCCTTGTATAAGGTGGCCTCGACTTTTTGTATATAGGTGGTTTCTGCAGGGCTTTAGTATGCATGGATTTGAGTATGTACAAGGGTCCTGGAACTAATGCCCCATGTATATGGAGGGGCAATTGTACTTTAAACCTATAGAATTGGCAAAAATTAGAAAGCCTGATAATCGTTAAGTGTTGGTGGGATATGGGAACGTAGCAACTATTGTGCCCTGATAGCAGGGGTAGTGTGGATGAACTTAGTCAAATTAAGTACACATAAACATTATAGCCTACCTCTTTCTGAGCATTTTTCGCCGAGAAATCTTTATGCAGGCCCCTCATGAAGGACACATATTGAGCATACTTATTGCAGTGCCATTTGGGAAGGCAGGGAATAGAAGAACCTAGACTGTCCATCAAAGGAGAGTAGATAGGTGAAATGCAGTGGAAGGTTACTATGGATTATTATGCAGCAATGAAATGAAACAGATTAGGTGTACACAGAGCAATACGGAAGGATCTTAAAAAATTGAGCTCAGTGCGAAATGTGAATTATATAACATGATATTATTTAAATTAAAATATGTATGCACACAATATAATATAAATTTTACTTAATACCTAATGCAATATGCAAAGAAAAATGTACTAAACAAATACATTTGAATGGTTGTCAAAGTGGATAAAGTAGGTATTTAGACAAAAAAGTAAAAGAGAATATATAAAGGAGAAAAACAGAGAGATCTTACATGGCCATAAAATGATGTCGTACCTTGAACCTCAAACATGATTAACTCAATCACTGGCAATTATGTAAACACACAGCCACAAATGCAAACATATTACATGCTAATTAATTTAACAATCTAGATGGAAAACATACATTTTCAGAAAAAATTTTAAGATTGGAGAATAAACATAAAATTGAAATGGCCAATAAACCTTAAATAAATTAGTATATTCACCCAACACTATCTCCTCCTAAATTCTAGGTTAAGACAATTTTAGATAAATTTTACCAGCTTCCAAGAAACAGTTAATTTCTCTCTACTACATGCATTTCCAGAAAAAAATACAAGAAGTAAAATTTCACCATTCATTTCATGAGGCTTATATAACCTTAATTCCTAAAGTAGATAAAAGTAGTAATTGAAAATAAAGAAAATACTGGATTTTAAAATCATTTTGTTGTTAATTTCTAATTTTACTACATTATGGTTTGTACCAGTTCATCATAGTCTATAAGATATTGAATTGGGGAATTACTGAAGCTTTCTCTATGGACTCATGCCTCATGCACTTTCTAAAATAGTTCACATGTGTGTGAAAACAATGAACATTTTCTGTTAAGTGCATATGTCTAACAAAGCCTAACGATAACGAATAGTTCAAGCTTATTGATCTCTGCTAATTTTTTTGTTTGCATCATCTTCAGCTTTGGAATGGAATGGAATAGACTAAAATCTTCAGGTATAATTATTGTTTTATTTATTTTTCTGCAGTTCTGCAGTTGTTGATTTATATATATTTAAAAGTGCATCATTAGGTACACATATGTGTATGACCATCATATCTTCTTCTCTGATTGTAATGTAAAACTCTTTGTATTAAGATAGCATAACTGCTACTAGAAAATCCTAGATATTTTACAAATCATCAATGATTTAGTAAAATATAAAATTCTTTCTATCTCACACAAAGAGTGATTAACTCCAGACAGGTTGGTGTGTTCCTCAAGGCCATTCAGAGACCAAGACTGACAATCAATGCTACCTCCAATACATAGCTCCCAAATTTGCCTTGAGCATCAATATTGGCCAACATACGTGGGACATAAACATCACACGTGACTTTTAAGGGCCAGGCCTGAAAGTGATATACTTCTGCCCATTTTCCCTTGGCCAAAATATAACTATAGGGCAACACCTAACCTCAAAGAAAGCTGGAGAGGTAGTCTTGCTGTGTGTATGCTTCAAATTGAAATAACAATCTGACTGGTTTAAAAATTATAAGTTGATTTGATTTCTTTAAATACTTTAAAAATATTACTTCATTGCCTTCTTGCTACTAAAGTTACTGTTAAGAATTTTCATATGGATCTGGTTCTGTCTTCTTTGTAAAAAGCTTTTAGAACTTTCTAATGTCCTTATATTTTATTATAAGTTCTACTTTTACTTCATATGATCTTTTTTGAATACCTCTATTTTTCATATGTTGGTAGTTCTGTTTCTATCATCCATATCTCCTAGCTTTTTCATGTATTACTTCTCATTTCCCTTTCATGCTACCTTTGGGAAGAGTTCTTCAATATAAGTGCACTAATTTATTTCTTAACTGTTTTCATCCTACAATTTATTCTAAACTATCGCAGCTACTTTACTTGGCAGAACTAACATTTTCATTTCCTATATATGATTTCTTCCTACTTCACAATACTTTCATCGTTTTGTTTTTGAGACTATTTATCAAGCTTGTCTAAAATTATTCCTTTATTTTTGTAACTGTATTATGTGATATTCATTGTTATTTTTGCTTTCTTTGTTGGAAGGATTGTTCTCCTGAGTCTACTCATGCTGCCTTGCAATTCTATACACTCTTAGAATGTCTTTCTGTTCTGATGTGTAATGCGTATTGGGGAAAAGCTAAAGGCTTGGTAGGACCTGTCATCTCTGTGAGTTTAAGGAAAGGGCAGGAGAGGAGACAGTGCACACAGCCCCAGACACTACAGAGCCACTCTATAGACCATCAGATACAGAAGGATTCACCCTTAAAGTCATCTTAGACAGAAGCAGATTTAGAAAAGGTCATTCCCTTGATTTGATATAAAGCCTGCTGTTTGAAACAGAGAGGAGGCAAAGAATGAATACCTGAGGGAAGCTCATCTTTCCATAACTGTTTACATCAGCCCCTTGCTCCAGCAGTACTTTTGTGTTACCCTTGAGTTATTTTCAGTATTCATTTGTTTTTCCAAGACCAAGCAACCTAGGCTTGAGGGAATTCTTACAGTGATGGGGCAGACAATGATTGGAGGGAAGAATAAAACTTAATGCCTCTCCTCCAAAATATTTCCTCACAGATGAGATGGGGCATTCTTAGCCAGGTGCTAATGCCACTTGTACCAGGGTCCTTCTCCACACTTTCCCAGATGCTTTCAGTCAGTCTGGGGCTCTCAGGTGTGCATTAGTTTTTCAAATCATTGATTCCTCCTATCTCCTGTAATTTATGCAGGGCTAAGTCAAAGGAGGGAGAAAGAATAATTCTAAATCAGATTATTTGCTTTTAATTAGGATTATGTTACTTTTGGGTAAATAGAAATGTCAAATTTTACTGTAATCAAATATTTTGTTTTTTTGACTTTATTCCATGTGATCTTCCCTTCAATTCAACTCATTTGGGAGATACAACAAAGACACATTAGAAACCTTTTCAGACATTGGTTTTCTACTTTGTGACTAGGAGGCACATAACAGTATGTGGGTGTATGTGTGTGTGTCTTCTGTTACAGTGTCAAAGGTGAAGAATTTAAGCAACAAGCCACCTGAGAAGTCAAGCAGAAGCGTTTGGCATTGTTTTTCTAGAAGACATATCTATTTTACTCCATTTATCCATTTATTTTCTGGATAGTAGGGAGCTATTGAAGTTTTGTGAGTAAAGAATCAATGTGAGAATAGTAGTGTTTTCATCTGATTGCACTGTGCAACATAAACTGGAAGAAAAGATGGTAGAGAAGAAGAAGGCCATATAAGAAGCTATGCTGATACTTCAAATATGAGATAATGGTTTAGACATGGGTTGTATTCACTTGTTTGTGTTGCTATAAAGGAATATCTGAGGCTGGGTAATTTATCAAGAAAAAAGGTTTATTTGACTCATGGTTCTACTCTGCAAGAAGCATGGTGCCAGCATCTGCTTTTGGTGAGGGCTTCAAGGGGCTTTCAATCATGGTAGAAGGGAAGGGGAATAGGTATCATACAGTGACAGAGAAGAAAAAGAGAGAGTGGAGGAGAGGCCAAGTTCCTTTTAACAGTCAGATCTCAAGAGAACTAATACAGTGAGAACTCACTTATTGCCAGGAAGATGGCACCAAGCCATTCATGAAGGATCCAATCCCATGATCTAAGTTTCTTCTACCAGGCCATGACTCCAACACTGGGGATCAAATTTCAACTTGAGATTAGGAAGGATCAAACATCCAAACTAAATCATAGGTCACTCTAACACAGTAAAAAAGAAAGAATAGAATGAAATTTGAGGACGTTGAAGTTGGAATAAGATGATTTAATGATTATATGTGAAGAGAAATTAAGAGGCAATAATAATTTTACTAAAATAATATAGAATAGAGAGAAAATGGTTTTTGATATGGAATAATGACCACAGTATAGAAATAGAAGAATGGGTTTAAAACTGTGTTTTAGGAATTATTATAGGTCCTTAGATATATTTCAAGCCTTATGAAAGTCACTGCACTTAATTTAAAAAGAAATTATTATAAATGTTGATATAAAATAATACCCTCACTTAAATGCATAATACATAAATTTTATCTCATTGGCAGCAACCAATGGCTTTAAACCTGAGTCTCCACACTAACCCATTTTTAATGTGTGAAGACTAAGAATAAATCTGCATGTTTCCTCTGTATCTACTAATCTAGAATTCTTATCAAATATTAATCAGAGGCTGTTGCTCCTCAATGGTGTTTTGTGAATTTAGGCCTGATAACATGGACACACTATATACCTACATTCCATGCTATGGTTTGAATATTTGCCTTCCAAAATCCAGGTATTGCCAATGTAATGGCACTAAGAGAAGGGACTTTTAAGAGGTAACTAGATCATGAAGGCTCTTATTCTAATGAATAGACTGGATGCCCTTATAAAATGGCTTGATGGAGAAATTTTAGAGGGAGTTGTTCCCTTCTTGCCCTTCTTCCTTCCACCATTTGAGGACAAGGTATTCTTCCCCTCCTGAAGATGCAGCAATAGTGGGCTATTTTGGAAGCTGAAAGCAGCCTTCATAGTTCCACCAACCTGCCAACACTGTGCTCTTGGATTTTCCAGCATCCAGAACTGTGAGAAATAAATTTCTGCTCTTTATAAATTACCCAGTCTCAGGCATTCTGTTATATCAACCACATGGACTAAAACAATCTACATGCAAAACAAGTTACAGAAATCTAGCTGAACTGCCATCCACAACTCGATGTATGTATGTAACATACAGTCTAGTTATCACATTTAAGGACTTTGTAATAAGTACATATTATTTTGTTAGTTTTAATCTGATTAAATATTGGGTTTCTCTTTAAGACTTGGGCTACACAATGGACTCTAGATATAGAAAGATTTGAAAGTTACTGGTTTAGAACACACTACGAAAGTTTGGAGAAACAGATGAAAATAACAGAACATCGGGAATGTAGGATTAAAAATTCTGTTGATGATTTTGAGGCTGGTGATTGATTTGAAAATAACTCAGGTAATTAAAACTATGAGAAGGTAGGAGTATATTAGATGCACCTAAGGTATGAAGGGTGAGAAGGAGAATAATCTAGGGCTAAGACAGAAGGGAAGTCAGAGGCTTAATCAGGGTTTAAGGACTTTAGATTACTGGTTTACTCTGAGAAACCAGCTAAAAAAATGCAGATCTCCACTGAGGTAATCTCTTAGCTTTATGCCTACTGACTCTAAGACAAATGTCTGGACAGTAAAAACTAAACTCCAGAGAGTTTAGGAAGTTGTTAAAGGGGCTTTAAAATGTCTGGTAGAAGGAAAAGCCTGCCCAAAAGAAAGTAGTAAATGGCTAAATTGATTCTGTGATAAAGTGATGGTCCAAGAGAAAGTGTAGGTAATACATCTTTCTTTCTTTTTTTTTTTTGAGATGGAGTCTTGCTCTGTCACCCAGGTTGGAGTGCAGTGGCGAGATCTCGGTTCACTGCAGCCTCTGCCTCCCAGGTTCGAGCGGTTCTCCCGCCTCAGTGCCTCAGCCTTCCGAGTAGCTGGGACTACAGGCACCCACCACTATGCCCGTCTAATTTGCGTATTTTTAGTGGAGACGGAGTTTCACCATTTTGGCCAGGATGCTCTTGGTCTCCTGACCTCGTGATCCGCCCACCTTGATCTCAGAGAGTGCTGGGATTACAGGAGTGAGCCACTGCGCCCGGCCACAACATCTTTTGAACTGACCAGAATGAGAGGGAGGGAAAGGGAGAGAGGAGAGCAAAGGAAGAAAGTAAAGGAAATGGAGAGGAATAAGGAGAGAAAGACTTCATTTAGTATCTGAGGTTAAAATAAATCTTCACTATGTATTTCAAGTATGTGCAGTGTCAAATCTGGAGACAGATGGAAAAAGAATAATAAAATGGCATTCTGTTATACAACAAGTTAAAATCAATCAAATTGAGAGGTGGGAAACTGGAAAATAAGACTGGATAAAACCAAAGAGAGAATAAATGCAAAATAAGTCAAAGGATAATTGAGCACATAAGAAATGTATAAGAACTGGAGTTCCATCAAATTTCTCTGGAGCCTGAGGAAATGCAAAACTAAACTAGGAGAGAAGGAAATGCAAAACTAAACTAGGAGAGGAAAAGAGTAGTTTCACAACAAGCCATGTAGGAAAGGAGGGGGGATTTCAATGAAGTGAGTCTGTTTCCATATTCCATGCTCTGGAAGTTACTTTTATTTCTCTCCCAGGAGATGGGAACACTTACATTCCATTAAGGTTCCCAGGCAGCTCTCGTCAGAGTTTATATTTTCACTCTCAATTTTCTTTCTGATTGGAGGAAGTATTTTATCGTCTGACTTAATAAACTGTGTAGAAAACTTGCTGTTGAATTCTAGCGTCTTTTCTAAAAGTCTAAGAAGTGATTCAGCCAGGCTTTGGGCAAAGTAAACGCTTGTCTTTCTGTTTATTTAACTTTCTAAACTTATTGCTTTTCTCCGTATTGCATAATGAGTAAGCTTGTGCAGTATATTTCTGTATATATAATCTATTTAAACATGCATACATATTTATATACAGAGAGAAAGACTGTGAGTGCAATTTCATGTACTGTGTCTCTGTGTGTTTATGTATGTATAATATACAATTCAGGAGGCTTTAGTGATGATAAGAATAGATTCAGTGAAGCTTAATGTGACACTTTCTAGGGATGGCACATTTCACAGTAGCATAATTATACACATAAACTGCTTCCAATTAAGACTTGTCTAAACCAAGTTTTGCCTTTGAGACTTTCTAATCTAGAAAATAAGTGCAAAGCACTCTTGGGCCATAATTACATTAAATTATCTCAACTTTCCCATAAGGAATGTACACAAAAATAATCTTCTCTCGAAGCTGGAAAAATTGAGTCAGAATGATGAATAGTTCTTTCAAGAATCTATCATAAATCTAAAAGCATGCATAAAAATTCATGGAAGTTCCTGCTCTCTGTCTCTGTTTTCTTAAGAAGAAAGTCTACTTGAACCCACCTGCAGGTTCAAGGCAGCCCCAAATGCTAGAACCATTTCTGGTTTTAGGTGGAAGGGATTTATCTTGTGCTATGATCTGGGGGACTAAACATAGCTGGAGCAAATCTGGTCCTTCCATTGTGTATTAGTTCTGATAACATTTCCAGGACAGAACTTCTGTTTCGGAAACCTGCTTTGCCATTGTCAGGCCCCTTTGAAGTCCAGTCCCAATTTCCAGGTGCCCTGCTTCTCACGGCCAGACCTCCTGTCACTGAGTTCCACATCAGTCCATGGTGCTCTGCTCTTCTCACTTGGGGAGGCACGATGCCATATCCTCATGGCCCCTGGTGAGTAACTGCCTAGCCTCTGGTCTTCCTTCTATCACCAAGCCCACTACCATAGCAGTGTCAGAGCTTCAGGCCCAGTTCCCAGGCCCTGCCATCCATCCATTTGTGCTGTAGGTTTCTCCCCTCTCCTAGCCAGCTCTGCATCTATCAGTCTCCTTCAATTAATCCAGTATCTCCTGATATTGGTGGAAATTATAATAGAAACATAACAGCATTCATTTTGTGATTGTACATTCAATTTACAGATTTATAATTTGGGAAAAAGTGAATAAAGGCCAGCCTGAAGGTTGATATAAATTAATTAAGAACAACAATCTGCTAAACAAAATAATAAGGCATGAAGTAGAATATTTACATTTTGTGAGAGAATAAATTTTCCAAACACGTTTCTACCTATTTATGTAAAATACTAATGAATTCCTTGGGAATCTCATGTACTCAACAAAGCACTTCCTTTAAGGAATACTTTTCAGATAAATTCCGCTTACTTTGTAGGTTAATAACACTGCATGTCTTTAAAAAATTTGTATTGATGGCCTTCAAATAGGCTGCAATTTCTCTTCACTTAGTTAAAATTGACAAAAGATTATTACAATAGTTTGAATTGTTTAGATTTTCTATTGTAAGTACTTCTGTGAACTGACAAATATATAAATGCTAGCAGAAGTACCTATAGTAGAAAATCTACAGGAATCAAAGCCTCAATTTGAAATAACTGGCAAAAAATAATTTTTTTCTATGTTCCATTGAAAACTTGTACTGTCTGAGCAGTGTTAATACATGATCAGCCTAATCATGTGAGGGTGAGAATGTGGCCAATGTAAAATTCAGTTCTCTTTTCTTTATATTCATTCTTGGTGTTATTTCCCTGCTGTTGAGTTTTCCCATTAAGAGTGTGCATAAGGAAGTAAAGGATCTCAGAGAGCTGGAAAGTGTTCACACAAAATACTTGAACCCTGGATCTCCTTTAGAGGTCATGGTGAGTCCCTGTGAAATGAGACAGAGAAGGACACTTTGGAGTCCTGGGAACTTGTGCAGTAGTTAGTAATAAGAACAAATGGGGAAGGGAAGGAACTAGCATGTTTTGAACTCATACTATGTGCCAGGTACTTTACAGATATAACTTGCTTACTGGTTGGCTGTACTTAGTGTTAGATAATGAGCAAATAGTTTTATTTCTGTTTTCACCAGTGCCCTTCAGACTAATGCTATTGTTTTTCTCACCTCTGAAAAGTAATCTTGCATAAGATTCACACAGTGTTATTCACACAGATCTCATAAGATTCATACTGTGTTGTTCACACAGATCTCATGTTCAGGTATTACAAATTTGATGGATATTGAAGTTTCACCTGACTTAAATTACAATTTAGACTATTGGAATAATCTCTGGTCAATTTTAACTAAGTGAAGAGAAATAGCAGCCTATTTGAAAGCAGTCAGTAAAAAAAAACTTTAAGACATACAATCTTTCATTTATCATCTGATTTATATCTTCTCTTCCATCCCTGCACCCACCACCAGCTTAGTATTCTGGGGTAGGATAAGGGGGAAAGGGTCTGCTTTTAAAGAATTCTCCCAGGTTCTTCATCCTCAATTTTATGATCCATGTGAGGAAGAGAGGAAAGTAAAAGGGATAAGAATGTCTTTTATTTAGCTAGAGATATTTGCAGGCTTTTAAAAAGATATCAAATGCGTTTTCATGTTCGACACTGGGCCATTCTCTCATCAGGCAATGATGTAGATCCCTTGGCAAACCCACAAGGGTCTTCCAAAGCTGCACTAATCGCCGATGTGGAAGCTGCTCTCTCTAGATAACCTGCAGCAACCTCTTTTCAGCCCCTGCTGTAGTGGTGCAGCCTACCTAAACTTTCACCACATGGCTTTGTTTATTCTAGAGGACAGTCTTTTGGGGCAGAGTACTTTAAATAGAATGCAAACTTAGCTACCTTCCATAATGTCCATTTTGGCCTATATCCTTGCATATCCTTTGCATGTCCTTATCCCACCAGTATTCTGGGAGCTGCGTGGAGAAGACCCACGTGATCTGCATCTAACAAGCATCCAGCCAGGGGTCATGGCAAACTCACCACTTGGAGACTACTGTTTTAGAAATAGTATTTTCTGCCTCAATCATTCTATAAAATGTTCTGTATTAGTAGGATTTCTTCTTAGAAATTTTATCAATAAGAGTAAAATATCTCATGTTGAATTGTTTTGGGTCATGTTCTACTTTTCTTTCAAATAATTTAAATAGCAAACAGGAAGCTGTCTATCACCAAGTTCAGATCACAGGTGAATCTGGCACTCCTCTCCTCCCTCCCTTGCTTCCACTCTCTCTCCGTGTGATCTAAGATGGATTCTCACTCTGTCACACAGGCTGGAGTTCAGTGGTGCAATGTGGGCTCACTGCAGCCCCTGCCTTCTGGGCTCAAGTGGTTCTCCTGCCTCAGCCTCCCTAGTACCTGGGATTACAGGCGTGCGTAGTCTGGCTCATTTTTGGGGGGTATTTTTAATAGAGACAGGGTTTCACCATGTTGGCCAGGCTGGTCTTGAACTCCTGACCTCAAATGATCAGCCTGCCTCAGCCTCCCAAAGTGCAAGGATTACAGGCGTGAGCCACTGCGCTTGGCACTAGCTCCCCTTCTCTTTCTACCATGAGTAGAACCCCTCACTAGAAGCAAAGGCTGATCTCATGCTTCCTGTACAGCCTGCAGTACCGTCAGCCAAATTAACCATTTTTCTTTATAAGTTACCCAGATTCAGGTATTCTCTTATAGGAATATAAATGAATTAAGACAGTAGGCAACATGTTCTTCTCAAGGAAGGGTAATTGGAATTAGGTATCATAGGGATAATAATAATAACAACAGCCAGCATGTAGTGGGAATTTACTGCATGCAAAGCCCTCTTCTGAGCACTTTAAGTCATTTGATCCTATAAGCATCCCTGTGAGTTAGATGACCTTATCCTCATTGTACAAAGGATAAATTAAGGTAATGGTCATTCCATTAATTTGCTCACATGGTGTTCCTGGGTTTCAAAACCATGTATTTGCAATCCAGAGTCCAAGCTCCTCTTTCTACCTTATACTGATTTTCCATGAGCATGAACATAAATAAATAATTAATTTTATAACTTTTATTTGGCTTTTCTCTGATCTCAGGTTGAGTTATTAGAGCAGCACTAATACCACTAAAGAATTGACAATGAAAAGGTGATTTATTGATGACTTTATTTTGTCTGTTAAAAAATCTAATACATATTAAATATTACAGATCACATCAATAGATATTTATGAGTTTTAATTAAGAGGTAATATTTTAAAATAAAACTCTAGCTTGCTAGAAAGGATCAGAATATGGATTGAAGGTTTGTAAAGATTTACGTGTTTGGATATGTTGGAGGCAACCTTGTAATTTCCAAACAAAAATAAATGCCTCTGATAATTCCTGGAAAAAAGAATAAGTACTGAGGTGTTTTTACAGCTGTTCAGAGCTGTTAAAGCCCTGCATGCATGTGGCACAGGTTTGAAGAATACGAAGAAGTGTGATTGGGTGGTAGGAAGAAAGGAGTGGGAGTCAAGGTGCCTTAGAGGTGTGACTACTGCTGATTCATAACCTTTACGTAAAACCTCTGGTATTTTATTTCAGTTCTCTGCATGGCATAAAATGAGGCACTGCATTACTAGTGAGTGAATTGTTATAAGCAAAAGTGAAGGGTAAATCTGTGCTTCTCACACTAAGGAATCTCAGTGTATGGAAAGTTCTAAGAGGGCAGGAAGGGCCTCTGCTTTAGGCCTTGATATATCCCCAGAAACCAGCAAAAATCCAGCAGTGAGCATGTATTCAACACATATACATTGAATGAATGAATGAATGAATGAATTACATGAATGCTTTCTTATAAGAGTATTGACAGAAGGACTTTGTTGCTAATCTAGCTTGGACATAAGAATCTGAGTTTAACTAAAAAATGACTCGACCAATTTGCACTTGGTATAATCCCTGAGAATGGATCAGTCAGGCTGCTTTAAAGCACAGCCTAAGAAGGGGAATCGAATCATGTACAAGTAATTTGTTAAGTGGGAACTGTTAGGAGATGGGGAGAGACGATAGCGAGGGGAAGGAAGACGAGCCAGGATGCAATTTCAGGTGAAGTCTAGTCTTAACCTGCTCCTCTTTGAAGGATTCGTCTGTAAATTGCACCACACTTTGTTTTGCCTTAAGACAGGGGAACTGGGCTTTTCCAACCTTGGTATCAATTGTCTGCTTGAGAACTGTAAACCCAGAGGCAGAGGCAACAGCACCCCCAGTGAATTCCTCTGGAAAAGCTATCAGGTCTGAGCCCTGCAGGAACACAGAAGGCAGCTGTGGGCCTGGATAGGGCACCAACCACATCTTCTATTTCTTCACTTTGAAATTCCCAAACCATTTCCTTTGAGTTGTCTGAAATCAAAGACAAGGTTTTGGAAAACTTAGGAAAACAGAACAAATGCTGATAAAAATGCCATGAAGTTTCTGGCTCAGAAAATAGCTATCCTTAAGGCTGCATGGGCTAAATAAGTTGCTTTCTAACCGTCCCTCACTCCTCCACTGAAATCATCACAGTCTGACTCTTTTTGGTCCAATATTGAAAACCATTTTGGAGACAAACAATGAGACAGTGAGGGTGAGGGTGGGAGTGACTACTAGGCTATCACAAGCTATTTTGAAGCTTTGGGTGAAAATAATGGCCCCAAATATACACATTCTTGTGTATTTTAGCCAGAAAACCAGTGCTTCTAGAGAGCCTGGTTATATCATCTATATCTATGTCCATCTGTCTATATCTATACAATTTTTTTTGCAGAGACACAGGTTGTTCTATTTGACTTGCAGTATTTATACAGGTATAATATTTGTGTTAGAATTGTTTACTGTAGCATACATTTTTCCTTGGCTAGCTAAAAGGAATTAAACAGCTGTGGGATTTTTCATGACAATACTAGAAAATAAATTTAACTTATTTTATGAGACTTCCAGATCAGAAGATATAAGAAGTACCTTAAAGGGATACAGATCCTACTGGCAATATACATAGTGTTTCCTCAAGAATGATCCAATTGTTGTTCCTTTAAAGGAGGTAGGTCACTATTATTACTGTGGTTATTATTGCCTGGAGGATCTCTGAATAGAACAGACTGATGATTTTAGCAATGCAGCTCCAATATTAGTTTTCATTTCTGGTGTACTAGGTTTTGAGATGGCCTGAGAAGCATTTTGTTGCTATGGAGTCAAGGTCCTTTTTTAATTTTACAAAGATGAAGTTTGGAATTCATAATATGATAGGAATATAAGGATCAGCACAGTCTTATAAGATAATATCTTCCTTTTGATATGTTGAAAGGAATGGCTATTACATTATTTCTTTTTGGTCAGCAGAGTCAGTTGCACGATGACAGATCCAGCCATGAATTAATTCAGAATAGTATCTAAAAGAAAATGAGCAAGAGTTTGTTTTCCTTATGTGACAGAAAAGATCTTAGGGGATAAGAGGGAGCAGAATGACGATAATGAAGTATGTGTTGACAAACATTTATTTAGTTAGTAGAAGGTATCAAAGTATAATAATAAATAAGATTAGAATTAAACAAAGAAAAATAATACTGGGAATCAAAAAATTAATCTTGCTCTGCTGTCTTTGATGGATGCAGTTTATGTTTGCAGTGATCACCTCCATCAGAGAGTCTTGGGAGGACAGAGTTCACCCTCTGCAGCAGCCTATTTCTGGTGATGCCTGGGAATCCTCAGTTTATATACAACTAATGAAATGGACATCCAGTGGTCTAGAGAAAGTGGTATAAGTCTTGTTAATTGAGAAACATGAGTCTAACGATCAATATCTTGGCATTTTACTGCCATGCTAATTGTTAACAGCACATTGTATGTTCTTTCCATCATGCTTCAAGGACAGAGATCTCCAACGCTTTGGCCGGAGGATCAACTTTTCAGGCTGCAGATCATGCCAGGGATGCTTGGGTGGTTGTTCTAAAAATGGAGCTTGAAGCAGCTGGTGATAAAGCTGGAGGTAACAGATAAGCCCTGTGTAGTATTTACTCACATCACTTTGTAAAAGGTAGACTCTGAGGTTGGAAATGAAATTCTCAAACACATAGGATGGCTTGTTATTAAGTGGTGAGAAGATAGCACTTGGATCCTAGAGGGAGTTGGTCTTGTTGCTCTCAAGTCTGAATAGTAATACTTTAGTCTTTGAAGTTTCAAGAATTTATTAGAGCTTTGCTTACAATTCCATTGGTTCTCTCCACGTTTCCTGATCATTTTGGATAAAAAGGACAGTGGAGTTTCAGAATAAAAGGTTAACTTTCAGTGATATTTAATCACAATACCAGTGAAATATGAAGCCCATCATCATCACTCCACCTCAAATTAAGAAAAGAAAATTGAACATTAATAATATTATAATTAATTTATTATACATATATCATATAAATATATATAGCTATTATAATATATAATGTAATACACATTATACATTATTTTAATTGCTTACCATAATATATTATATTGTTATTATTAATTATTATTATTGCTACCTTTGGAACTATAGCTCTTTGGCCAGGAAAACCTTGAGTTCACCCTAAGATTAAGTAAACAATAGCCAGAACATAGTCATAGCCATTGGGGCTATACAAATGCTTACGGCATTTTTATAAAACTTATCTGGAGGTATTCAAAGGGGTTGCCATTCCTTTTTGTGTCCTTCCTTTAGTCCTGCCAGGATCAGGAACACTAGATGCGTTGATTGTTCTGGGGTAGGGCCTGGGAGTCACTCGAATATTTTAAACTCCACAGGTGGGTCTCGCATGAAGCCAGCACTGAAGACCAAGATCTAGAAGCAGGCCTGGTGCTGCTGCTTTGCTACTGGAGTCCAGGTAGCACGGGGGACATAAGAGATTCTGAGGAACTTGTCCCCCTCTAACTGCTGAAGCCTTTGCCAGGGCTGCTGCACAAGCTCATTGCTGCCTGTCATCCAAGATATTTAGGAAACAATAATCAATAGGTAAGCTAAAATTTTTATGGAATGGAATTTTGACTGGGTAAATGTGTGTTTTAGAAAAAAAAAGATTGAAAGGTAATGTACTCCATTTTAAAATTATTTTATTTATTTATTTTTTTTTTGAGATGGAGTCTTGCTCTGTCGCCAGGCTGGAGTGCAGTGGTGCCATCTCAGCTCACACAAGCTCTGCCTCCCAAGTTCAAGCGATTGTCTTGCCTCAGCCTCCCAAGTAGCTGGGATTACAGGTGCGCACCACCACATGCAGATAATTTTTCTATTTTTAGTAGAGACAGGGTTTCACCATGTTGGCCAGGATGGTCTCGATCTCCTGACTTTGTGATCTGCCTGCCTCAGCCTCCCAAAGTGCTGGGATTACACGTGTGAGCCACTGTGCCCAGTCTATACTGCAATGGTTAGTAGTAGCAATAAAGTTACCTCTTGATATTGGGATTGTAAGTACATCGTTCTGCTTCTTAATATGTTTCTATTTTTAAATAATAAATAAAAATCATTTTTTCTTTAATCAGAAAAATGAGTGTAATAAGTACCACTTGTGAGTATAAGCCTATACATTTATCAAGTCATTGCTCTTCACTATGATTATTTCAAGATAAAATTTTTTTATTCTGTATTTTCCTATCAATAATCTTATTTTTCTTTTGCCTAATTCCAAAAGACTGCTTCTTCACCAAATGAGTTTGTTACTCTTGCTGCTCACGAAGGCATTGTCTCTATGGGGACCCATGAATGTTACCTGAAGGTTATGAAGGCAAGGCTGTTTTCCTTGGACGTGACCTGTTCTCCACAGGAATGGTACTCTAACACTATATTAGATTTTGTTTCTTCAAACAGAATATAAATTAGTCTCTTTGAAAATCAAACTATCTGAAAATAAATTAAAATGCCTATTTAGTGCCCTGAACTCAGATCAATCCATCTAAATTTCAGATTTTTCATGACAATAGATAAAAGTGTATAATATGGGGTGCACACACACACTCACATATGCATAAGGTGACACTGAAACTGAAAGCTAGCAGCACTACCACAGGGATTTAGTGGCTACTGGCTTTTTTTTTTTTTTTTTTTTTTTGGCACAATCCAAGGGGTTAGAAAGTTCCTTTGTAAGGGCTGCTACTTGGAATTATAGTCCATGTCATTAATGCACTTCATTTTCCAGTCCCTCCAATCCCTGCTTTTACATGACCCTATGTCTTTGTGTACATTACCATCTCTAGCTAGAGAGAGAGGGTAACTGGCGTAAGTGTGCACTTTGGGGTTATATAGATGTGGCTTCAAATCTGTTCTTTTACAACTTGTTCATTATGTGGCCCTAAGAAAGTATTTTATGCTCCCTCAGCTTCCATCTTTCCATCTTTAACATGTAGATAAGAACAGTGACTATCTCACAGAATCCTGAGACAATACTTGTGAAGGACTTGGTAACTTGGAAAACTGTTTAGTCTTTCTGTTTCTCACCCTTCTCTAACTCTTGTCTTTTCATAAAAACACACTTTTGAGATAATAAAAGATAAGAGCATTGACTGAAGCCCTCCTAGTGGCAGAGGTGGTACGGAAGAGCAGAACCCATTCTCAGCCAATGGTAATGGATAGTCAGGGGACAGCCAGAAGTGCAGGGGCTTTCACATTTCACTTGCCTGTTTTTTTTTTTTTTTACTTCACAGATGGAAACATTCACAGACTGGATCATTTTTTTTTTGCCTGGGGCTAAGGTCAAATACAGAGACAACCCCAGATTGGTCAACTCATTCACCAAATTTCAGTGGGTATATGCCATGGTTTGTATATTTGTGTCCCTTTAAAATTCATGTAAAACTTAATCCCCAGTGGAATAGTATTAAGAAGTGGGGCTTTGAGGGGGTGACTAGGCCATGAGGGCTCCACATTCAGGGGTGGGATTAGAAAATGGCAGAAGGGAACTAGGCAAGCCCTTTCCACCTTCTACCATGTGAGGATGCAGCAAGAGATGCCATCTTGGAAGCAGAGAGCAGTCCTCATCAGACACCTAATCTGCCAGCACCTTCATCTTGAACTTCCAGCCTCCAGAACTGTGAGAAAATAAATAGTTATTTTTATAAATTACCCAGACTCAGATATTTTGTTAGTAGCAGCAATGGACTAAAACAGCCCCTTTTCTCTCCTCTCTCTCTCTCTCTCTCTTTGGTGGCGGGGGTGGGGGCGGGATAGAGTCTCATTCTGTCACCCAGGCTGGAGTGCAGTGGCACAATCTCAGCTCATTGTAACCTCCACTTTCTGGGTTCAAGCAATCTTCCCACCTCAGCCTCCTGAGTAGCTGGAATTATAGGTGCACGCCACCACGCCTGGCTAATTTTTGTATTTTTAGTAGAAATGGGTTTCACCATGTTGGACAGACTGGTCTCGAACTCCTGGAACTCCTGACCTCAAGTGATCCACCCACCTCAGCCTCCCAAAGTGTTAGGATTACAGGCGTGAGCCACCGTACCCAGCCTCAATCTCCTTTTTGCAATTTGACCAATCCCTTCCTTTATGCTTGCCCAGCCTCACCTATTAAATTTCCTTCTTCTGCTTTCATACATGGTCACTGTCATAGAATAATGTAATTCCGAAGAAAACCTACAAAAGAAAAGACATTTTACATAAGCAAGAGACAGGATCATTTTAATGTTTGTTGCATCTACACACTGATGTTAATAAAAACTAGAAACATCTCAAGCTGAGGATGATAAAAGTTCATACACAGGAGACCCAGGGTGAAAATTGCAAGTGTGAGCTCCTTTCCTCGTCAGAGCTTAGCTTTCCTTAATGTTACTCCAAATAATTAGTGAGAGGTGACGGAAGTATCAACAAGAAAACATAAATTATTTAAACTACCTGCTGAAGAACCTGAGTAGAGATACTGTAAAAACCCTGTGTTTCTTCATGACAACTGGCTACATTACTCATGAAGTATATTATCATGAAGATGACTATCCAAGGGGGAAATTACCAATATTAATATTGCAATGACAGATCCATAAATATTCTTTTTCTAGACCACAATATACAATATGTACCCATGGGAACCTTTAGCTCATCTGAAGAAAAACAGTGCTAATAAAGACCGTGCTTCTCATACTGCCCTGATTATCTAAATGCCAAATGTTCAATTATAGATATTTCAGTGATCTAAACTTTAGGACCTGGAAGCAGCTTCGAAATTTAATTAAATCCTCATTATTTACTCTACTAATTATCTAAATTAAATATTTTCTTTACAAATGAAGCCCCTAATTAGGGAAAAATGAATGTTAACAATTTTGTTTTGACTTAGTCATTTTTTTTAACACGGAAATAGGTTTGCTGGTTTTAAACAGTATGAAAACTGAGAAAAGGAAAAGTTCACTTTTAAAAAACATTAGACCATTTGTTTCATTTATAAAATGTTCTAAAGTAAGCATGGATACATATGTGTTATTTGAATATATTTTATTTCCAATTCCATCCTTAGATGTAGCTTGTATGGAGGGTAAACGGTTTCCTTGTTTTTTAGCCTGGCTTGCTTGTTGCTTCTTCATTTCGTTGTTCGTGATACTGGAAGGCAAAAAAGGAGAGAGACACAAATATTAATGTTCTTCGCACCTCTGGGTCAAAATGAATACGGGGACACCTTGAAAGTACAATTAACATAAGCGTAAGTATGGAAAGATGGTGGATGAAGCAGAGTGAGGCGGGTGCTGGAGCACAGTTGCCAGTGGGCTACCTGTGAATGGCAGGCACTGTGTTAGGAATGGAGGTCTCAGAAGAACAGAATCCAGGCACGGAGTGGGGAGAGAAGAAAATGAAAAATGACCAGTTAGGTTGGTGAATTGTTACAGAGTCTACAATATTATTTCCTTCTATAACCCTCACCTTAACCCTAAATATTGGAAAATATACAAAAATCGTGGAATATTTGGAAGCTGGCAAAGCAGGAGAATAAACATGAACACAGCATGAGAAATGAAGCCACGTGTGCTACTGCAAAGAGTCCTAAGGAGTTGCAGAATGCTTGTGGTGGGCATTTTGGAGTTTAGGGAGATACAGCGGGACTGTAAGTCCTAATCAGAAGGTCAGATGGGAAGGCTGAAGAACTCCTTGTAAAATCGCGGGCTTCAGCCTGAAGAATAGCACTGTTCTGCAGGAAGATGCCATTATCCTGAAATGAGGTACAACTTTTGGAGCAGTGTGAGAAAAGGGAACGAACATCTAGCAGCCACATCAAGGAAGTGAAGCTTCAATGTCAAAGGAAATTAAGAGTTTTCATAGTTTGGTGTTCTCCACCTGATTTGGAAGTGGAGTTTTTGGGCTTGATATTTGCAAGTAAGGTGTCTGTATAAAGCATTATTTAAAAAACTTTAGGAAAAGATTGCATTCATTTTTATTAAGTTTAGTTATTGACTTGAAATAATGTTTTTCTTGACTGTCATCCCTTTTTCAAGCAAAGTAGGACATGGGAAGACTCAGTCCTCCACCTTCTGCTAGACAATGAACAAAATGAATCTCAAGCACCAAAATACCCATCTTGGGACCATAACACAGCTGCATCTTCTGACACTGAAATGCAATTGTCTTAAACTACACTTGTGGATTGACTAGTTGTAGGAAGCACAATCACCACACTGAAACAGGTTTGACCGACGAGAAGCATGGGGAAGCATACTGTTTCAGTTGGGTTGCTTAGCTGCAACAGAATTTCTGATATGCCAGATGTGTTTGTCTGCCCTCCTCTTCTCTACATGACACACACTACAAAGCCCTACATAGGACTCCTTGTTAAACCCATAAGTTGTTGTAGACATAGGCTCCTTTTACAGAGTCAGAGTGACTAATCTTGCATATGGGGAATTGTGTGAATATGTTATTATACTGAAGTTAGGAAAGTCGAAGTCTCTGGTCTTTCAGGAATTGAGAGAAAGCTAGTAGAAGCAGAGTAGTCATCGCTTTTAGATCTTCAGGGTCTTACAAACAAGGATTTGACTTTTACTCTGAGCTTCTGTTAGCTTTAACTAGAGGCCTTTGTTTTTTTTTAGAGATGAATCAGAAAATTGACAGATCCTTCTCGATTCTTCCTTCCATTTTATTGTACTCTCTGTGCAGCTGGTTACCTATAAACCGTCTGTATTTTTCTAAATAAATAAAGTCTTGTGACCTTTGAAAGGCAGCAAAGCACAATGAAAAAGGCAAAACAGGCTATGAGCTAGAAACACCATTGTTATCCCAACTCTGCCTACTAGTAGAGCTGAATTGGAATGTGTATTTAATCTATCTATATATTTTTGCCTCATCTGTAAAATGAGAGTAACAGTCATTTAATTCTTCAGGTCTTAATGAGAAACACTCAATGACATTACATTTGGAAGCACTCAGTACCATGTTGGCCACGTATTAAATATCTAATAATTGGTCATGGTTATTACTAACAATTGGTTTGATTCATTTCAGTATGACAGGATATTGGTCTTGGGTTTTCATTTTCAATTTGATATAACCAGTTTTTTTTTTTGTTTTCTAAAATTATAATATTTTATGTTGTAGATAAAATAGGTATGAAAGTTATTTCTTAGTTTACATCATAGCTAAAGAAGAGTGACATCTTTATTCTGTGCTGTTTATTCAATGCCGCTGAAGGCAGTTATATCGCACACTGTCTCTACACAGCTGGTGCTGATGAAATTGTACCTGTCCCCTAGGTCAGGTTACGTGAATTTTGTTTCTGCCCACCTGCTGTGTGTCCATACACATAGCAATTTAGTAGCTGTTACACCTTCCTGTCTTTGAAGAAGGAATCTGGTCCAGAAGGGAAAACAGAAACACTTAAAATGGCCTGGAAACAATGGCAAGTGAACAAAAGCAAATCATTGTGTTAGAAGATAAATACAATAGGTGAGAGAAGACAGTTGAGTGTGAGAGATTCTTAGGGAAGGTGGGTTTGAGTTGAACATGGAAAAGGTGATGACCATGGACTTTTGAAAATTAGCTGTTTGTATGTCCTAAACAATTCAAAAGTTGTCAATAAAAAATATCGATTATAGCTGTAAAATGGAAATAAAGTAATTCTTAGAGTGAAAAAATATAAACATGTATTGTGACCCTTTATGAGCTGAGAATAATGTTAAGCATGTTTACTCATTCATTTTATTCAATAGTTATGTTTTATTTGCATATACTAGTTGTTATTCTAAAATTGTTTTGGCCATTTTACTTTTTTATCTTTTATATTACTTGTGCTATCCTTTTATTTTATTTTATTTTGTACAAATGGTAAAACTGAAGCTCTGAAAAATAAGTACCTTACTCAAAGTTACACATGGTATGGAAGACCTAGAATTGAAACTCATCTGTTTGACCATAAACCAATTTGTATACCATGTAGACTCATTAAAAATAAGTTAATTTATAGACCTTAGGGAAATGCTATAAAGAAAATTTTCTTCTTAGCAAATTTTTTAATCCTCCAGTAATAGGTGAATCTCTGTGTGTTTTTAACTAGCTGTATGTATTAGATGTGCGAGATCAAAATCAGTGGCTTACTTAGAACAGTTTGGTGAGAAAAATAAATCTCCTACAATAAACATGGTTTACAAAAAAGAAATGTAAATGACAAAGTGTCTGAGATAGGTCTCAAATCAGTTTTGAAGTTTATTTTGCTAAGGTTAAGGATGTACCTGGGAGAGAGGTCTGTGTCTTTCTCCAAAGATGTTTTTGAGGGCTTAAATATTTAAAGGGGAAAATGGGCTGGAGGGGAAAAATGGAGGGTATGGCAATCCACATGTTGCAGGAGAAAATGAGCAGGTACAGGATAGTCAATTATGTATTCATCTAGAGCTGAGTAAATCAGCATTTTACATAAGATAAAGTGAGCATAGAGTAGCTGCCTGTGAAGATATTTAATCTTTTATACCTAGCTCTCTGCTTAGGAACAAAAGGAAAGTCAGTTTCTTGCATGATTCAGCTTTCAGCTTAATTTTATTCTTGGTCATAGATAATTGAGGTACTGAGTTTTTATTTTCCTTTCACATTTCTTCCCCAATTTAAAAAAATCTTTCAGAGAAAGCATTTTAGAAGAAACTGAGTCTCTGGTCTCAGGTTTTGTCTGATGACTCATGGTTGGGATGGTTTATTCCTAGACAGATATGTCCCACTTTGTTAGGAGAGGTCATTTTTAGTAGGTTGTGGAGTCTCATGTCCCATGAGGAAAATATAGTGGGAACACGAGAGAAATAAAACAACACACAAACAAAAAAAAAAAAAAAAAAGAGGGAAGAACAAACCTGGAAAACCAAAATAGGCCATATTACCCTGAAGTCTACACATCAGTAGGTAGATATGAAAGTGGTTTGTGTGTATAAATAGGATGCTGTTATTGTCTTCTGAAGTTTACATTGTTAGCTTTAATTCACAGGGCTTTAAGATTAACACAACTTAATTTTTCATGTTTTCAAATCAGGAAAAGTGGGGAGAAAAGGAAAAGAAAAAAAGGAAAAAAATTAAAAACATTATTTTGGACTGAATTCAGTCCAAATTGTAGAAAACAGTAAAAATTGAAAATAATTAGGCAGGGCTAAAATCTAGTTGTAGGAAATAATAATAATTGAAAAGAATTAGACAAAGCTGGAGTCTAATAACGGCTGTACTATAGTTTATTTTGAAACCTGATTTATCTCTCTCCAATTCCCCATTTTTATTAAAGATAAAATCATAGAAGGATCAATTTAGTTGTAAAATAAGTTTTAGTACTATTATTTGTGGCTTGACTCTTTGCATAAAGTGCAGCAAGAATAATCATTTGTCATATAAGCTCACTGTTTTTTTCTTAACTGGCTTTACTGGAACTTATTTTGTAAGGTGTACAAAACTACACCTTTTTAAAAGCCTCAAGCCCAGACAAGGATTTCTCTGTGCCTGAAGTGCATTTCTCAGTGCCTTTCGGTGTGAATTGGGTTTATTTCTCTCTTTTCAAGGTCTCAAGAAAAATTGGGGTTCCTGGGTCTGTCAGAAAGTGACATTCTTTACTTACCACAGGTCAGAACCCTGTAAAGGACAAGGTATGGGGCCAGATTTTCCAAGGAGATTTCATCAGCTCTGTAGGTCAGCCCCTTTTTCTCAAGGCCACGTGAAAATATGTTATTCCAGTCAAATCCTTGGTAAAATAACCAGTGTCTCCAACTATGCTCTGTTATAAAAGAAAACAGATTTTTATTGAACTTTTGCAAATCACTATATTGTCATAAATTAATAATACTCACAAAATAGCTTCCAAATTTTGGAGAAATTAGGTTGAGAGAAAGGAATTATGTTTTAAATTTTGCTCCTAAGAATACACTTTACTAAACTGTTAAGAGCTATACGTAGCTTAAAAGAGGATAAAGTTTTTTGTGTGTCTCAAAATAAAACAAAAGAATCATCAAATGTTTTAAGTAAAAAGTTGTAAGACATTATTTCAACCTTCTGTTAGTTCAGTTCATGCAATTAACTCCTGTTCTACTTGATGCTGAATTAATAATCCTTATGAATACTCTGGCTGTCCATGAAAGTCCTAGAAGTTTTTCTCTCTATTCCAATGGTACAATCTCCAAAGTTATCAGAAACTTGTATTTACAAATATGCCTCAGAGTTCTATAGCTGATTATGAACTGCCCTATAAAAGTATCAAAGTTGGTCAGGTGTGGTGGCTCATGCCTGCAATCCCAGCACTTCGGGCTGCCATGGCGGGTGGATCACGAGGTCGGGAGTTCAAGAGCAGCTTGGCCAAGATGGTGAAACCTCGTCTCTACTAAAACTACAAAAATTAGCCAGGTGCGGTGGCAGGCACCTATAATCCCAGCAACTCAGGAGGCTTAGGCAGGAGAATCACTTGAACCCGGGTGGCAGAGGTTGCAGTGAGCTGAGATCGTGCCACTGCATTCCAGCCTGGGTGACATAGTAAGATTCCATCTCAAAAAAAAAGAAAAAAAACATATCAAAGTTAAACAACAATTATGGATGACAAAAATCTTAGAAAAGCCATGAATGAAGACACAGTTCACAAGGAAATTGGTTACTTCTGTGACACAGAACAATTTTACATAATATCGTAATTATTACTGATGGCATATACAAATAAATATCAGAATCACAGAACTCTCATATAATTTTAGAACATTACTAGTCACACGTTTATATAAACTTTATAATCCAAAGAAGGTTAAACACCATTTCATATTTGGCAATCCTTCCTGCATGATTTTATTATAGCAAATAAGCTAAATATATCTCTTCTGAACTTCTGGAGACTTAATACCAAAAAATTAATGAGATCAAAAGGACTAAACTTTGAATATGATTTTAAAAGTGCAAAATATCAAAAGTTACTTAATATCACAAAATAGAACCATGGGTCATTGTAAAATAAGTAATTAATTTAGCCAAAGTGATAACTCAACAATTTCTTAAAACAAGGAAAAAAACATTTATTCTATGAGAGAGGAGACTTAATCTCTCAAACAACAAGTCTTAATAAAGAGACCAGGAGGCCAATTAAATCTGTCTCTCAAATCTTGTAAACAAATCTATTAAATTTTAGTCACCTTGACCATTAGACATAATTTTGATAAGTCTTTTTTAAGCCTTCTATTTTTTTCTTAAATTAAAAAGTAGGTTAATGCTCCAAGGAAACCTTGTTAATCTGACACAGGGGCCAAGATGCTGGGGTTGCATCAGTGGGCCTTTGATATTAATGCTTTCTTTAGAGAAAAACTCTGAATTAACTTTCTCTCTCAAATTCAGCACTTACAATCTCACATGCCCACCTCTTTCATGGTAGTTCCTGGGCTTAGAACGGTTGATTAGTTTTAATTTCTGACCCTGTGTCTCAGGAACTTGTTTATTTTGTTGATCATCTTCTCCTGGGTCTGAAAATGAGGCTTTAACTGTGGTCAGTGTTTAAGGTTTAGCAGTATTTGATGTTCTTTATAGACCCAGGAATCAAAACCCTGTAACTTCACAGCACAAAGACTTTAAAAGCAATACATAAAATGTTACATGGATGTACCTTAATTTTTCTTTTTTTTAATTTCAAGGTTTTATTTATTTATTTATTTAGACAGAGTCTTGCTCTGTTGCCCTGGCAGGCATGCAGTGATGCAATCTTGGTTCACTGTAGCCTACACTCTTCTTGGATCAAGCGATCCTCTCACCAAGCTTCCCAAGTAGCTGGCATGCTACCCATCAAACCAATTTTTGTATTTTTTCTAAAGATGGGCATCTCACCATGTTTCCCAGGGTGGTCCCAACCTGTTTTGATCTCCAAAAGTGCCGGGATTACAGGCATGAGCCACTGTGCCCAGTCAAATTCCAGTTCCTCCTAAGCAAATCAAGAAGTTAGTAACAATGACATAGGAATTATTTCAATAAATAAAATGTAAAATCTGTTAGACCAGTTACCAAAAGAAAAAAAAAAAAAAAAAAACCTTCCACAGTATGATTGCTTTTCCCTATGTGGACTCCATTTAGAAAACTTTAAGTCAAACTAATGAAAATGATGGTTGAATTAGTTAGACATAGAGAGTGTGTCCTGGGTTATAAGTGAAAGTTTTCAGATTTATAGAACAATTTAGACATATTAAGAAAAGCTGAGAGCACAGAATGTTATATTGGATGAAAACACCTCCTTTATACATTTAAGAAAATCATTTTAGCATCAGGCCACAACAGCAGTTAGAAACTGAAGGGAAAACAATTACAGTAGCTAATGAGAAAGTTGAAGGAGACAGTTATTTAAGGCCTTCTCAAAGAAGAGAGAAAGTTAAAAATAGTAAGATGCAATAAAAGTTGAATTTGGCAGTAAAAAAAATTAAAATCTCTTGTAATTGTATTTAGAATAAATCAATACCTTAAGAAAATTTTGCTGTTCTAACCAATTTTTTACTGTATTAGTGTTTTTTCATATCAAAGCCCAATCTCTAGAAAGAGTACTATTTCCTTGTAATTATAGCCAACTTGATCATATAAAGTTTTGTTAATCATGAATCCTCTTTTTATAAACCTTTTACAACTTACATAAACCATTTACAGCATGCTTGAACTTCCTGTTTTATCCCAAATATCCCTCTTTCTTAAATAACTGGTCATTATATTTTAGGATCCAAAAATTACCATACAAGACTCTTTCTCATATTAAATTATTTTCCTTTGACTCTTTCTTACCAAAAAATACCTTTATATATCTATAACTTTCTTTACATCTCTCATATTTACTATTTCAGAAATAACCTTTGAGTTAGAGAAAAACTATATTGCTTTAAATGAATTTTTTTTAGAAAAATATGTTCCAATTTTTAAAAAAAAATTGGAAATGACCCAGACATCTAATAAATATCTATTATTTAATTCAATATAACTTTAGATTCTAAATTATGTCAAGTTAATTTATAAGCATTTATTTCATTAAATTTACCCAATTACTTTATTTTTAATAGATTGTTTAAGACAACTGTGGTAGTCCTCACTTAACATTATTTTCCTCTTAACCAATTTTACAACCTGTGAATTTCAGGTGTTTATCAAAGTAAAAATATTAAGGTTAAATAAATGTTGGGTTTTTTGGTCAATAATTCAGGATTTAGGTGTTTTCATTAAACCAAACTCTTAAATGCCTTATTTCTAAAAAACAAATACACAAATTAATTCTCTTTTGGGCTGAAAGCTTTATAATCCTCATGCCAAATTTTGACACTTTATAATATCTGGCAGAGATAAGTATTGAGCTACTTGACCAATAAATCTAAACAATAATGTATGTTGACAATACTGAAGACATTTCTAATTTTATTTTACCAATAATTTTAAAACCAGCTTACTTATTAAGCATTTATTAGAGTCTCATGAACTTGAAAAAGCATTTGGGCTTAAATTTTTATTTTTCTAATGGAGCTCTTTTATATATATTTGGAAGTGAAACATTATACACACAACACATAAATACATAGACATATTAGACATGCAGACAGATTAGATCTTATAAATTCATAAAACCTCTTTTTCTTCCTATTTTTGACTTCCAATTTCTTGATAACCTGTTTCATTACTCAAGGCAGCTTGTCAGCCAGTTAGCCCTAAATTTGCACACTAAAGGAATGACTCAGGTGAAAATCAGACAGCAAAATTTACATTTCCTAGTGGAGAGAGAGAGAGAGACAGAAATAGACAGAGAGAGAGAGACAGAGAGAGGGGAAGAAAGTCCACTGCGCTAGAGGGAAATTAAAAATGGATGCCAAGTCAAACATAAAATTATATAAATCAACCATAGGATTGTATAAGGAAATCAATTTTATTTAGATGGGTAGTTTAAAATTCAGTCTTTATCTTTTAACTGGACCTCTGAGCTCTAGGTAGGGCCCACACTGAATCCTGGGTTTCCAAAAAGAGATATCATGAAACTAGGTCATGAAATGCTTTTACAGTGCACTTTGTTGCAAAGGCATTTCTGTAAAACAAACAAAAGAAAATTCTAAGCCTCCCCAAACAACTAAATGGACTCCTTCTCTCAGCCAAGCACATTATTATAAAGTAAACACTAGACCAGGTCATGATGGGAATGGGTGGTTGGATATGCTTCATTGTTACCTTCCTCCTTTTGGAATTCAGGCACAGCTGACCAGCATTAATGTTAAAACAGACCTTAAGACTGACAAAACAGAGTCTTTGTAGCAATAAGATACCAGCATGACAGATAGCAGACCCTGAAATAAATTAAACTATTTTACCCCAAAATATATTTCTTTGGCATATTTTGAAATGGCCTTGCAAAGCTGTTATAGAGAAATCTACAGTCTGCAGAGAATTCCATTCCATTTCCAGATCTTTTTCCTGATCCAGGAGAGAATTAATTAAGAGTCTGGCACTTTATAAGTCTGATAAGAAATATGTATAATCTATTCTCTCTGAAGTCTGCTACCTGGGGGCTTCATTTGCCTGTAAGAACCTTGGTCTCCACAACCCCTTATCTTAACACAGACATTTGCTTGTACTGGTTCTAGGTCTTTAGGTAAATCATGTCAATCAATTGCCAATAAGTAAACCTTTGAATCCACCTATGACCTGGAAGCCCCCACTTTGAGTTGTTCCACTTTTCCAGACTGAATCAATGTACATCCTACATGTACTGATTGATGTCTAATGTCTCCCTAAAATGTATAAAACCAAGCTGTAGCCTGACCACCATGGGCACATGTTCTCAGGATCTCCTGAGGAGGTTTCACAGCCAATTGGTCATTCATGTTTGGCTCAGAAAAAATATCTTCAAATATTTTAGAGTTTGACTCTTCATCAGCATTTCTCTATGTGTTGAAACCATATCCTTTGTCATCTTAAGCATGTAATAGCAGCCTCTGTAGCAATAACTATTTTAGTCAAAAAACAAAACGAAACAAAACACATACAAAAAAAAACAGGTAACACAATACAAAAGCAAGTGGTTTAAGATCTGAGAGGAATTTGTTTGTTTATACTCTTGGGAAGTCCATAAGGAAAAACAGAGGTTTCTTCCAAAAAGGAGTCTGATGACTTATCTGATTTCTTTAAGGAATCTCAGGCTGTTAGAAATTATGTTAGGTCCTTCGTGTAGTGGATCATGGCAAGAGGAGGGAGAGACAGTCAGAAGCAAATGGGAAAAAACAGAATTCAGACTACTGAGAAGAAAGAGAGAGAGAAAAAAAAAACCTTTTTCTCAAAAGACAAGATCCTAGGAAAGAAAAAAGGGGACAAAGCTCTTAAATATATATACATCTTGGGTATTTGCTTTAAACTTAACTGACTTTTAACCACTGGAGCTCTTAAAAAGTCCTTTAAAATTTCTTATTAACATATTTTAGTTGGGACAAACTGCTGACATTTCAAAAGTAACACCAATATCAAACCAGATAAATGACTGGATTAGGAAACAAACTCAGGCTGTCATGATGGAAAAAGGGCAGAATTATAGCTACTGAACTACAGCACGGGTTAGGTGGCTGCCATTGCTTTTTCAGTTTGGCTTGGCTAACAAAAGGTAGACTTGGCAGGTAAATAAAGTCCCTCCGAGGGTCACAAATTATTCCTTTTTTTGCTTTTGTTAGCCTTTTTGTTTTTGTTTTTCCTTTTTTTTTTTTCCAGCTTCAGGAATTTAGCCAATCCAGAGGTCTTGTTTCCCATAATTTAGAATTTTCCTTCAGATTTTGCCAAATCAGGTAGCGCTGGTCAAACCAAAGGGGAAAAAGACCGTAATAACAAAAACAGCAACAACAGAAGAAACAAACAAAAAACAGTTAAGCAAAAGAACCAACTGCACAATTTATATGATTTCTGAGCTCTCTAATCGTAAGGAGAAATTAAAGCCAGCTGGTTGTTAGTCTTAACTTTTAGTCTTTAAGGAGAATTTCCAAGACAAAACTCCAATTCAGCTACTTACCTGGGAATGGAGTGCTCTCTAACATTTTAGAAGGAGAAGAAAAAAAAAACTCAAACTCACCTTCACTGTTGGAAGCGAGCTGAAACCCCAGAAAGAAGTTGTCTGCTCTCTATCGTCATCACGCCTTCCTCATTGGAAGCGAGCAAAACTCCAGAGAAGGAGTTGTACAGCAAAATAAACCTTAGATCTGTTTTGTTTTGTTTTGTTTTGTTTTGTTTGTTTGTTTGTTTTTGTTTTGAGACGGAGTCATGCTCTGTCGCCCAGGCTGGAGTGCAGTGGCCGGATCTCAGCTCACTGCAAGCTCCACCTCCCGGGTTTACTCCATTCTCCTGCCTCAGCCTCCCGAGTAGCTGGGACTACAGGCACCCGCCACCTCGCCAGGCTAGATTTTTGTATTTTTTTAGTAGAGACGGGGTTTCACCGTGTTAGCCAGGATGGTCTCCATCTCCTGACCTCATGATCCGCCCGTCTCGGCCTCCCAAAGTGCTGGGATTACAGGCTTGAGCCACCGCGCCCGGCCAATAAACCTTAGATCTTAACCAAATTTTGCGTGATCAGGGATTCACTGGAGAAGGGAGTTTCCAGGCCTCGGNGAAAAATATGTTCCAATTTTTAAAAAAAAATTGGAAATGACCCAGACATCTAATAAATATCTATTATTTAATTCAATATAACTTTAGATTCTAAATTATGTCAAGTTAATTTATAAGCATTTATTTCATTAAATTTACCCAATTACTTTATTTTAATAGATTGTTTAAGACAACTGTGGTAGTCCTCACTTAACATTATTTTCCTCTTAACCAATTTTACAACCTGTGAATTTCAGGTGTTTATCAAAGTAAAATATTAAGGTTAAATAAATGTTGGGTTTTTTGGTCAATAATTCAGGATTTAGGTGTTTTCATTAAACCAAACTCTTAAATGCCTTATTTCTAAAAAACAAATACACAAATTAATTCTCTTTTGGGCTGAAAGCTTTATAATCCTCATGCCAAATTTTGACACTTTATAATATCTGGCAGAGATAAGTATTGAGCTACTTGACCAATAAATCTAAACAATAATGTATGTTGACAATACTGAAGACATTTCTAATTTTATTTTACCAATAATTTTAAAACCAGCTTACTTATTAAGCATTTATTAGAGTCTCATGAACTTGAAAAGCATTTGGGCTTAAATTTTATTTTCTAATGGAGCTCTTTTATATATATTTGGAAGTGAAACATTATACACACAACACATAAATACATAGACATATTAGACATGCAGACAGATTAGATCTTATAAATTCATAAAACCTCTTTTCTTCCTATTTTGACTTCCAATTTCTTGATAACCTGTTTCATTACTCAAGGCAGCTTGTCAGCCAGTTAGCCCTAAATTTGCACACTAAAGGAATGACTCAGGTGAAAATCAGACAGCAAAATTTACATTTCCTAGTGGAGAGAGAGAGAGAGACAGAAATAGACAGAGAGAGAGAGACAGAGAGAGGGGAAGAAAGTCCACTGCGCTAGAGGGAAATTAAAATGGATGCCAAGTCAAACATAAAATTATATAAATCAACCATAGGATTGTATAAGGAAATCAATTTTATTTAGATGGGTAGTTTAAAATTCAGTCTTTATCTTTTAACTGGACCTCTGAGCTCTAGGTAGGGCCCACACTGAATCCTGGGTTTCCAAAAGAGATATCATGAAACTAGGTCATGAAATGCTTTTACAGTGCACTTTGTTGCAAAGGCATTTCTGTAAAACAAACAAAAGAAAATTCTAAGCCTCCCCAAACAACTAAATGGACTCCTTCTCTCAGCCAAGCACATTATTATAAAGTAAACACTAGACCAGGTCATGATGGGAATGGGTGGTTGGATATGCTTCATTGTTACCTTCCTCCTTTTGGAATTCAGGCACAGCTGACCAGCATTAATGTTAAAACAGACCTTAAGACTGACAAAACAGAGTCTTTGTAGCAATAAGATACCAGCATGACAGATAGCAGACCCTGAAATAAATTAAACTATTTTACCCCAAAATATATTTCTTTGGCATATTTTGAAATGGCCTTGCAAAGCTGTTATAGAGAAATCTACAGTCTGCAGAGAATTCCATTCCATTTCCAGATCTTTTCCTGATCCAGGAGAGAATTAATTAAGAGTCTGGCACTTTATAAGTCTGATAAGAAATATGTATAATCTATTCTCTCTGAAGTCTGCTACCTGGGGCTTCATTTGCCTGTAAGAACCTTGGTCTCCACAACCCCTTATCTTAACACAGACATTTGCTTGTACTGGTTCTAGGTCTTTAGGTAAATCATGTCAATCAATTGCCAATAAGTAAACCTTTGAATCCACCTATGACCTGGAAGCCCCACTTTGAGTTGTTCCACTTTTCCAGACTGAATCAATGTACATCCTACATGTACTGATTGATGTCTAATGTCTCCCTAAAATGTATAAAACCAAGCTGTAGCCTGACCACCATGGGCACATGTTCTCAGGATCTCCTGAGGAGGTTTCACAGCCAATTGGTCATTCATGTTTGGCTCAGAAAAAATATCTTCAAATATTTTAGAGTTTGACTCTTCATCAGCATTTCTCTATGTGTTGAAACCATATCCTTTGTCATCTTAAGCATGTAATAGCAGCCTCTGTAGCAATAACTATTTTAGTCAAAAAACAAAACGAAACAAAACACATACAAAAAAAAACAGGTAACACAATACAAAAGCAAGTGGTTTAAGATCTGAGAGGAATTTGTTTGTTTATACTCTTGGGAAGTCCATAAGGAAAACAGAGGTTTCTTCCAAAAGGAGTCTGATGACTTATCTGATTTCTTTAAGGAATCTCAGGCTGTTAGAAATTATGTTAGGTCCTTCGTGTAGTGGATCATGGCAAGAGGAGGGAGAGACAGTCAGAAGCAAATGGGAAAAAACAGAATTCAGACTACTGAGAAGAAAGAGAGAGAGAAAAAAAAAACCTTTTCTCAAAAGACAAGATCCTAGGAAAGAAAAAAGGGGACAAAGCTCTTAAATATATATACATCTTGGGTATTTGCTTTAAACTTAACTGACTTTTAACCACTGGAGCTCTTAAAAGTCCTTTAAAATTTCTTATTAACATATTTTAGTTGGGACAAACTGCTGACATTTCAAAAGTAACACCAATATCAAACCAGATAAATGACTGGATTAGGAAACAAACTCAGGCTGTCATGATGGAAAAGGGCAGAATTATAGCTACTGAACTACAGCACGGGTTAGGTGGCTGCCATTGCTTTTCAGTTTGGCTTGGCTAACAAAAGGTAGACTTGGCAGGTAAATAAAGTCCCTCCGAGGGTCACAAATTATTCCTTTTTTTGCTTTTGTTAGCCTTTTGTTTTGTTTTCCTTTTTTTTTTTCCAGCTTCAGGAATTTAGCCAATCCAGAGGTCTTGTTTCCCATAATTTAGAATTTTCCTTCAGATTTTGCCAAATCAGGTAGCGCTGGTCAAACCAAAGGGGAAAAGACCGTAATAACAAAACAGCAACAACAGAAGAAACAAACAAAAAACAGTTAAGCAAAAGAACCAACTGCACAATTTATATGATTTCTGAGCTCTCTAATCGTAAGGAGAAATTAAAGCCAGCTGGTTGTTAGTCTTAACTTTTAGTCTTTAAGGAGAATTTCCAAGACAAAACTCCAATTCAGCTACTTACCTGGGAATGGAGTGCTCTCTAACATTTTAGAAGGAGAAGAAAAAAAAAACTCAAACTCACCTTCACTGTTGGAAGCGAGCTGAAACCCCAGAAAGAAGTTGTCTGCTCTCTATCGTCATCACGCCTTCCTCATTGGAAGCGAGCAAAACTCCAGAGAAGGAGTTGTACAGCAAAATAAACCTTAGATCTGTTTTGTTTTGTTTTGTTTTGTTTTGTTTGTTTGTTTGTTTTGTTTTGAGACGGAGTCATGCTCTGTCGCCCAGGCTGGAGTGCAGTGGCCGGATCTCAGCTCACTGCAAGCTCCACCTCCCGGGTTTACTCCATTCTCCTGCCTCAGCCTCCCGAGTAGCTGGGACTACAGGCACCCGCCACCTCGCCAGGCTAGATTTTGTATTTTTTTAGTAGAGACGGGGTTTCACCGTGTTAGCCAGGATGGTCTCCATCTCCTGACCTCATGATCCGCCCGTCTCGGCCTCCCAAAGTGCTGGGATTACAGGCTTGAGCCACCGCGCCCGGCCAATAAACCTTAGATCTTAACCAAATTTTGCGTGATCAGGGATTCACTGGAGAAGGGAGTTTCCAGGCCTCGGCAAATTGTCCTATTGGTTTAAGCAATAAATATAGCTCAAGCTGGTGTAGATAAGATTACCAGTCAGAGATTTGTCAAAGGTCAGGGTCACCTCCATTTCTGTTGGCCACCAATTTGTAAACCAAAAAGTATCTGAGACAGGTCTAAATCAATTTAGAATTTTATTTTGCCAAAGTTAAACATGCACCTGGGAGAGAGGTCTGTACCTTTCTTCAAAGATGATTTTGAATACTTAAGTATTTAAAGGGAAAAAGTGAACTAGATGGGAAAGAGGGAGGGTATGGTAATCCTATGTTGCAAGAGAAAAGGAGCAGGTAGGGGATTAATCAATTATATATTCAACTGATGCTCAGGAAATCAACACTTTACATTAGACAACACTTTACATTAAACACAGAGTAGCTACCTGTGGAGATATTTAGCCTTTTATACCTAGCTATCTGCTTAGAAACAAAAAGAAAGGCACTTTCTGGAATGGCTCAGCTTTCAGCTTAATTTTATTCTTTTGGCATAGTGCATTGAGATCTCATGTTTTAATTTTCCTTTCACAGGACCAAAACAGTTTTTTTTACAAAAAAGAAATGCTTAACAAATGTGTTTCCTAAAACAAACCTTTATAAATCTTAGCATCACAAATCATTATTCTACAGAAATATTTATATCATACCATTTAATATTATGGGAAATTCCTTTGTCTTTTTTTAGTAAACAGATTTTAAAACTCAACATTGATGATAAAATAGCAAATAAATATAAGTTTAATTGAACTGTTATGGTAATTGATATGTAAACATTTCCCAATCTCATTTTTTAACTTTAAACAAGTATAATGGTTAATCTAAAGCTTTACTCTCTCAAAGCACTGGTGGTGCCAATAACATTTTACCATATCATATTCTCAGTAATTTTTTCTCAATATCTAGTAGTTAAAACTGAAAAATCCTAAGTCAAATATAGTTTTGATCAAGAATGAATCCAATTTGGGACTTATTTTAAATTTTAAAACATATGCATATGTATTATAAATAAACTGCATATCTATCCGTACATCCATCCATCCATCCATCCATCCATCCATCCATCCAT